>NW_019525029.1:1666720-1777285 GCF_002814215.2 Seriola lalandi dorsalis | reverse complement strand
GGTTGGGTGGGGGGAGAACAGTGATAGGAGGAACGACATTGTCCTCAGGTGCTTTGTACATAAGAATACAAGAAAAGAAATGAAACACTTTCTCTCCTCCAAAAATACTCATGATAATAGCATGAGCACGATAGTAAAACGAGACCACCGTGATCGCTCACCTTACCTCCGCAAGCTTTACTCGCATAACACTCAAGTTTTACAAGCTCTTTGACACGTCCAGTCCTGCGTGAGTGAATGAACCGTACGCTGAATCTTTCCTTATAGTGCTTCGTGTGGCGGGGTAAACTCTTTTTACATTCATAAAAGAGTACAGTATTACACGGAGGCTTTTATGGTTATGATACAACTGCACTCAAAGCGACTGTTGAAACCTGAGAACACAACACACACACACACACACACACACACACACACACACACACACACACAATGACATCCAGTAACACAAAAGAGACAAGTAGTCAGACAGGTTGTTAACAAGCCAACAGTTTATCCAGATTATCTAAACCACTTTATCTAAAGGTCAAACTGAAATCTGAAATCAGAGGCATATATTGATTTCATGGCTGTTTCTAGCTGGTTCCCGCTCTGGCAGATAGACTGAGTCTTTGCCTTGACTTTTCTCTTTAACCAGCGCGGTTGTTGAACAGCACCACATGGGCTGGTGCGCATGTACCACGAGCCAACGGGCCTCTGGGTGTTTTTTCACAATAACACAATATCAACAGGCAGCACAGTGGTGAGAATGAATCACCCAGCCTGTAAGATAAGTTTAGCTTTGTGCGCACATTCTCATTTTTTCTAATCCAGTGAGTTTGAAAACACTAATTGGCCGCTAAGACTGGGAACCAGTGTTTTGTCAAGTTGAGGTGTGTAAAGAATGACAACTGAGAACAACAATCACCAAGTTTCACCAATTCCTAAGGTCACTTGAGGGCTTTGAAAAATGGTGTGAACAAATGGTGTGCTAGCATATCCTCTTAAGATGATATGGTGAACTGGCAAATAGTTCTGTCTGTCTCTTTAGCTGCTAAACGCTCCACTATGTTTGTTTAGTTTGTCTTCTTGCTGCGTTTTTAGAGGTTTTTCCACAGACCGAGGTTGTCATATGGAAGCTGAAGGGAGCTGCGCATTCGTTTGATAATTGTTTTCACATTTCACATTTGATTGACAATGATTTGATATAATGCTACTGACAGACAACCAAATGAAACAGACTGTCACCTTGATTAAAATTACAGTTTGAAAATAACTGGAGACATTGTAAGTACACAACTACACAAAAAATATAGTAGTTTTTAGACATTTTAATGCAGAGAAGTTACTTATTATACCTTTAAGCATTTCCCTGTGAAATCAGATGCCTACCCAGTTGATTTCTTTAGGTGAAAGGTCTACCTGATAGCTTAGAAATAATTCCCCATTGGACAGGAGAACTGTGCAGTATATAGTATAGAAATTGATGTAAATTTTGATGCATGTTCACAACAGACAGTTAAGAAAGACAGTTGGGTAATAATTTTACTCATCTTAAAGGCCGCATGATCGTCTGCTTGTTTTTTGTCTGGTCAGACTTCTTTTTGGGGAAGTTACTACATTCCCGGATCTCAGCAATTAATTCTGTGAGCACGGTGTTATTTTTAATGATGTCAACGATGGACAAAATGTAATACATGTTACAATACATTTTTAAATAGCTCGAATTAATGCTGGAAAAAAAAAAGAAGCTGGAAATAGTTTCAATTCCAGTATTACATACAGTAACTCATTGTGGAGTACTGTTGAGGTTGTAGAAACAGAAAAGGAAAGGAAAAAACTCCTTGTCCCCCACAGCACAGGAAGAGAGATATTGTATATTGTATTTGGGAATAATCTGTCCAGATGTACCCCCCTGTATCCTGTCCAGCCCAAACAAATCCTCTCTCAGGGAGAGCAGGATACTCCGCAAATCTCCGTATACTTCTCAGTCAGGATATTTCTTTCTGACTCAGTGTCTCTCCCTTCCTCACTCCATCTGTCTCACTCTCTCTCTCTGGTTATCATCTGTCTTCTCTCTTCCTCGTGCATTTATTCTCTCTTCCTTCCTTTAGCTCGCTCTGTGAAGGGCATTTGGCAAAACGTTATGCTCAGGGGATGTTTACATCACTGAATGATTGATGGGATGTAATGAAACAATCTAACCTTGAGTCGACAGAACACGTTCCAAGCAGCTATGGATCAAACTCCCCTCAGAGTCAGGGGTATGGTATACTGTTACATTATTAAGGAGACAATACAGACAAGAATGAAGTAATGGCGGAACTCGCCCAAGATAAAGTACCGTGGTAAATGTGTAAAGACATCACCTGCAAAATATCCAGACGTCTTCAACCTGAATTGTTTAACTGGCCATACAGTTGAGTCTATGCTGTAGGTCTGACAGTGATACAAGATTCAAAAAAAAGAAGAGATCATTTTTGTCATAGTAAATCTCCAAATACTGATGACTTTAATCTTCATGTTTACATTTAAGAACAAAATGTTGTAATGTCCTTTGAAAAGAGGATAATATCTGGTCCAACTCTGGGATTAGAAACAGTTAGGAGAATGAAACCTGTTATGGCAGTGCCTAATAGTTATAATAGTGTAATTATACCTATCCATATTTTCATTTGGAGACCATGATGATTTATTGTGTTCATTTCCTTGACAGTCAATTTGAATTCATATTGACCCAGTTCATAGTTCCAACTGACTGTGAAATGAAATTTAAACAGATCAAAATGGATTGTAATTAATCCACAAGGCCTGCTGCAGTAATAGCTGTATTCTGGTGTTAAATGCTACATAACGTGCACATGACCATATGTACCATTATGGATGATTTTAATTGACTAATTTTTTGTTGGGGTTTTTAAGGCAAATGTCTATTTTTAGGAGTGACAATGAAATTAGAGGAGCTCTGATCACTAAGAGTAAATTTCCACATTTTTAGACCAAAATGCACCAGTTTCATTAGCATCAGTGTGTGGTTCAATGTTGAAAGAGAACATACAGTATCTTAAAATTATGGGATGGGTTTCTACATATTCAAACATTCAGTACAGATGGCCATATGGTTTGCATTTGTGAAATTGTTTCATATAATTATTTTTCATTTGTAGTGAAAATATCATTGAGTGACCCGATATCGTGAATGCAAATATTCTATTTTGAGACTGTCCTCGCATAAAGCAACGACATTATGGGTTGTCTGTGCAAGTAGCTTATTGCAACCCGTAGTTACATTTTATGGTTAGGTGACCTCATGCGGCATATTAATTATAACGGGAGCAACAGAGAAAGTCAGGTGGAGAAACGTGTAGCGTGACGAAGTCTGCATTAGGAGGTTGGTGTGGATGTATGGGTTGACCCAGGAGATTGCTATTCATTTCCTATTTGAAACCAATAGACGTCATTGTTTCATTTATCCAAGACCAGAAGTTCCGCAACCGTGTTTTTTTTATTGTTACCATGACGACAAATGTCCTCTAACCAAGTGGTTTTTTGTGCCTAAACCTAACCAAACCGGGATGTCCCATAAGTTTATGTGTTTATTATTATAACCATGGCGACGAAACAGTCGTTCAGGTTGGAGGGTTTATTGTTTTCTGAAGTGATGACGTTAAATCACAGCGGACAGTCAAGCAAACCTGATCTAAATGTTCCATCTTTTGGCATTTCATGATTCTCATCCTTCACGTGGTTTATCACAGTGAGAAAACTGGTTAGAGACAAATACAATATATTTAATTGTATATATATGTGGAGTAATGTATCTCTTAAATATAGTTATATCTAAATATAGCCTGTAAAAATAATAATCAAGCAGGACATCAGTTACTGGCACTGAGTTTGTCCGTGTAAACGTCAGTGTATCCCTCCACTTCCTCAATGAACACAATGCAATTGGTTCTCCAGAGTTCCTACAACAGAAGTGCAGTGATATAATATAAACACAAGTGGAAGAACAGACTAAATACACCCTATATTTACTACAACTTGTCTTTCTTCAGTCCACTACAAATAACACAGACAGAAAGCTATGACAAGAACAAACCTGTTATTAATAAAGTGACAAATACAGTTTATACAAATGCAGCAGGCATTACAGTTAAGGAGGAGGCAGACAGATATTACTGGAAAGGAAACCTCTCTGATGCCAGTGTGGACCCTGTAAGAGCCTCGTGGCTCCTGCGGCAGTAACTCAGCCATTGGAGTGCTGAAGCAATCTATTGTTTAATGTGGCATACCGGCTTTTTAAAATCAATGTCTCTGTCCATCTCTCCTGTTGTATACATGACAGCATTCTTATACCTAATATAGACTCAGGTTGTCAGAAAAATGTTTGTAATGACACATTTATCATGATAAGATATCTGAAAGTGAAGGTGGAATGTGTAATTTAAAGGATGAGCATACTTTCCAGTGTTAATATTTGTTTCCACAGACTGTCCATTTATTGTCCAAGAGTCATGGCAGAAGTGTTTGTGTCTGAGCAGGAAGACTGAAAGGAAAAGGAAAATAAAAAGTCTTATCTGTGTGCTGCATAGCAGATGCTTTTATTGTTGAAAGGGATGTATTTATGACTAAAACCTTGCTTTATTTATGGGAAAGTGTTCATTTAGTTATGCAGAAAAATATCTGTTATGTGTCTTTGTTTTTAGTGTTACCCAGAAAAGTTTTGAGCAAGAGATTTGTTTGAGCTATAACTAAAAGCCAAAGGAATAATTTAACTTGGCAGTGTAATGAAGCCTCAGAAAACCAAACGCTCCTTACAGTCAGATAATAAATCGAATTTTCAGAGATTTTGATGTTGGGAGGTAAAAGTATTCACTTTGAAGTTACCATCCATACACAGTTGCCTTGTGATGTGCTATGATGATTCAGACATGCCTGTTTTCACAGACACTGAAACATGAATATGAATGAAAGGAAAACAGCCTGTTTCGACCTGAAACATGCTTATTAAGGAGAAAAATTCCACCACTCCCCCACACAGTGTGTGGTCTGGGGTATTAATCAAACAAACAAAAAAAAAAGGGAACATTTTTACATTTCAAATTTGCTGCATTTCAAAAGCTCCACTGTTTGTGGGTTATGCCTTGTGCAGCGCTGGCAGACAAAGGATTGCACAGGGTGAGATGACTCAAGTGACAAACGGGTGGTTAGGAATTTGCTCAGCTCGGAAACCCATCATTACTGGGAATATGAGAGTATCAGAGCAATGCTACAGCCAATTAAAATGTGACCTTGGGTTTCAGTGTTGGAACGAATTACATATGAGACATATTTTGCATCATATGCTGAATAATTGAAAATGCCGCGTGTGACCCTGAGTTGAGATGAGCTCCTTGCAGAGACAAAATTAGCGTACCATGAAAGTAAGGGCGGTTCATGAAAGTTCAAGAAAAGGGCACAATGTAAACAGTCAATAAACACACACACATTCATGCAAACATCCAAAAGCATCCAGCCCTTCATTGCAAAGTTGCAAAGGATATGGTCGAATAATGATGGGTTCATGAGTAAGTTTAGTATCTTTGTACACAGTGCTAGAGGAATTCATTCCTCAGATTGCAAGTATTACAACTGTGTAGATGAAAGACAAATCACCAGCTTTTCCTCAAAACAACAAACATTAGGGTTTTATTTTGTGCAAAACAGGCAGAACAAACAGCAGTGGAAGTTTAGCGCTGGTTACAGAGCCAGATTTTATAATTACATTGCAAAACCACCATCGCTCATTTCTACAGTTGTTCTCCCTTGAAGTTATCCATATTTGTCGCCACAGGACAGTGATTACAGACATGTGACGATGAAACAAGACGACTGTCCAACAGCATTAGAATGGGCAGAGGAGAACCACTGAGCAGATGACCGACTTACATCCTGGTTATGGGAGGAGCAGACATCCGTATGTCACCGCATGGGGAAGTGCACGGACTAACATATGACATTTGTATGCTTAGTGACAGTAAGCAATCTTGGTACCAGGCACTGGCTGGTGTTTGTGTGGTCAGTAAACACAGGATTCCCATTGGCGTAGGTAATAACGGTTACAGTGGAATCAGGGGGGAAATGTCAGCGCTTGACACAGACCTGAAGTCAGCTCGCCCTCGCCGCATTTTCACAACAAGAGTGAAAACTGAAAAGGTGATCTGAAATCAGAATCTGCTTGGTGTTCCCCAACACACCCACACACCTCCTCTTATTAGTCTTCTGGTAAAATCTATCTGTTTGTTGCCCTGTCAGTAAACACAGGTTTACCAGGAAAGCTGAGATGATATTACCCCTTCATGAGTGCACAAAAACACACATACACACACAAAAGCTTGTGCATAGTTCATTGTTGACTTCTGTGCTGACAGGGTTACCTTGTTACCGAAACATCTGTTTCATCATCCTTTATATTTGTCTTTCGACACAGGTGTTCCGCTTTCTTGTTTGCTGTGGTTGAGTCAGGTTTTACTGTAGGTTAAAGTAAATCTAATTCAGAATTATTATTTCATACAGACTCAATGCTTTTTAAAACATTTTTTAGCAATACGCAAAGTAGAACCACTTTAGGCATTTGGATTTTTTTTTTGTTTTAATTTATGTAGGTTATTTTAATGCATTTATATCTGTATTAACTATTATATATGTATTAACTAACATTATACAAGTGTATTTTCTTGCTAGGTGTCATTTTGTTACATAGTTTATATTTGAACTTTTCAGAAATGTGAGCAGACTAAAGCTTTAGGCACCTGGAAACCTGTAGCTTCCAGACGTTATGGTTATGCAGGAATGCAAGCACACGTACAGGCTCTTACAAGTAGAGCTAACACCTATTTAACAAGGCATTTGTACAAACCAGTTGACCTTTTCAAATATCCCAAGAACCACCGGTAGCCTGTCATTGTGGACTATGATTCAATCGCTATTAAAAAAAAAAAAAAAAAAAAAGGTTCTGCACATGATTCATATCCATGCCCCAATGTATTTCAGCGAGGTGTTTTTCTAAGTCCTGCCTGCTTGTGACCTTTATCAGTGTGTTGCTCAGCATCAAATGAAACAGAAAATTGTGCAAGCCCTGCAGATTAAACGCGAATGACACTGCTGGAAAATAGAAAGAAAAAAAAAATGCAAAAAACCTTCACAAAACACAACCCCCTTTCTTCTTTCTTAGAATGTTGCTATTTGCTTTGGGCAAATGAGCTGCAGTTGCACAACTGTGCAGCCACCAGCACATCAAAACTTCTCACACACACACACACACACACACGCACACACACACACACACACACACACACACACACACGCTTTGGGACGCACACACTCAAACTGCAGTAAACACCGTTTGGAAAAGCTAGCCGAGGCAGTTTGCTGCATTACACGATTGTTTTTCCATTCAGTTCAATTTAACAGACCCTCAAATTAGAAGCACCTTGTTTTACTGCAGTGAGCCATGTCACACACCTATTCCCGATTGCCTTTAGTGAACTGCAGCACGAGGACAACCTCAACTTCATTAGAAACCCCCCCTGCTTACCGACCACTGAAGCTTGTGAAATCGTATCATGGCTTGAATGGCTTCAGACGTGTTATGTATCTTAACTTTGTTTATATCTTACATCACAGGAATCTCCTTTGACGGATAAGCGGCTTTTAGCTCTTGTTATTCATCCTGAAATATGCATTTGTGAAAATCTCGTGAAGATTAGCTCCATTGGATGGACTTCCTTATATCCTGTAGCTTAATGTTGGGTGGTCTTCCATTCCTTATTTCATACCCAGCCTTCAGAAACATGGAGGTGATCCTAGTTGCTGCTTCAGTGGAGGTACCCCTCCTGATCCACCTTGGATAACTAAGCTAACTGAAAAACAAACAAACAAACAAAAAAAAACTCACTTTCACAGCAGCTCTGGGAAAGTCCGGACTTAAGTCATGAGGCCTACCATGTCTACGTAGGCTAGATTCCATACAATGGCTTTAATTATGATATAAGTTTAGCTGTGGGGTTGTTGCACCATTTGATGAGCAGGTTCAAAGGACAAGCCCAGTAATAGCAGAAATTCATTTCAGTGGAAATCCCCTGCAGATAAATTCGTAGTACTATGTGCTCAGAGAAAGGGCTTTCACACTTTCACTTATATCAGATAAATAAAGTAGAAACCACAGTTTCAAACACTGTTTCCCTCCCATGTTTAAGTTTGACTCATACTTTTTATAGTCCACCGAAAACGGGAATCCTCTGACAATACTAAATCTATATCTCAGATGAAAAAGTGGCCATATTTGTGTGTTCTCTAGAGATTACAAACCCACCCTCATATCCATCCCCCAACCCGTCATGCACAGTCCTGTCCTTGGTAGTAGGCAGTTTCCCACCCCAGGGCTTGGCCATATGTGAGTGCTGGCTCAGTCCCTCATGTGAAGGTCAGCCCTGATGGGACATGTGAGCCCCAGATTGTCACCCCTGGGGTTGGGAAGCAGGGCTAATTGACTTTAAACCATGCTGCATGACAGGCATCAGGACACAGTGACTGGACCACTGACAGACAAAGGACAAATTTACAGAAGGATGTGGTCACCTAGTACAACTTCCTCAGTATGAAACCGTATACAAACGAACTGGATTTCAGAGGAATTACAGTTACAATGAACCACTGTGGCTACAAGAGGATAAAAATATGACAGCAATCCCCCTCTGATATGCAACTAAAGAAATGGTTTGATTTTAAGAAATATGCTTGTTTGCTGTCTTGTCTCAACTTCAATAGAGATCAATACAACTCATATCTGTCTAAAGCTACAGTCAGGAGACGGCTAATTTAGCATAAAGACTGGAAGCAGGGGGAACAACTCACCTGGCTCCGTCCAAAAGTCAAAAAATCTGCCTAGCAATACAAAAGGTCACTAATTAACATGTTATGTCTTTCTTGTTTAATCCTCAGACAAACAAAACAAAGTGTAAAAACAAGTTTCTGTTTTTTTTTATTTTTATGGGGGGGTTATGTGCCAGACTATTAGCTTTAAAGGTGCTTGTAGGCAGATTCTTCTCACCATTAAATGGAGCCAGCCTAGCAGTTTCCCCCTGCTTCAGGTGTTTGAGCTGAGCTGAGCTAATCAGCTGCAGGCTGAAGCTTCATATTGAGCAAATAAATATTAGAGTTACCAGGGTTTTTTAGCACGCAAAGACAGTTTGGTTGAAGATAGTGAATCTAGAAGCAGAAAGTCAAGGATGAAACTCCATAAAGCATTTTATTATTGTCTTCAAAAAAAAGTACAAGCAGGATGCTTGATCTCTCTCTCTTTCTCTCTCTCTCACACACACACACACACACACACACACACACACACACACACACACACACACACACACACACACACACACACACACACACACACACACACACAGAGTTATCAACAGTAATCAGTCCACACTTATCAGTTCTCTTGAGCTGAGAATTAAAACCCATTTCAAACAGTAAAGCTCAGCTTTGTTAAATCCTCAAATGATCCTTATTGCTCTGCCTTTCCCCTCCACTTCCTGCGCTCTTTTCATTCCTGTTAGGCCATGTAAGGACAAATCATTGTGGGGAGGCGACTGCATAAACGGTGGTTAACGTGGTGTTTGATGAGACGTCCGGAGCAACCCACTGAAGGAGACGAGCCAGGGGGAAGCGTTGTGCAATCAATGGGCTCGGTTAATTACAATAGATCAAACACAAGCTCCATGGCAACCCTGCCACATTTTCCAAAACAAAGGCCTGCGAGGCATTCAGCATGCGCGGTGGCTGTGACATGGTGTTACGCATGGCTGACACAGGGACGATTAGCAGTGGCCCAGTGTTTATTTCTAGCGATGGGTGCACAGCGGTTGCATACTGTCATTGTTAGGGAAGCACATGGGCCATGCTATATACCATTAATGAAAACTGTCATATTCAACAATAACCAGACCACTGTACAGAACAGACAGACCTAAAGTATAATATACAGTATACCCCTTTTTTCTTTTTTAGCCACACTAGCAACATGTTGAACTGTTGGTCCTTTCGGCACCGATTGTTCCAGGCATTTGTGGTGCCCAGAGGATGAATCCATTTATAAAGTAGATATTTCTGGTCCTTGATTGTGATCAACTGAGCTGCATTTGAAGCAGTTGTAAAATGCTTTATAAACACATACCTGTGACCCCATTACCGCAGTATTACTGGGCCAAACAAATAGTTTCAAAAAGTCAGATTTTGTTGTGAATTGATATTGTGATACTGACGACAAGTGACAACAGCTAGGGGAAATGTTAGATACAAATGTGGTTATAATGTAACTGCAGCATACCAGAGAACCCATGGGGGGGACTTCCTTGGCCACATGTTGTCACGGAGTTGTAAAGCAGCCAACACCAAGACAATCTACAGCAACCACTGCCGGCGAAGCTCCACCGTACAAAAACACTGTGACGTTAGCCTAGACGCAAGGGAAGTAACGTCAGTGGCGAGGAGTAAATGTGAATCATCAATCTTACTGCCAGCCAAACTACAATGAAGGAATATGCTACAATGAATATCCTTGTTTCTGGCACAGTGCAATTAAAACACACCTGTCCAGAGTCAAACACCCCTGTACCAACAAAAAGGTGCCAACATGTATATAGTGACCCAAGAGGCCGTGGTTTAAAGTGATTTTGGAACAGCTGAGGGGCGTTCTTAGGCACGATGAGGACAAGGGCTTATCGCTTTACTGACTTTGGTGATCAACTTTTCCTCTAGAGCAACCATAGTTTGTTTTTAGTGAAATATCTTAATAATTATCAGATTGATTGCCAATAAATGAGGTACAGATGTTCCCAGAGGATGAATCTATTTGACTTTGGTAATCCCCTGAATTTTCATCTAGCGCCACCAGCAGGTCAAAGTTTTCACTTGTCCAGTGAAATACATTTTGAACAGATTTTTGTAGAGATATTCATAGTTCCCACATGATGAATCCTAAAGACTGGGGCGACCTTTCCACCGGTGCCACCATGAGGTTTCAATTTGTGCTTTTTAAGTGAAATGTCTCAGCAACTATTGAAAGGATTTTCATGACATTTGATGATTTGTAAATGTTAATGATCTTTTAACTTTATCCATCGTCAGGTCAAAATAACTTGACCAAATACCCACAAAGTTATTGACAGTCCCAGCAGCCTCAGCTGTACTTTGTGTTAAGGGCTGATTAGCAAGTGTTAGCATGCTAAACTAAGATGGTGACCGTAGTAAACAACGTCCTTCTTGTGAGTTTAATGGGATTCCTCAATTAAATCATATTTTGAAATCTCTTTATCCAACCACTACATTTTAGTGCCGTTTATATTGATAGTTGAACCCAGTTTGTGTTCTTTTGAGTGATGTGTTCACACTCCAAATTGTTTGGGTTGGCCACACAACTGCTGCTGCACTGGCTTCTCAAAATGTTTCTAAAAGCACTTATAAAGTTATTCATCTCAAACTTGTACTCTCTCTGAGCAGTAGAGAACTCCTTTGTGTGTTCTCAGAGGGAGTCGTGACAGAGACGGACACCCATGCTGTCCGTCTGTCGGCTAGCAGCAGGCACCGTCAGCAGACCTCCAGCGACGGGGTCTGTCTGCTTCAGACACCAGATCTGTTCGAGTAAACTCCTCAAGTTGGCTCTCACAACCAGAACACGAGCCAATCTCGAGAGCAAATGCTAAGTGCAAATAAAACTCTGAGATTCATACCCTCATAATTCTATCTCTCTCTCGTTGCATGGCTTTCTCTCTCTGACCCCGCCGTGCCCTTGTTTATTTATTCCTTCTTCTCATTCTGTTTTCTCAGCCCCGTTCCCCCCTTCATCCTGCCTCTACTTGCTCTCGTCTCAAATTAGTGTCAGATTCCCCAGTGTGCTTGTTATGTTTGTTTCTAATGCAGTACCTACCAAATTACAAGTGTCCTATTCTTGGATGCCTTCTATCAGTTCTCATTCATGTGTAAGAGGGCAGCTCTCGGACAGTAAAGTAGCTCCATCTGTGTGTGTGTGTGTGTGTGTGTGTGTGTGTGTGTGTCTGTCTGTGTGTCTGTCTGTGTGTGTGTGTCAAGGCAAGCAGGTCAGTCATGAGAGCGGAGTGCCTGCATTCCACTCTGTAGTACTAAATCCTCATGGGATAGACCTCATTAGTGGACTAGCTGTTCCCAGGCTGTCTCATAGCCACTGCTACAGTGTGTTTGTGTGTGTGTGTGTGTCGCTGAAAGTATTTCTTCACACTTTTTTGGTGTCTGCCTTCTTGTGGCTTGTTTTTTAGAATCTCTGCATGTCCTCCTCTGTGCTTGTCATTTTGTGAGGCTCTTATTATATGCTTGCGTTTGTGAGTAGTTTCAAAAGACAGGTTAGACTGTGTAGCTGGCTTCCTGCCTGGGTTTTGACATGGTGTGTGATACTCAGTAAGGGAGCAGGGGGAGGGCAGTAAAAGTCTACAAGGGGATGAGATGTACTCAAGGGACTAGCTTTCCTGATGGACTCTTCTTGGCCTTGGAGAAATCGTGCATGCATGCACACACGCACACAAACTCTTTTCACCATGCTGTCATGTACTAAAGTGTCCCTGAGAGACACTTAACACATCACTCAGTGACTCTGTGTTCCAGACATAGCTTTGACCCCCCGCTGTTGACCCGGGCTGGGCCTGACAGCTTCTCATGTCACATTCTGTCTTTGGTTTCACTTTATTTTTCAGCCGGAGGAGAGTGAGACGAGAGAAAGGGGAGAGGGGAGGAGAGGAGGAGAAGGGGGTGGGGGGTGGGGGGGGTGTTGTGTTCAGGGGGAAACACTCTGTTCTGATTTTTCAAAATGTGGAAGGAGAATGCTGCCTTTTGTTGTGCAACAGCAGACGACAGATTTTTTTTTTTCTTTTTTCCCGCTCCTCCTGAGCAGGAGTGCACATTTATTCACTTTGCACATTCTTGTGAACTATAACTTACCTGAGACATGAAGACTGCAGCAGCCCCTGCCTTCTGTTTGTAGAGAGAGGGAGAGAGAGAGAGAGAGAGAGAGAGAGAAAGTATCACTTATACTGTAATATGTGCTATAAGGGCTGAGGCTTCACTTATATAGGTTTGAAATCTATGTCTGTCACTACTAGTATTCCTATATTTTGGTTGCCTCAGTCTTGGCTCTAAATATGAAAGTAAGATGAACAATAAAACAGGAGAATCACCAAATGTTCTGCCTGTCTGTTTATCTTCCTGCTTCACATCTTCTGCCCTAGACTCAAATGAGGATCTGTTACTGAGTGGGCAACAAGCACCAGGTGGCTGTCGTCATATCTACTTTAAATAAATGCACTTTTGTTAAGGACAGAGCAGGTGGCAAGTTACTTTCCGCAGCAATATCAGTAACATAGTTCTAATGTTGTTCCTCATTTTTTCTTTATCAGTAGTTAAAAAAAAAAAAAAAAGCTCACATAACGTATCAGTCAATGGTTAAATTAATCTGTGGCCAAGGTTCAGAAATTCTTTTTGGAGTTAAAGTTCATAAAAATAGTTTCATATTGTAATGGACTGCGGCGGAGATAAGGCTGATGGGCTGCAGGTTAAGGCTGATAGCAGTGCGGTGTTATACTAGGAAGTGGTCGGCCAACTGTAAACACACTTGTCGCTCACCCGGCTGAAGCCTGAAGTTGGCCAACACACAAACAGACTAATCATGACCCAGGCTGATACCAGGCCGCTGGCTGATGAGAGGCACGGGATCAGAAAAACAACACGACACACAGACGTCAGTGAGCTGACACGGACACACACAAAAAGCGCACAGAGCCACACGCCAAAAGGCCGAGGCGACAGCGAGCTCCTGTACAGGCCCAAAGCCAAGGCCTCCCTCACTGATCACAACACGGCCCTGCCTGATAAGCATCTTGCGCAACACATAGATGCAAGACACACATACAGCGCACACTCTCTCTCCTTCCCATTCTTTTTCTGAAGGCGGATGATTTCAACATCATTATCAACAGCCATTGGGAGGGATAGATTGGCAGGCGGAGTATAAGGGCCAAACATGGATATCAGGTCCAACACATAACGCACACACACACACACACACACACACACACACACACACAAATCTGAAGCACAAACAGTAAACATGACTTAACATGACTCAGTCTACTTGTATTCGAGACACGTGCTCTAAACCAGATCCCTGTGCTTTAGTATATGAAAGAACATTTAGTATTAGACTTATAACTCGCTGTCCCATATTCACTGTGAATGTGACCCTAAACCTTCTAATCACACTGTAGGAGAAACTCTAGCCAGATAAGTAACACTTCTTTTTTTTTTTTTTTTTTGCATGCACGGTTGGTCTTCTCCAGGTCGTTTTATCTTTGTGAGGATACATACCCGTACATCAAAGTCAGTCTGTAGAGAACACACACCCACGCCCACATACACACCAGGTTTCTCACTTCCCTCTTATTCTTCACAAACAGTGATTTATGTTGAGCGGGGATATCCAAGTGACGTCACTATCAGGCATCAGGCGGAAAGTAAATAAGAAGTCACTTTCTGCTTTATCACCATCAGATGATATACTGTAGCAGAGCACAGTGCTGACACATACCAATACACATACAGATTTAAAATACCATGTGCTTGCTTAAATGACGGACATCCCTTGATTTACGTTTGTAGCTGTGGTCCTGGAATGCGGGACAGCTACTGTATAGCAACCGCTGTAACTTACTGCCCTCGACAACAGGTACACTGCTTTTCATGTTGGTGCATAAATCAGAGAGACCGGGAGCATGAGCGGTTACTGTACACATGTTGGTAAGACATTCAGCAGCAGCTCCAGGTCTCCTCTCTTGGTAATAGCAAACACGTGACCGGAGGCACGGATACAGCGCTTCGGCAGTTACACATGAAAACATGCAATCTTGCTTAAACATACACATGGGAATTGCGCATGTAAAAATCCCCAAAAAGAGGAGGGGGAGGTGGGAATTATATATCTTCAACCTATTACCTAAGGGTTTAAACTTTTTTTTTTTTTGTAAATGTTTATTGTTCAAACAAACATTTTTTGTAAGTATAATTAACAGATCATACTCCTTATTACTCCTTAGTCTTAGTTTAGTTTCTATGATCATTGTTTCCTTTATGGATAATTAATGATAAGATTGAAACCTTGCTGTGTTGAATCAAATTAGCTGGGAGCTATTGGTACAGTATGTGGATATTTTGCAACACACATGTTGTTGTAGGAAAGAAGACACACATTTTTGCTCATAGACACACACACACGCACGCATGCACACACACACACACACACACACACACACACACACACACACACACACCGAAACATACACATGCAATGGCAGCACTGTCAGTGAGTCAGTGCGTGAGTCACACTCCGGCTATGCTGCCTCTTGATTTTATAACAGCCGCCAGCACGGCACTGTACTTAATATTCCAAACAACTGTACTGTAGGACACTGTGACACACATGCACATATATCCACATATGTATACACTGTACTTCCACAGACATTTGTACACACACGTATGTATGTTACAAACACAATGTTTCCTCTGGACTGCACAAATAAGATGGAGGAGTTATGTTGACAAATGTACACATAACACACTCACCTTCATGCCTCTTCCCCTTCATTCAAACACACAGAGGCACACCCGTCATTGGGGATGACTGCAAATGAGTCAGAGGGGGAGAGGAGGGAAACCTTACCTTCTTTGTGTGCCAGATCTATAGGAGAGGCAATCATGTGGTCCTGCACCACAGATACTGACTATGTGACATTTGACCTGTGAATCCCTCCCCTTTACCTTCTCACAGCAGAATGTTTGTAGCCTTTGGAGGAGCAAAATATGGACAGGTGTGTACATAAAATATCGTTCCAAGACATAGCTCTAAATCTGTGTCGGCTTCTGAGGTGGAATATTAAATCCCCACCTGTTTCATAGTGCTAAACTGGCAAAGCAGGCATAATACGCTGGCTCTTCCTGGCACTAATATGGTGAATGTCAAGTAAGGATCAAAGGATTGAACCATTTTGCCAAGCCTGCATGGCTCAGTCAGTTCTTTTTTATGTGGCACTGTTTGCATAAAATGATTCACTCATAAAATCAAGTTTTAAATGCAAAAAATACACTACATATTCGGATGTTTCTGTCTCACAGTTCAAAGCTCTGGTGGAGCTGGCTTTCAAAATGCATTCAGTCTGCTTCTCTTGGGAGGTAACTGATAAGAGGCAATGCACTCACACACACTGCAGCTACCCACAGGTTGAAAAAGAACATAATGTCTCCATATCCAGGTTTCCCAAATTATACAGTTCAGGTAAGAAAACTTTTAAACGTCACCCTCTGGTGGCAGTTTAGAGGAAGTGAACACCCACGGAGCTATTCAAACCTTGGAAGAGGCATTATTTATTTAATAGGTATTTTACTGTAGGGGCTATAAGGTTGCATTTAGTCGTGGAAGGCACTAGCAATTTAGATCGATGTTCAGAGAGAGGAAAAACCTGTGGCGCACGAGTTTGCTTCTGGCAAAGTAAGATCAGTGGCACAGGGCTCAAGGGAAAAGTACTGCATATGAAAGCAGCTACATGAGGCTGACGTGTGCCGCGGGTGTTGGATTTGATAGGAGTGATGTGACGCTGAGGGGCAATGAGTCCGACTCAATGATGAGGACCTGCGGTTACGAATGACCTCTCTCAACTGTCCCTCTTTCCTCCTCCCTTCTCTTCACATCTGGTTCCTTGCATGGGTATCCCTGTTCGTTTTTCAGCCTTTGTTTTTAACAGGCAATGAGTCATAACCACCTCATCTCCCTTTGTACCTTCGACTCTAACATGAAGATTGGAATTTCTTTTACCACTTGGCTCTCACGATTCTTTTTGATTCTTTCAGACCCTTTTCTCTCACTGGTCACGGTCCATTCTTCTACCCTGTGATCAGGGAGTGGAGCCTTTAGGTTTATCTGCTATTGGAAAAGCTCTCTGACTCACTCGCTCGCACAAACACACATTTTATAGGTGATGACTCATTGCAACACAGGCCATTCAGATCCACAGTACACTAAAGTCAAACTGGTACATTCGTGTGACTGTTTGCGTACACATTAACCTTTATATGTATCAAGGTGCTGTTGCACAGAGGGCTGATGACACGCCACACACACAACTTTTATCTCACAGAATCACTGAGATAACCAGTGTTGCTGTAAGGGAGGTTTTTGTTCTCATATTTGTTACATCAAAAAGAAAACTCGTTGTTGCTTGGGCTACAGCTCCATGATTATGCATGTGCGTAAATGTGCCTATATTGTTTGTCAAACAGATAATGATATAAACCTGTGATATGCATGTGTCTGTGTGGACAAGTCCAGAGGCAGAAAACTATTCGTCATGACACGGGCAGCTGAGGAATGATAAATGTGTTGGATGACTCATGCAAGACAGACATAGGAGCCATCAGCTGACACAGTGGCAGCAGCCTCCACTGTGACAGACAACACATTCTGTAACACATGCACATAATTGGTTTATACAGTGCCATATACGTATACAGAAGCATGTCTCCAGTCACACACACGCACATACATATACTGATAAACACAGACAGCATATTGCAAAATGTCCCCGACTTCATTAGTGCCACTTTTGCATGTCTGCGGAAGAGATGAGTCACTTTCAACTGCAGTCGTCACGTAACTACTGTCACTTAGACTGATTCACACTCTGAACAATTTCTAAAATAACAATCAACCTCTCTGCTGGCATTTTTAAGCAAAGTGACTAAGGGTACACAATGTACTTATTATAGAACAGCAATTCACTGGAACAATGCAGAACATAAAAATTGATTTTTTGTTTTTATTCATAAAGACGAGTGAACATATAATGCACATTTTGGCATTGTGCATGATATAAAAATATAGAAAAGACAGAAGTTGGTTAGAATTTTAAAGACAAACGGTAGTAAAGAACAGCATGCTCTCTTGCAAAGCATCACATGACTACAGTACATCGCAACTACAATACTGCTCAGACCACCTGTGAGGGAAATGAGTTTGGCAATGACACAGCTTTTCTTTTACAACAGTATAAAACAGTTAATACATTATTTTCATATCCTCTTTGTTCCATACAGACAAACACAAAATTACACAATTTAAGAGAATTTAATTTTCATCATCTGTGTCCTCATCTTCGTCTTCATCATCCTCCTCCTCTTCAAATTCCTCTTCATCCTCGTCCTCCTCCTCTTCTCTTGTCTGCCGACTACAAGCTCTTTGTTGCTGTGACAACAAATAAACAGTCACTGTCCCACTAAAACACTTAACAGATAGTCATTAAGCACAATTGGTGCTTCCTGTTTCTTTCTGAACATTTGTCTCAACAGTTGTGTTGGAGAGCAAAGACAAAACAGGTGTGACCTTAAGACACCTGACACCAAATTCCTCAAGTTACATTCGTCATAACTTGTACTGTAGTGCTATTTGAACATTAATATGTCCAATGTTGAAGGACTGCCAAGTTGTGGCTGCCAAACTTAGAACATGACTTACTCTGTGTCATCATGTTTTACTTTTGTTAGCATTGTTTCTCTGTAGTTTTATCCAGTATGTAAACAGGGTTTGCAATCCATTTTTCTAGCTGTGTACCTGACTACAAGTGTGTTTTTTGTTTAGCAGTGATTTCAATTTTTCAGAGATAAAATCAAACTTAATCATGGAAACAAAACATGATCTCAAGATGTGACGCAGGATGCTTTTGAGACACATTCTGATGACAGGTGTAAGTTGCAATGTGCCTCTGTGCGCTACAATCTGGACATCTTTAAATAGAAGATACTACATCTGAATGCACCTTATGAGACCTGCAGAAGACAGGTCCTCAAAGATATCAAATGATACTCCTCATTTAGTGAGAAAGTGAAGCCTAGATGTCCAGGCACTTTACAAGTTATCAGGTTAGTGCAGTACCACTGTTAAGATGCTGCAGTAACACTGTGACTCTATGAGGAAATGCATGATGTTACTGGCATGCTATGACATGTGGAAATTCAAACTGAAAGATGGCTGGGGTGATGCCGCACATAAACACTGGCAGGACTGATAAGACTCACTGTTATCGAGCACCACTCTTTACTGGTATGAGGAAAACTACTGGGTTCAAAAAAGGAACAAGGGATTTTTTTAAATTTCATCATTACAATGAAACTTTCAACTGTCAAAGAAGTTAAAGAGGGATCTTCTGGGGAAATTCTAGTTTTTAATCAGGTATTAAAATATTTTCACTGTCTACATCTTACCTGCAAGGTCCCTGATGTACTCAGGAAAGACCCGGTCCGATCGAGCGAGGTTTTGGAATTAGCTCGCACTATGTCTAATCGTGACTGGTAGTCAGGGGGGTGCAGCGAACTCCTGAACACCTGCCAAAGACAGTAGGAGGCGCTAGACTTTTTCACACAGACATAGGGGAAGAGGAGCAATTCCTACACACACGCGCCTACGTGGCACTGATTATATTGCAAGATAGGTAACCACGATTTTAAGGTATGACTGTAAAGTGGCCACGGTGTACAAAGAATGAGCACACAGCTCACATGCAGTTTAGGGATATTAGGAAATATTTTGGGTATTTTATATCAGATATATAAACCTGTAGTTTCAGGGAAAAAAAACCCCACAAAGAAGAAATACCTGATCTGGAATATCCGGCAAATCAACAACTAGGCTCGCAATACATGGGGTCATACGTAAACAAAGCAGCTCATAAAATATGCCTCAGCAAACTGGCATTTAAACCACACCAGTAGTTTTCACTGTATAGAAAAAAAATCTGCAAAGGCTCTTGATCAGGATTATCCTCATGCCTGTCATTGCGCCTTTTTCAAATGATTCAATCTCCCATGCTTTGTGCTATGAGTCACTGAAAAACAGCCTTGTCTGGGTGAGGAGTTTCGCTTCAATATGAATGGAAGGGAGATGATTCAGTGCAAAAACACACAGATGAGATGGCAAGGGGTGGAGGAAAATAGTACAAGGCATCTGCAGGAGAAACCTTGCAGGTTGAATATCATTGATCCTTTGTTTTCTCACTACGGGCTTTATCTCTTAAAATAGTTCAGCAAACCTCAAAGACCTAACTGTAAACAGAAAAAAGTAGCTAGAATGCATGACTGAATTGTGCAGTTGTCACCGCAGGTTACTTCTAAGTTACCACACCAGTTGAAGGGTGTGGACTCTCGAGCACATATGAGCAATGAGTGGATGAGTAATAGGTGCCTAAGACCATGATAGCTTAACCCTGTTAAATATCAGGTTAATCAAGTACACAGCAGAGGGTGTATTAAAAGAATTATCAGCTTTTATCCTTAAGTACACTCTCACATTTAGATGCATCTTTTTTTCTCCAGTGTTTGTCACTAACACTCCAATGATTATGTCAGGTCAATAATTACACCTCAGATTCTCTTATACACACACACACAGTCATGCTGGCAAATGACTAGGCCGTGGTTAACCTACCTCCAGGTCTTCCTCCTCATCCACACTATGAATGTTCTGGTAGGCCAAGGTGTATACCTCCAAGGCCTTAGCATGGAATGACATCTCCACTGTCAAAAACTCACCAAATATTTTCTATAAGGGGAAAGACAATGAAAATATTTCAATATTGAATAGACTTTGACATGACTTAAATTAATCACAACTTCCTGCTGAATACAAGACATTAAGAAGAGTTCTGAAATGACAAAGCAAGAATAGTTTCGACCAACCGAAGGAGGATTAAGAAGTGTGGGCAGATGTAAAAAGAAAAAAAGAAAAAAAAAAGACCCTTAAAATCATCACTGTCTGGTTTCACTTCACTGTCACCCACTGCTTCAACGGACACATATCTCCCACTGCAGAAACTGTAATTCTTAATTTGAGGTGAGCCGAAAGCTTGGTGCAGCAGACCTTGATGTCACGGATCTTCTGCTTCTCAAACTCGTCTATGGTCTCCTCCAGCTGCCTGGTGGTCCGTGTGGCATCCATGGTGGCTCTCTGGAGCTCACTTTCAGCCTGATGGCAAAACAAAAGACAGTGCAACATACTACAAAACATATCAAACTAACACAAGTTGGGGCCAGTTTGAGCATCACTGTTTTCACAATGATGCATGAATTATAAAATCAAACAGCATCAATTTCTGCTTGTTGATTTCATATATTAGAAAATGAATACATGATGTATGAGTTCATTTGTATTTGACAATACAGGAACTCAATAATGTCATTAATGTGAAGCACTTGGAACTAGGCTTTCAGTTTCAGACCTGCAGTTCAAGTCCAACCTGTGTAACTTCAGGTACTGACATGATAACATGCTCCTTCTACAGGAAGGGAAAGTAATAGCCCCCGCAATTCTGACACCTGTGTCTCCTGCAAACATGCAACTTTAAGAAATTCACTACACAGAGAACAGAAGAGCTAAAAAAGTGGATGTAGATTGACATTTATAGAAGTGGCGTCACAATGACTAAACACCTTCCTGTCGTTGAAAATCTGCAGTGGGTTTTTGAGTTTGTAAATTAGTTAAAAATCACTCCCATGATGTACTTCACTAATATTAAAGAGTAACGAAAACAACAATCTGTAGCTGGCACTGCATTTGACAACCGAGCATTCATTGATGACTACTGTTGGAGTTGTTACACCTCCATTGCATTCATCACCAGTGATTAGACGCACAGATTACATGGTACGCACCTGAGACTGAAGGCTTGGTCAAGGAAACAACATTCACATATTTCCCTATGAACTATGTACTACACACTGCACTTGGTACAAATTGTTATTGCATGAAGTGCATAGGAAATAAATTTAAAGTAAAGCAATGTTAACCTTTTCAAACTTGATAAGATAAAAAATCTAAGTAAATTCAAGTTTATTTTCCTGTTGAAACATTAATTCATATCAAAAACTTAATAAGGAGTTAATCTGTATCCAAAATGTCACCTGCACTAAAATGCATATAAGCAGTTTTTGTAACATTGACGTCTTTTTTTGTCTATTCACTATTACAGAATTGGAGAATAGAAGAGAAACAAGGGAAGGATACAATGATCTGCCTGTCTGAGGGGTTTCTTTGTCTGGTCCTCTCAAGCTGAGCCATCTGTTTGGCTTCTCTGTCTCTGGCACTTTGAGTTGTCTTCAGATCCTCCTGCATGGATGCACAAGCACACAGTAGTCATTGTGAGAATAAACAATAATAGTCAGGTATTTAGGTAATAAGGACATAATCTAACAATTATTTGGTTTACCTCAGTGTTTCCCAATCAAGTCCTCAAGTACACCTTGTTGTGGAAGTTTTGGTTTTTTTTTTTTTTTACTCTGAAACAGTTGGTCATATTCAAGGCATGGGCTGAATGATATATTGTTTCAGTTTTGATGGAAAATTATTAACATTTACAATAACATTTTGGCACACTCGCTCTCTCTGTACAACAAATGACCAATCACAATCATTCTCAAAGCAGGCTGATTCCTTAATGAAAAACAAGCCAAGAAGCATTGCATAGATTTTTTTTTAAAAACTACTTTAAAATGACAAATGTGCAGTTTGAAAGTATTTTAATTTATACAAAATATGACAAGAAAAAACGGCAACTCTTTTAATAGTACTTTGAGGCAACACCATCAATCTGTATATGACAAGTTTAAAGTCAGAACTGAATGCAGTAGTAGATCATTGCATACATCTATTTCAGATAATTCGCCTAGTGCTGTACCGAATGACAAAGACACTAAATATCACAAAGAAACTTGGTATTCGCCATAACAGTAAGTTTCTTTTGATCCTTGATCAATGCTGCTCTCATGTGGCCATGCAGTGGTACTGACAACAACAATCACTTCATCTGTGATCCAACTATGTCCTCACCCTAATCCTCATTTTGGAGTGACTTAATCATTGCATCCTTGTCATCCAGAGCACATTTGTTCTTGAAGTGTGTCATTCAAAGAAACTGCTGTAATTTAGATGCAACTGAAACACAAGTTAGGGATGCTGTATCAAGACGGGCCAGGGCAGGAAGGTAAATAATTTCACCATCTTTGGGGCATTTTAAAATGGGATTTCTTAATAAGCAAGGATGATTCACAAGTTAATTTATGTAAACATTTTTGCATCACCATAATTTACTGTAAAATAATCGCAACTAGATTCCAACATGGCTGTAGCTCAAAGAAACACTTACCCTTTTACGTTTCACTACAGCTCCATAGCTTTTTAATGGCTCTATGACTTTGGCTTCAAGTCTTTCCACCTACAAGGCAAATAAATTCACGTTAAATCTTACTGAACAAATTTAGACATGAAATTATCAATGAGGTCAAAGCACCAGCAAGTAAATGACTGCAGTTTTACCTCAGCTTGGCGGTAGTCTTGAATCTTAGCCAGGTGGTCAGCATACTGCTTCATACCCCTCTTCAGGTTTGGTGTTTCTGTGTCTGCATACAAGCCGATTTCACGGACCAGGAGGTCTGCCTTGTCTCGCAGTCTGGCTGTTTTACGGACATAGGCAGCAAACAGTTGGCACATCTCTCCAAAATGTTTCTCCACATTGGTGATGTTTTCCTGGATCTTTCTTGTCTGGTTGTCCCTGGAGAGGGTGAACATGAACAGCAGTAATCAAACAGTAGTTTAGCTAAGTGTGTGACACACAATCACATGCTTGTGTGGGGAAGAAATTGCAAAATTTCTGTTTGGACAACACATGAGTATGAATTTTCTGCCTTCACCTACGTGTAACTGGTCATTGATAACCAAACCATCTTGTAGATGTGCTGTACAGATTTTTTTTTATTTTTTATAATCATTGTTGATGACACAGACACGTAGTCAGCAAAGTGTAGAAAGCTCCGTTTATTTTATTAACAGTCATTCTTAGTTATTTTTTGATAAAAGAACATTTCCAGTAGGTAACAGTGTGTACACTTTATTTTGAACACTGTTAACGGTCGGTTTTAGCGGCTTGTGGCTGATGATTACAAGTCACTTTGAGAATAAACAAAATTATCATAGTTTATTGTTTTACAGGAGAACTCTTTAACGGTGACATCTCTAATAAGTGTAATGCGTAAAAGCATGTAACCAGCAGCTAGCTAACCCACTTTTTTTTATCCTCGCTGCTCTTGCTCTTTTTTGTGAACGCTAACGTTAACTTACAAAACCCTAGTACCGTTAACGAAGCGTTTAGTATGACGTGTTGAACGTCTTACCTCGCTCTTGCATCAGGAGTACGACTCATCTTCACCCAAATGCAGTAAACCAAATGTAGTCAGTGTACAGCAAAGTTTATCTACATCCAAAATCAACGCTAGCTAACTATGCTCGCTTCCAGGCTAGCACGCCAGTCTGTCGTTTCCATGGAGTCCCCCAGGCGTTTCCGCTTGTGAATAGCACTCTGGGAAATGGAGTCGTTTGTTGACTACTGTTGTACTGGTTGAACTTTTCTCCTTGTTGAAGTTTAGGTACAGGTGCAGGCGCTTTACAACGACTCTTGTAGTGACGAAAAACAGAGTGAGCTCTGAGCTGTTTCTTTTAAAAAGTTGAAGGTGAGGGAACAGAGTTTGTTTTGATAGTTTTACTGAAATGCAGCGTCTTGCTCACCTCAGTTACACAGCCTGTTAAGCAGCAAAGAGAGTACATTTACACAAGTACTGTACCGTGGATGTCGTATGAGACCATACCAGAGTAAATTTACCTAACTGACCTGAACTATACTGTACTGTTCCTTTTGTTTTCCATTGTATGCTACTTTACATGTCTACTCCGCTAGAGTAGGAAAAGGAAAATATAGTACCTTTTACTTTAAATTTATTTGAGAGATAATCTAATAATTAATAGTTTCTTCTTGAATTAAGATCAGATCATACATACAAAATATGTGATTAATTTATAAAATAATGTATTGTAAAAAACAATTCAAAATTCGTGATGGAACCAACTATAACATAATAAGCTACCTACGTGTTAATCCATCAAAAATAATGATCAAATAATATAATTTTTATAGCACTCAGAGCACCTTTGTATGTATAACCAGTGCTCTCACTATTCATATTGGACTGCAGTCACTGTATACCACTGTTTTACACAACCCTTCTCATTCATCCTTTCACACAGATGGCAGTGGAGCAACCATGCAAGATGCTGGCTGGACCATCAGAGGCACTTGGGGCTCAGTGTCTTGCACAATGACATTAGGAGCTGGGGATCTAACTGCTAACCTGTGATTACTGGACAACCCGCTCCATCCACTGAGCTTCAGGCACAAGACTGTATGCTTATGTAAGTAAAATTGACGTAGGACTTTTACTTGTTAAGTTTTTTTTAAATATTGAATTGTTTGTAAAAGATGCAAATATTTTCTCCATTATTGCAACAGTTTGTTACAGTTGTTACAGTTAAGAATCATTTTTACAAAATAGAGACATGCCCTGTCTTTAGTAGAGATTGTGATCTCTTATTAAATCAGTGATATTTTTTTGTTATGAATCCCCCGTTCATATACATAATTCTTTTATGAAAGGCTTTCTGTGACCTTATATAAATATTATTCCTTGGGCCTCTTAAGAAAATCTACTAAGAGTATATAAAATGAATATTTGAAGCTAAATGTCTCATAAAGACTGCCGCTCTCACATGCACCATCTCGGTTTTTCACTCTTGGATCTCACAGTTAAATTATGTGATTAAATCCAATTTTTATCATGCTAACTAAAGACAAGCTTTAAAAGCAATTATGCAATCCTTAATATTGTGTCACATTAGCCAAAATATCAAAGAAGCAATTTGATCATCTCCACAGTTTCTTTCCTGGGCAATAGGAACTGAATATCCCTGCTGGATGAATCCAAATATTTGGCTATGGTTTCTATAATTCCCAAAATAGATCAAGGTACATTGCCTATATTGCAACAAAGAGGGCCACAAATAGTCCTTTTCAACAACAGCTTGACTGTTTTTGAACTGGTGCCAAGAGCAGACTTTGTGATCATTGAAATGAATGGAGGCCTCATTGTAATTCCCTCCTCTGTGTTTGGGAATGCATGAATGTCACCAGCTGCCACGTCTGCTCCTCTGTGGAAAATGTCCAAAAACCTTAATTATCACGCTTAATCATCCATGGGATTGAAGCACGGGAGATCCCACTGTAACAGATTGGCGATGTAAAACATGGTCATTGCATTGAGCTGTGTGCCTGGAATCCCAAGAGGATCTGGTTAATACTTCCTGGTAAAGCTGATGCTGGTATTGATTCATTTTTTTGTTAAATGCTTCTGATATAACCTTCCTCTGCTGTGGCTGATGGGTGATTAAACCTTCTTTTTTCTTTTTTTTTGCTAATTTAATGAAAATATCAACTCATTTTATACCAGGAAATCTGAGGGCATAGTGTTGTCCTACATGCTGTCCTTTTAGTTTAGTGAAGATTATAATGTGAATTCCCTGGAAAAAAATATTTAGGCCTGTTTGACTTGTGATTAAAGAGCAACGTTTACAAGGTTGAAGCTAAACCTGATTATCATTCAAGACTACACGTGTACAACAAAATTGATTAATAATTTCATTGATAAGAAATGTTTTACTCAGCTCAAAAAACATGCAAAACATGCAAAACAACATACATATCCAAAACAAATAGAAGTGCAATTTCTCTGTTTATTACTGTAAACCTTTGTGTGTGTGTGTGTCTGATTATGTAGTGTGTGAGTGGTTGTGACTGTGCAAATTTCTTGCCAGATTTTTTTGTTAAAGTAAGGAGAATCTTACAGACAAAGAAGTTCCTCACTTTCTTCAGTGTGATTGCATCGCTCAACCACATGATGGCAATCCACTTCCATCTGTGAATTTGCCTGAGACGCAGGCGTGAATTTGCCTGGTTACAGGTGGATTCTGAGCCGCTCGTGTAGTACTCCTTCATGCACGAAAATATTTCACAGACTCGCGTCTCTCCTTACCGTCTTCATCATCATATGTTTACATTACTCAAGACTCCCTGGCAGTAACCCAGGACTAGATTTAAAATCCCTAAACATATAACAGATGCCAGTCTAGCCGACGTCCTACAGGATCTTTGTGTGGAACGAAGCCTGGGGATGTTGAGTTGTTTGACTTGGCTGCTAGTAAATGTATTCATGAGTGGTGGCATCTTTTTAGACTGTGCATCTGACTTTCTTAAAGAACAGATGGTGTTGTTTTCAAACTACCAATTAGCAAGGAGAGGGCAGCAACCACTAGCAGCAGCAGCTCTCTCTGCCTCTTTCATGCTCTCTTGTCTCACTCTTGCCGTCTTTGTCCCTCTGTGCCCTCTTGTTCAGTCTTCAGCTTTCTCTGTTTCACTCTTTCTGCCTGGCGCTCCCCTTCCTCTGCAGCTCTCCACGCCACAGCGGCAGTACGACACTGGAGAGATGTGTGGCCTGCTGAACAGATTGGGAGTGACATATGTCAGACGTAGGGGGACTTAGTGGGGCAACCAAGTATGTGTCCCCCAGCGTGCTTGTGTATGTGCATGTGTGTGTGTTTACTCGACCCCTTCAGGTGTAAGTCATGGTGTGAACACCCCAGACTCGAGGCTGTCCTCCCACATGGACGCACACATAAGGCTTTAGATTCCCCCGTTAATAACAAGAAGGAGTCTGTGGGAGGCCTGTGTGTGTGTGTGTGTGTGTGTGTGTGTGTGTGTGTGTTCAGGAGCGCTGAGGATTATGAACAGTGTGATATCTTGTTTGCCACTTGGTGCATAAAATGAAATTACAAGCCAAGAGTCAATATCTCATCATGCTGATTTTGGCTAACCTCGCTCTCTTTTCTTTAACTGCCACATCCCTCCGACTTGGCAGAGGGACACAGCACTGCTCTCTTGAAGAAATTAACCCCGAAATATCCAGTGGGAAATATATCAATCTTCCCTCTGTACTTCAAACTCAGCTTTCAGTGTTATAACTTTTTAACTAGTCGTTAAATTAAAAATGTATTTATTCTCAGATGCAGTTAAATGCTCCTCTGGAGAATGTAGCAAAATTCCCAAATCTATCATAGTCAATCAAGATGACAGTCGTGTTCAGTTCAGCTTTTACATTCAGCCAAACTTTATTACAGCACAACAGATTTGAATTAAATTCACTGATGTAGCAGTCCTTTCCACTGCCACCACAGCAACATTTCCCCTCAGTCCCGATGAATTCTTTATGTAGATGTACATTATATTTGTTATCACACATAAATAAGATGTTCCAGATCTTTACTTCACAGACAGAATCACATATTTCATGTATGAAATTCAGTGGTATTCCCTTTTAACTCCAGCAACCTTGAACAAAAGTCCTCTCTCTGCAGTTAAGCGGGTGCTTGAAGGGCAAGCCAACGCAGACACGGTCCAGTGCTTTTATTGACCCAATGAAAAACCTCTCTGTGTCTCCAGGGGCCTGGAGCTCAGGTTAGGGTCTTTGTTGTCTGCGTTCATTAGTGTCTCCTTCGCCATCCCTCTCTCTTTCTCCCTCTCTATCTCTCTTACTCTCTCTCTGACACTTCTTTTTCTAACTCCCTCACTCCCTGTCTGCTGCTCTTTTCCCCCGAGGAGCTAGCGAAGAAAATGTCACCAGATCAAATTAGTGGGAGCCTCCAACACTGCCTGTCTGCCTCTGTCTGTCTATTCCACCGAGTGATCGCTTCACTCATGGAAGTTTCGAGAAGTTTATTTGTGTCCAAACTTTATCTTCCCCAGGTATGATACTCCATGACTCTAGTGGTAAAGTGATTTTTCTTAAAGTAGTTTTAAAGTAAATTTTCACCGTGTAGTTCACCACTGGATAATTGAGTTTTTTTTCTTAGTTCTATCATGGTCACAATTCAGGTTTACACTGGTTCATGGGTTGGGGAGCCATTTAAAGGAATAAGGAAATATGCTCGCTCGCTTTCTTGCTGAAAATTTAGATATGAAGCTGTAGCAAGGACAAGGTTATCTTAGGTTGGAATAAATGAACAGAGATGAACACAGTATATCTTGTTTGTTTTTATCTGTACAAAAATTTAAGAATAAAAGCAATGAGTTGTGGTTTTATGGGCAGATAATGTGCCAAGAAGTTACTGCTCCCAGCCAAGAAATAGCACGGCTCATAACACCCCCTGACACCACAACTTTTAGTTTTGAGACTGTGGTTTTTGAACAGATTAAGCAAACAAAATACAATGTACCAATCCAGCTTTAGAGGTGCTGGTAGACATATTTTTCTTTTACCCTTGCCAGCTGTTTCCCCCTTCTTCAAGTCTTCATGCTAAGCTAAGCTAAACAGTTTCTGGCTCCAGGTACTTACTGCATCCATTGATCTTCTCATCTAACTTTCAATAAGAGAGCAAATTTGCTAAATGTCATAATAGTTTCTTTAAGCATATATAATTCATTTATAACTTTCAGAACCTCATTGACAGAGGAAGGCAACACCTTTAACATTTTGAAAAAGCCATGATCTCACGCCCAGTCCTTTTTGCAGTGTCACCACCACCATATAACTTATTCATAGCACATTTCATATTCATAGCCTTCTTTACTTCACTGAGACGCATCGGACATAGTGATTTCTCTCTCAGTCTGGCGTTATTTACCTTAATGCATTTTAGTGGAGTGAGAGGGAGTGTTGCCAGACCTCCATCTTTGCAAACAGATGACTTTAATGCATGTTAACCTTGGTGGCAGTAAAAGCCATCTCCATTATTCCTCTTAAACCATACAGTGTCTATCAGAGTCCATTGCGGTTGAAACTGGAGCACTTCCAAGACTCCTCACCTACCAACCGCAAAAGGGCCTTAATTGAAAATGACTTCAGACTATTGAAAAAGAGAGAAGGAGGCTTTGTTGAGTGCACAATACTGGGTGTGTTTAATAGTGTGAAAGAGGTGGGGAAAAGATTGTTTGTGTGGTCCATTTATCCTGCTGCATGTTAACTGAATGAACGTAAAAACAAATAACGTAGGCTAAATTTAGATTAACCTTAAACCATTAAAGTAAAAGAGGAAAAACAACAAGAAACCAACCAAGAGATCAAGAGCAAGAATGAAAGGAACACACAGAAGTCCATTTCCATGGTGCTCCATCACAGTCGGATGAAAGTGGCCACTGTCCTACTGCCATCAGTATGCAAATGGTAAAAATGGCCCTTGAGTGCGGGGAGCAGTTCCCTCAAGTGCATTCATTAGCCACCGTTAGCATAATTGATTCCCAGTCCTGCCATAAAACTGGTCACTCCCTGCGCCTCTCGCTCTGGGGGATCCTCTGGGGACTTCACGGGCTAACTTCAATCATAAATCATTAAAGGACACCACTAGCCAATGGACTGTGCCAAGACCCCAGAGACGCGCAAGCAACAGTAATACTGTCACTGATGTCTAAATCATCGATGTGACATATAAAGGTGCCTACAGGCAGACATATCCTACACTCCACCTCTCTATCCTCATTTCTTAACTTGGTGTCATAAAAATGTATGTGCCCTATAATTAGGCAGATGTACCTTAGCGCAGCATATGTCAGAGATGGCGTTGCTGGATTTGTGCCAGAAATTATTTAGGTAATTGCATAACACATTTTTGTGATTTTATAAATCCTTGTGAATTACCTATAGAAGTAAAAGCTTATGACTGCGTACAGTATGTTATTGCTAGTCAGTTTATTTGTCAGAATAGTCTTTAACTCTTGTTTATGACTGAAAGAAATAAATTTAAAGGTAAAACGGACAGTTTTTCTTACCCAACCTTGTATGAGGAATTTGTTAGTCTGCAAAACAGAAAATATAGTGAAACCAATGTGTATTTTATGCGGTGTACCTCTTGTCATAAGTTACTTTGGTAATTAAATGAACATCAGGACTGCATACTAGTTACTCTAGAAGTCATGATAGCTATTGGCTTCAGCTGTATTTCTCTCTCCAGCATCACTATTCAGAGCAGGTGTGTGGCTTATTAAGGCTCCTATTAGAGAAAGAGAGGGAGAGAGAGTCTGTGTGGTAAAAGATGTTTTTTTCATTCATCCCATCCAACCTTCCCTCCATCTGTCCATCCATCCACCACCCCCACCCCCCCTCTTTACAGTCTAATTAAACTCATCAAGTTGTGCAGTGAAGGTTCCCAGCAGCTCAGAGAGGCAGAGAGTGAATGAGAGGGACAGACAGAGAGAAGAGAGTGAGGGGAGAAATATAGCGGCATGTTCATGATGTATCGCCACCTTGCAAAATAAAACATATTCATAAAGAATATTCATTACCTCTACCAGCTATCCCCCAGATGGCCAGAAAATTGGCTTTGTGTTGAGATGTGGATTCAGGCATGCATATTAATGGAAGACAGATGTAAACGCATATTCATATTCTTTGGCTCCTCTTTTTTTTTTTTTTTTTTTTTTTTTTTTTTTTTTGTGACAGACAAAATGATAATGTATCCACTTAGGAGAGGGGAAAAGGGGCTCCATCCGGGAAGCAATTCACCTCTAATGTGCTGGTGGGTTATTGGCTTTTTGTCAGACTGGCAGTGTGTGTCCCTATTTGTCTAGTGTGTATTTGTGTGGAGTTGTCCCATCTACATTTTAAGTAAGTGCTCTCTATGTCTCTCTCTCTTTCTCTCTCTCTCTTTCTCTCTCTCTCACACACACACACACACACACACTTCTCAGTGTTTAGCTGCTGTATGTAGTTTGCTGTGCTGTTGAACTGTGTTACATTACACAGAGATGTGTTTCTGTTATTTAGCCTACTCTGACTGACATAAATGGAGTGGACAGAATAATGGAAATAACTATCAGTATAATGCCGACAGTTGATTCACCACCTCTCCAAAACAGTTTCAACAAAAGCTGAACATTAAAGCCTACGTGGACATGGGATTAATTGCAGGAATGTTGGATTACACTGCAAACCTTTCAGGTATACACAATAAAGTGTCAGCGGAGTGTACGTGTACAACACTCATGAAGCAATGACAGTCTCAGATGAATATTACAAATTTGTGGATAACAGCAGCACCGCCATCACCGTTTTCAACCAACAGTGTTCACAAGTGCTGCTACTTTATTTTGAGTCCTCTTTCTTTTTGAAATCATCACCACCAGAGGACAGTAGCGCTCTCTCAGCCTCCCCCTTTAAGGCCACAGCACAAAACTGGTCCATCTTGCCTGGGATGGCTGCATAACTTAAAGACTGGTGGTATGTAAATCCCTGTGATATACATAGTCAGCTAAAAAAGAAAAGTGCATAGAATCTGTGTTGGTGTGGTCAGATTCTGTCGAGCTTCATGAGATATTTGAAAGGACAGTCAGAAGGATGAGTGACTGCAAGTTCTGCGGCTTAAATACATGAAAGACGCAACAAAATAGTGAAAAGGTATTTAATAAGTGTTTTATGCTGCTGTCGTATCTAGAGCTGCTGCATAAATCCTCAATTACCCATCACTGTCATCACTGTCATGGTTACCACCAAACCCCCTGAGTAAAAAGCACGTTTTAACTGAACCTCTGAAAAAAGGCTGCCTGGGCTTATTTGCTAAACTGATGATGACACAGTACATATATATATATATATATATATATATATTGCAGACCTTCAGCTATGTACATACAATGTTTGTTATTTGATGCTGGACTAGTAGTTTATTATTGTTTGGTCTTTCTGAATTTCTGAAAATATATATTTTTTCTCATCATCTTAATTATATTACTATGCAAAATAGAGCATTTCGATACACAATTAAACCAATCCACCAACACCCATGACACGAATACTAAAGCCCTCGGTCCAATAACTCACCCCAGAGCTCCCCTATACATATTAGATCTCATCTCCATGTTACAGCCTGTATATGTCACAGTGAGAATAGGGGAGGTTTTTAATAGAAACGGCCCCATAAACCCTCAGTCCTGTAACAGTGTGCTGCTCAATTGGAATAAAACCTTCTTTGTGTAAGTGTGTGCCAATATGGAAAATTAAAGCCAGTTAATAAAAAGCAGTGCTAAATCAATGAGAGCCATAAAAGTTACAGGGCGATATTAAAATGTGGGGGGTGAGGGAGGGGGGGGGGGCAATAGCAGCATTAACACGCTGGGCCTGAATTATCATGTTAATTTAATATCCAGTCTTCAAATGAAGCAGAAAGTCCAATAAAGGTCAATTAAGCAACTAGCCTCCTATCTCCATTTAGAGTTTTATGGCCTCATCTAAATCATGGAGCTGGTGCCGGGTCCAAGGGGCCCCACTGGCTGCTGAAGACCTTTGGGACCCAGTGAGGGCACAAGCTTTTAAGATCTAAGTTCATGACGGCGGTTAGTTTGGATTGGGACAGCTCTGTAATTGTAGCCCCACCTTGCCCCTTATAACTGCTCTGAATTATAGATGTTATTCTTGCTGCTGCACACAAGAACACGGTTTACACATTTTATGCAGCCTAAATGCAGCTGTTGGAGACAAGGCAAAGTTGTATCCGACATGAACTTTCTACCCCTGTGGATATTAAATGTGGGTGGCGAGCATGTTTTTGGTTCCATCACTGTGCGCTGTAGAGAGCCAGATAACTTTTACATCTGCGCAAACTGTGGCACTGTCAAACCTTCTGATTTCTCCAAAGGAAATATGAATTAGTTTTTCATTACACTTGCGATTAAAAGAATTTCATATGCTCATATCCAGTTGCGTTAGATTACTGTCTGCTTCATTCATATATGCATGCCTCTCTTCAGTGGATGAACCCTCTTTGGTCCAATAGGATAGAATTATTGATTAAACCAACCTTATGTCCAGAAAAAGCTGCTAATGTGTCAAACAACCGACCAAAATGACGACTCACCTAACCTCTTCACTGTTATAAGTGTGGTAACTGAAGTTTAAAATTGATCTCCACTGACATAATGGTGAATGAACAGTCAAGAGAGTGATGAATAATTCTCATGCAAGCACAATAGGTATCGACCACTTATTGAACTCTTCAAGCTGGACTGCTGCATTGACATGGCTTTATGTGGATCCATAGTCTTATGAATAAATCACACTGAGCTAGTTAGAACTAGTCTTTCAAGGTTCACAGTTAATAAACAAGAGAATGAGTTCTGCTGTTGTGTGACCTGAGGCACAGTACAGTTTTTATTGCCTCTTTAGGCAGTGACGGCATGTGGATAAAGAGTCCTCTGAACACATAAACGTCTCATGAACACTTCTGACTTCAGTATTATCTCAAGATGCACAGTGATATCTCATCATTATTCATTACATACGGTACACGTATGGTGTTCTGTTTACAGTGACTCAGGTGAGCTTCCTAAGTAAGTAGTCTAATTACATAACTCAGGTAGTTACGATGTACGCATTATATAGTAGGAATGCAAATGCTTAATCCTGCTCATTATTTGTTTTGTCGTCTGGACAAGTTCAGTTTCCATGATATTAGAACTGAAACAATTAATGGGCAAATATAACTATTATGGTAAGTGATTCATCTTTTATGTCCATTTTTTAAGGAACAATTTGTACAAGTTGAGCTATTGCTGCCGAGCCAACATTAGCATTAACAGCTGTTTTCCCAAAAGGTGGGAGTTCAGCATCAGACTGAAGAACTAGTGCTACTCAGAGGGGATATCATAACCTCTTGTCTGGTAAACACAAAGCTGGCTGAAGCGCTTGACAAGACCAGTAAGTAAACTGGTAATGCTAACATTGACTATGTAGCGATAGCAAAACTTTACTTAACTCCTTTAAGGCAAAAATGCCCCAAATCCAACCTCTCGTGAGTATTTTCTGATTTTCTTAGTCTTCAGTGACTGTGAACTCATTAACTTTGCGATTGTTATTGTTAGACAATATAAGACATCTGAAGATGTATCCTTGGACTCTGAGAACATCAATTAACAATAAAGTTAATAATCAAGATAATAATTAGCAGATGAATCGACAATTAAAATAGATGTATAATGAACAGATTCTACAACATATCCAAATAAGGACATCAATTATTATTCATAATACTGTATGAAACTGTCTCAGTGAGTATTCAGACTGTTTAGGATATGTAACAGATTCTTCCTTATTTAAAATTATACTCTAAAGCAAGGACCATAAATACTGTGTGGCGTCAGATTTTGATAACCCATCTTTACACAAGTACGAACGCTGCCAATTCCCACATAACACTCATTGCTCATGAAACAGCAGTTGCGATGCACACATGGCTCGTGCATCTTTAAATACACTTTCAGTCTGTGAAACACCCCCATACAAAATGCATAATATGCAACAATTCAGCAAAATGTTACAGTGGAAAGTGAGTACCCTTGCTTCGTTCCACATGCTACGCATCTGGATAGTGTCTGGGCACATTACATGAGTGAATGGGTTAGTGACCCAGATTCTCTAATGGGATTTTAGGTGTCTAAAAAAAAATAGACTTGCTTTTTTTTTTTTTTTTTTCAACTGACAGATGTTCCTCTTTGATAATTACATAAACATTAAACCAGTAAGACATTAATATGGAAGACAAAATAACTGTGCAGATGCATTAGTATGGATTCTTTGGGATGATGCTAAGGTTTGATGATGGTTTCTTCTAGTTACATGACATTGTAATGAAACATTTATTCTGTGCTCCTAGCTCCTGCCTGAATGCTAAAGTAGCATTGCTCTCTCTCTTCGTGTGTTTCTGTATTAATTAGGGTGAAAAAAATAAACTTGGGCCTTTGTTTACCAGAAGAAATAAGAAATCAGATAATCCAGTATGCCCACACAGCCTGTGCTGCCTGAACATGCCTATGAAGCCATGCTGTGCTGAAGGCAATCTGTCTCCCCCACCCATAACGACCATCTGTCATTAGTGTAGATCAATGGAGATGATAGATGGGGAGGGCTCGCTGCGCTGACAGAGGCACTGAGACAGGAGTCCAGGAACGACCACGGTTATGGTGCGTGGTCCTGACCCAGCAGGCAAAGCACCTGATGTTAATTCTGTATCCATGCTGAGGTTGGGTTGATATCAGTTTGGACCGTCAAGAAAACCACACACTCACACTGGCTTTTGAAAATTCAGTGTGAGTGTTACTTATGTTTTGGAGCGCTCACCCACATGTCTTTACTCCTGTGCCAGAAGTGTTATAAATTCCCTCTGAATAATCCATTTTCCTAAGCACTTGGTGGGTTATTCAAAGCATGTCATATGGAGTTGATGTAAAACAAGGCAATAAAACAGGCAAGAGAATGGACTGCGCCATGTCAGCCTCTACACATCTCAAAGCGTGACATCCCAATAACCAGCACAAGCCAGTTTGGATCCACTGGGTAGAATCAAGAGGACTGGACATGATTTGATGAAGCCCATTTCACACTTGCTAGAGAGATGGACAGTCCAAGGCCTGTTGAAATCCCTGGGGTTTTGGACAAGAGCATCTGAGGATTTTCAACACAAGCAATTCTTAACACAGTGGGGTAGACAAAATGAGGGGCTTTTCTCCAATTTTTGCCACCAAAATTGAATTTTTAGGTAACAGAGGCTCCCCTGTGAGATTTATCCCTCATCTGTGTCCCTTCACCACACTCTCGTATGAATTCAGTTTCTTTTGTTGTCTTTTTACTTTCCCTGTAATCGGAGCTACGACTCACTGAGAATTCTTTGTTTTGATATTTTGAGATGAGGTGTTAAATTTAAGTGTAAGTGGGAACAAAACAAAATAGTTGAATGGATTAATTGAATAAAAAAACAAAACAAAAACGTACACATACCACCTCTGATTACTCTCTCTCGGATTACTCGGAGAGAGAGTCTTACAATGACACAAAACCCACACAATCACCTAGATACTAGTTCACATGTACTGACATGCTCACACACACACACACACACACACACACACACACACACACACACACACACACACACAAGAACACACTTTCCTCTCTTATACACTCGGGCAGTGGGGATTGCTTCGGAAAAACAGCACCTGCTCCTCCATTTGAAAACTATTTAGGGAGGCATCAAACTCTATCAGGGCAGGTCTGATTGCGGTCGCCTCTTCACAGTCCTCCAATCACTCAGTGAGTCAATTAGCCCCCCGCCCCTCCACGCACACTCACACAGACACACACACTCACACACACACACACACACACGTACTGTATGCACAACAGACTTCCATTCCCCTCCGTCCGCTGTGGATTCCGCCGGGGAATGAGAGTCCATCGGCGGCCTCCCAACAACACCTGAGGCCCCCCCCCCACCACCACCACCACCACCACCAGCACCACCAGCCACACAGCCCTCCCTCCCTCCCTCCACCCACAGTCAGCTAATAGCGGTGCTCCAAGGGCACCCGAACCACAATGGCATTCAATTCACCCCCATTGTACCCCGTTTACCAAGCCTCATACCAGCGACTCAACAGCTATTTAGCAGATGATAGGAAAAGAAAGAGAGTGTAGAGGAGAGCGAGGGAAAGTAGGAAATGAGCGATGTGACAACAGGGAGGGCGATGCGTCCGCTCACCTCTGTGATCATTTACTTTGTTCACTGGAGACGAATTTGATTGTGCCGTTCACTGTGCATGTGCTGGCGTCGGTCGTCGTCTTTGCAAGTATTAAGAGGGTGTTTGTGCGCTTGCAGGCGTATTTTGTCGTTGCATCCACTTTCACCTGCGTGTGTGTGTGTGTGTGTGTGTGGAGCCTCTGTTTCATCCACTCTTTGGGTTAGCGGGCGGTGCTCTCTCACAATCGCTTATTTATTCAGGGCCTTTTGAAATAATCGAGTTGACACATCTGTCAGATGGTGAGAGGAGGAATGCTAAAAGGTCACTGGGCGAGGTACCAGCTGCTCCCGCACCAAACCTTTCCTGCCTCCAAATAGCACAGTCATTACACCACAACAGATGGGACTCCTGCCTTTCATTTCTGCCTCACTCGCACACATAAATACGCGCACGCACTGAGGAGCGTACACACACACACACACAAATGTGGCAAGCACCCATCACACTCATCCGTACATGCACACATATACACAGAGGTGCAGTCACACCAGACACTTGTCACAGACAGGACAGGCAAACAGGCAGAGACATGTACTGTACACATCTGCAGACACACACACACACACACACACACACACACAAATACACACACGCATTTATTCCCTCCCTCTCTGTCACTGTCTCTCTTGCTCTCACCTGCACACTCTGTACTCTTTCTCTCCAGGTCTGATTTCCATGTACAAGGTCAGTATCAGCTGTCTACAGGGAACATCACTCCCTCATAGCCGGAGCAGGATAAAAGGACAAACGCAGTCACACTAAGGACAAAAGGCAGGGGAGACCTTCTCTCTGCAGTCTGCCTCTTTATTTCTCATTCAAGTCTCTTTATTTTATCTCTGAGCTATTGTTTAATGATATAAGTCTCAAAGACAGAATGAAACCTTTTGGCCATTGGGACAGTGATGTATAATTCAAACCTAGTGAGATGTGATACAACACAATCTTTAACGGACTTATATCTCGGGCCGGCTTTGTTGGGTTGGAAAAAGTGCTAGGCATTGTGAAACCCAAAGAAAAGCCTAAGGCCTTGCTTTAAGTAGAACCTTTGATGGAGTTCTGTAGATTCAAGTTTGCTTGAATAGGAGGGCTTTTTCTGATGACTGCGTAAAAAAAAAAAAAAAAAATCTATTTCCTCCCCCAAGCGTTAGAGGCATATGGCTACCTTAATCACCTTATAAGAAAGCCAAACTAGTTGAGACATGTTTCTACAAGTACACTTCAAAGATCATTGCTTACCCAATTCAGCTGTCGTCGATTTCTCTGTGTGCACATCATCAGATTTTATTGAAGACTTTGATAGTGCGCACTCTTTCAAGTTAAAATGAGATACAGGAGAGGGTCTTTGCGTTGCTTTACAAAGGGCACGTTGCTTTAAAAAAAAAAAAGAAAAAGAAAAACCCTATAGTCATTTGTTGTATTTGCCAGCTTGGCTATTGTTCCAGTTAATGAGCTTGAAGGAACCCACAGCTACGCTGGAGAAAGCGGAGGTAGGAAAGAGTCTGATACAATGCATAGCTTGCTGTATGCAAATAGTAACGTCGTGTCGACTTCATTAGTAATTAATGATTACACTATGTTTAGTGTACAAAAACAGCGCTAAAGGCACATCAAGGGTCAGTCCGTATTGCTTCCCTAGGTCATACGTGAGACTGAAACATATTATGTGTGAGTTGAATCCTGTTTTTATATGAGGTTACCACACAGTATTTCAATGCATAGTATTCGTTTTACCTTACCAATAGATGGGCAGGATAAAACAGCAATCCACAATGTGTGGCCAGCTAAGGAGCAGTGGCCAGCAGGGTGCATTAAAAAAGTAATCATGCATAAATCATGTAAATGCACAGTTAGGACATAGCCGCTGATTTTTATTGCCCGCTATATGGGGAACATTATTCAGATGCGTCTCCTACAGCAGGTTGAAGGATTACATCTCCATCTCTACTCTGTTTGTGCACACACTGGTGTAGTAAAATATTGAAACCTCTGAGGCTGGACGTTACATCTACTATGTTTTTAACAGAATCTGATGCATATTTTTACACTGACATTTATGAGCTTATGCAGGAAATGGAAGCACCAGGTATGCAAGGAATGTCCTGCTCTGTTCTAATACGAGCGGCATCAGCAACATCACTGGCAAATCTTTACTGTCGTACATGACACATTTATCCTTACACCTATAGTTTTTATAGCCGTTTTCATTTATACAAGCCGTTAAACATCCACTCCCAATAGGCACAAATGAAAATCTCAAACTCTGACACAAAGCCAGTGTCATTTGTGGCTAAATTATATCAAACAAACTGGAAGGCCAACAGTGACAGGCATGATGACACCCCACACCGTAGTTATCATCTGTGAGTAACTCTTATCGCTTGTTTGTGTCGCTGCAAAGTTCATTTGTCACGCCCATATGTGACCCATTAACATAACTATCAGAAACACTCATGGCGGGAGACTTCACTGCACACTCACTGGATGCCTTCGAGCTCCTCTCTGTCCGCACACACCGAGCCGCATGTGTCAACATCATGACCGTGTGTGTGTGTGTCTGTGTGTGTGAGTGGGAAATAATAATCAAATGTGATTTGACAGATGACAGTTTGCTACTTGTATCTGTATGTCCTAGTGTGTGTGTGTGTGTGTGTGTGTGTGTGTGTGTTATTTGTGTGTACACTATTTGCTCTACTGTCTTAATGGGCAGCTGCCAGTATTAATAACCATTAATCTTACAACCCGTGTTTTAAGATTCCCTTTCCCCTCCCTCCTGGGTGCGTGTACATGTGCGTTGTGTGTACATTTACATATGTATACACTGATGTGATTGATGCCCCCTTCCTTCACTTCCGTTCAGCACCCTCTCAGATTTAGTGCCCCCAAACTGCCTTTGGCCCCGGCCCCCTTAAGCACAGCAGGCATAAAGCAGCCGATTCACTTTATGACTCCTGCGCTCCTTTGGTAGATTTACTGTCATTTTTATGTATTAGCTGGTGCTGGAATGTGGTGGGAGATAATGACGGACAGGCAGCTGGTCATGGAGGGAGGAAATTGCTTTGCTGGCAGTTTTAATGGAATCAACAGAAGAGTGAACGGGATTCAATTAAAACTTGTTCTTTGTAGGGTTTCGCCACAATGGATGGAGCTATATGGCTACATTAAAGACAAGGATGATGGATTCTTTAAATTAGAGAGTGTAATTGGCTTCCCTTGTACAATTCTGCATCCTTGATGACACGGAAGGAAAGATTCACGTAACCTATCTAATATATGTAAATCATTTGGCACAGTGTTCCCTTTTAATTTCAATTTAAGTGGGGCGCCCGGGGAGCTCACCTGGTAGAGCGTGTACCACATCCACAACCTCAGCGGCCATGGGTTTGGATCTGACCCACGGCCCTTTGCTGCAGGTCATCCCCTCTCTCTCTCTCCCCGACTTTCCTGTCTCTATCACAATGAAAGGCAAAAATGTCCAAAAAAATAACTTGCTTTAATTTCACCTTTAGTAGCCCCAAGGTTTAAAATGATCTTATTCCACATTCTCTGACAGTATCACATATACTTTCTGTATCCACTTGTTTATTGCAGCTGTATGCTGCACTGGTCCATTAAATGAAAATATTAGTTGATTGTTTTTATATCATTCTATACACCTTTGTCCAAAATTCTGCCTGACATGTTGGAAACTTTGCAAGTCAGTGAGATTTAAGGGAATAGTCAGACATTTTGGGAAATATGCTTGTTCTCTTTCTTGCCAAGAGTTGGAGAGGAAGGTTGATACCACTGTCTTGAATACATGATAAATGTAGCTGAAGACAGGAGCCGTTTAGCTAAGCTTAGCATAAAGACTGAAAACAGAGGGAAACAGCTCGTTTGGCTCTGTCTGAAGGAAATGAAATTCTCTTGCAAAACTCTCCAAGTAATTCTTTACATCTTGTTTGTTTAATCCATACAAAAACTGAAAAACTGACCAGGCAGCTCGTTGAAATTACGAAATGATGAAAGTGTATGGATGAATCAAATTAGATATAAACTGTTAATTAGTGAACTTCAGAGGTGTTCATAAGAGGACTTTGTTACCTTCAGACAGAGCCAGGCTAGCTGTTTCCAGTTTATGCTAAGCTAAGCTTGCTGGCTGTTGGTGCAAGCTCCATATTTACGGTACAGACATAAGAGTGGCATCAATTTTCGAATCTAATTTTCAGTAAGGAGGCAAATAAGTGCATTTCCCAAAGCATCAAACTTCTCCTTTAACGGGTTAAAAAAAACATTTTTGATGGTGTATCTTGCATTTGTGTATGTACTTTGTTGTTCGTGGTGATTTTTTAAAATATTTATGCTTTGGTATACTCTGCCACTTCTCCGAGTGTTGTCAAAAGGCATTCTGGGAAATACAGGAAATTACTTTCTGAGATAAAAGTGGTCGAGACAGATTGAGGGAAAGTACATCAAAAATTGTTTGCAAACACTTCATCATAAAATACCTCCCAGAGTGCACTGCACATCACAAATTGATACACAACAAATTAAGGCTATCTACGAGTGGAAGCTCTGTTGCTGTTGGGGTTGTTGTGCTATTAGAGATGACCCGTACATTCATTTTTAAGTTAGAGGTGAGTCATTAAAATGCCAGAAATGCATTGATATGTATGTATACACATAAGTGGCTGAGCAAAAGCATAAACATCTAGGAGAGGACACACTCTGTAAAACTTCCACTCCACAAGCATTAAAAGTTTTTTTTTTTTTTGGAAGATGATTATCTTTCCTGTGTTTTATTGTATCAGATAAAATCTTCTCTAGCCTGATTACTCCTGAGCTTTAAGGGATTAAAATGACTGAGTTTTGGGACTAGTTCTGAGGCCATTAGGACTGAAGGATCTTGTTACTAGCGATCACTCAGTCTTGGTCTGATATAGTATGGCAGTTATTAAGAGCGCGACGCCTTCAGCCATGAGCGTTGATCCATGCAGTTTAAAGTCTATGTGCTGCAGTCTTCAGCCTGTCACCACTTTTGCGGCATGAAGCTTCTTCATCGCGTCAGACATTTTGAATGTCTAAAGGACATTCAGACATTCAAAATGTCATTTGCTCACCGGTCTCTGACTATTTTGACGAGTCTCCTCTCAGCAAGATTTTTTTTTACATTGTTTGCTCTCTCTTGTGAGTCTCTTTCACCATTGCTCTGCTCACCTTTCCTTTGTCCCTGTCCGTCTTCAAGTCAAGACGGTGGCAATAATCCTCTCTAATAGCAGATGACAGCTTCACATCACTTCTGACATTAGCTTTTAGCCATCACATTTTTACAACCCCTAGTCTTGACGGCAGATTTGTCGGCCAGCGACAGTGGCAGTGGCACTCTCTTCTGCTCTCCGTCTGTCTCTCTCTCTGTCTCTCTCTCTTCCCTAATGTCTTTGTGACCGGAGAGATCTCGGGCCCCCATCACACATTCTTTATTACAGTTTGGGCCATGGTGTTCCATCACTTTCTGCTTCCCATCACACAAAGGCACATGCACACACAGCCATGAGTGCACACACACTCACATTCACATTTGTCCCTGCAGGGCCCCAGATTGATGCTAGTTCCAGAGTACAGTGCCATGTTGAGTGAGTGAGAGAGAGACATAGACAGAAAGAGAGAGAGAGAGAGAGAGACAGGACAAACAGGAAATGGACATGTCTGATCAACAAAAATACACTTACAATTTCATCATACATTTTTATATCATGTATTTACTTTGGATTATAAAACTATTCTTCTATTCAAATTGTCCATCATTAACAAACTCATCCATCGAGATCAAACTCCATCTGTAAAAACCATCTGCTGATGAAGGCCATGAAATGTGGTTGAAAGCTCTGACGTAAATCTATTGACAGGACCTCAAGTTAACCTTGAAAGTTGTCTTTGAATTTCAGTGTTAAGCTTAGGAAGTTGTCACGTAAGCTCTATGTGAATAGTCCTGGCTCATGTAAAGTCACAATACCAGAAGAACAAGAAAAATACATGTAATGTGTTATTCATGTTTTGTGGACCGCAATACTTTCGATGAGAGATCTGAATAGTTTATAACAAAGAGCAGTTGTTGGATACTTTTGAAAAGGTCCTTGTTATGTTAATTGTGAGCTGTTAATTCCCATTTTAAAAACATATGTAAAATAATAAATGACATGAAAACTTTTGTGTCATGGGTGAAATATTGCATATTTTTCTGCTTCGCTAGAGAACGGACTGTATTTGTACATTTGCACATTGCGACATACGTAAAAGTAATTTAATATAAAGTCTTCGAATTCTTTTTTCCCAAATGTATTTATTTATTTTTGGCATTTTCTGCTCTAATTTGATAGCAAACAATATAAAGCATAAATAAGGGGATATATAGGGGTATGACATTCAGCTTGAGCTGAACTGTGGACATGTGGTTTGCACATTAGCCATTCAACTATCAGGTCACCGCCAAAAAGGAGATTTGTTTTTACTAAGAGTGAAGCTTCATGTGGGGCTTGGGGCCAGTGACCTGTTGAAGTTGAAGACATATTTTAGTGCAGACATTTACTACAATCCTGGCAGCTTCGGTTCACGTCGTTGATTTGTTGATGATATTTGGCAATAGCAAAACCACAAGGTTTCATTAGATAGTCTGTGTTTAGCCGCAGGAGATTGGGGAGAGAAATTCCCTGGATCATCTGTAAACGTGAATGAATTGAAAGTAACTGTCTTGTACTTGTGTAGTATGTCCAGTGATCCTGAGGCAGAGTGGTGCACTTAGAGCTGTCAGTGGAGCTCCAACAGCGGGATGAGGCATGGGGAAGGAGTCTAGGAGATGACATAGAGGGGTGGAGCGGGTGGGGTAGCCATATGGCTGCTGACAAGAAGAGGGGGCAAAGCTGACAGGGCCGAGGGAACAGAGATGGCAGGCGGGAGGGAAGAGGAAATCACACTGGAAGGACAACATGCTCCCCTTCTGCCAAGGCGGAAAGCAGCGGCGACCTGTGTGTGTATGTTAGTGTGTGTGCCATTGACTGACAATACTGCTGATTGAATCCAACGTGGAGGCCTGTGTCCTGACAGCACTGATGCCACAAGTCTGAACAGTGCCTGGAGTGTATGAGTGACTGAGAGCCAGAGAGAGCGATGGAAGAAAAGAGTATTATCTGTCTGTGTGTGTGTGTGTGTGTGTGTGTGTGTGTGTGTGTGTGTGTGGTGCCCAGCGTGGGTGTCAGCCAGCCAGCCAGCCAGGGTCCTCAGTGCGCCTGAGGAGCCTCTCTACCAGCTGGGTAAGCCAGGTGCTCGGTTGCCCCCTCACGCCCCCTGGCCCTCCCATTACTGCTGCCCTCCAGGCCCGCTCAGTCAACTGCCACTTGCAACCAGATCAATATTAGCTCACACTGAGGACATGTCATTCCACCACTGAGGGGTCAGACAACCCATTGTTAGGCAGCATCAGGTACAAACTGGGTTGGGAGACAATATTGTATCAGAATGTGCAATATTACTTTTACCGCACATGACTTTTAACGCTTTTAACGCTATAGATAAAATACATTTCAGACTTTCATTTGATTATACGTTAACAACATGTGTAATGAATGCATGTTTCGTCAAAGTAAGAGTGTGTGTTGTTGTTGCTTCACTGGCTTTCAAGTTTTGACAGAGAGAAAAGCTTCAGAATGTTCTCTCTTTTTTAGTGTGTGATGGCACTTTAATAGCTGGCTCAATGAGGCAACTAGTCAGTGAATCACACAGGTGCAGATACCGCCAAGGATGTACGCTATAACTGCAGCATTTGCATTAATTGACTAGCAACCCACACAGCCAAATATGCATTTTCCATAATAATAACTATACCATCTTATTGAGAGCGTCTTGGCTGCAGAAACACTTTTGCTGACAAAGCTCCAAGGACACAGATGAGCTGAATGCTGAATGTGCACATCGCCACTGCTTGCCTTTTGTACACGAACAGCGATTCCAGCTCCAAGATTGTTTTCATTTCTGCTTAAGTAGTGGCACAAAAGTGATAAGTAGGTAATGACTTCCAATTAGCGATGTCCCAAAAACATATCAGCAATAATCAACAACATCCCATAATGTTTCTGAACATCTGCGTGATGCTGAGCGTTTCATCAGCGCATGTTGAATGATGGCCTGTTTTAATGCGGCATCAAACTCTTAATAGCTGCTTTGTACCTTTTCACATGCAGGTTCACTTTAGAGCCATCTAATTCAAAACAGGGATTCTCAATTATGCAACGTCCCATTTACATATGCTAATTAGGATCATATTAATTATCTTGAAATTGGGTAATTAGCCAATCTCAATTAAGGCATTGTTCATTACACTAAATGCACAGGAAAGGTGTTTGAAGTTTTTCCCCACGCCTTTACTCTCTTTCTCTTTCTCTCTCTCTCTCTCTCTCTCTCTCTCTGTGTGTGTGTGTGTGTGTGTGTGTGTGTGTGAGAACTGGGCTGCCTGCCACATCTGAATCAAGCCTCGGCGGCGTATTTAATAATTTAAGCATCCCAGCTCATACAAGGGATGCACCCACAGCTTTCATCATTACCAAGCATATGGTTCTGTAATGAGCCTGCTTGCTTGTAAAATAGTGATGCCAGTACAGAGGATAGTTGAAGAGACAACAGCCAGCCTTTTCTCTTTTTAGCCACTCGAGCTAGCTACAGTGGCAGCGGTGGCTAATGCATTATACAAGCTTGTTTTGGTTCCCATGTTGCTAAGCTGATGCTGGGAAGGTCAATTTGCTCTCGCTATAAAAGGGAATGAAAGAAAGAAAAAAAAACCAAAAACACTTGGAGAAGTAATGGCTGCGACAGAAGATGTCAAAGGCATCTTTCTCCACCCAAAACAAACAGTTTACCTGGGGGGAGAGGAGATTTAAATACTCCTCTAAACTGACTCACAGCTGTGAGTTGCATGCACGGCCAAAGTAAACATATTATCACGCTGGTTATCTTGCTGGACATCTTTTGTATGGTATGTAAATATCCTGAAACCGCATGATGCTCTTTGATTTCATTAGGTTGGACTGTGTAAAGGGAAACAAATTATAGATTAGTATGTAATTCAGTCGCCTTAGTTCATTTGTTTGTGGCTTTTGTGTTTTAAGAGCATTGTTTTGGGCGCCATGTGCCCAGAAGCACAGCAGGATTCTGGCTCCAGCTGGAGGTCTGGAAGTGCTCACTTCCTGGTTCAGAGCCTGAGGCATTTTGGGACATGAGGTATCTATCCGGCTTTTCCGGCACTCCTCCTCCTCTCATAATCTCCTAATCTCCTAAGGAGCTGTGGTAGTTTGTGTATGTGTATGTGCAAGCTTACATGAGCGTGTGCATGTGTGCATATGTGTGTGTGTGTGTGTGTGTGTGTGTGTGTGTGTGTGTGTGTGTGTGTGTGTGTGTGTGTGTATGTTTAAGTCTCAGGCACTGCGGGGGATATCATCCTCGGGGTGCTGAGGAAAGATGATGAATGATGTTCTGCCCTTCAACTGTTCTTGAATAGTAAATTACCCCTCCATCAGTTTATGATGGAAGTCCTCATTCAGTGATGCTGAATAACATATGCAAGGCAAGATCAAAGGCTTAAATACATGACCTTAAATTCCCTTATACATATTATGTCTATTGGTGACAGCGAAATGATTTTAAAATAACAAGCATTGATTGACTCTCAAGGCTGTTATCACACCAATGTCTCCCACCTTTTTCCCTGACCAGCGTGCACAAGTTCAGATGAAAAAACAATGCGGTGAGCACAACAGAAATGTCACATTTGGCACAAATCACCTCTGAACACACAGTAGCACGTATAGTGGACGGGGAGGTCATTTTTTCCCTCCCTGAGTGCTATTTTTGTGTCCTATTTCTGAAACCTTTATTTAACCGTATATGTCTGTGCCCTGTTGAGACCCTTTTGTTCTTAATTTCTGCCCCAATGTCACACCAGAGAGGCACTGCAGCCACCCAAGTATCCCTCTGACACTTGGTCCAAGTGCCCCTCTTGTCGGTCCAAATGTCCCTCTGATCAGCCGGAGTGCCCTTCTGGTCGTCCCAAATGTCTCTGTGTTTAGCTCAAGTGCCACTCTGGTCTCAACCCTTAGGGTGAAAATGAACCAAACGCATGTAAGAGGGCCCCCCTTTTATATTCTGCACACCGCCACTTGAAAAGCTTGTGTATGAGACTTTTCGAGTGAAAGCTGCTGCTGGCAGTCTTTGTTGCCATACATTCACAGCTGATATCTGTTGATAAAGTCCTTCTGTTACTGTCATAAAAAAAACAATATTGGTAAAAGGATAGAATGGCAACTACATAAAAAGCCTGATTCATTGCCATATATTTTCATAAAAAGCACAAATGATTGCACACTCATAAAATGTGCCATTTTGTAACCATAGACTCTCATGATCCATATTAAGTTTTACTGCTCCATCAACAATAGCTGCCACAACTTTTGCAGACACTTTATTTCAGAATAAAAACTTCACATTGACAAGTGAGTGCACTGCTGATTCACACTTGTTAAAAATCTATGTCAATACCTCAATAGGCTACTGTCAGCAACATTACAGAGGGTTTTGGGTGAGCTGAGGCAAGGAGCCAGTGTCCTGGCTGATTTGATTTCTCCTCGCCACTAGGGGGAGCTGTGGTATACCATTAGAGGCCTCACATCATATTTTAACAGTGTAATAAAGAGAAATGCCAGAGAATCTTATAACATAACATAACATAACATAACATAACATAACATAACATAACATAACATAACATAACATAACATAACATAATATAAATGCACTGTGCACAGCAAGTACTGTGTGTGAGATGCAGTTTCACAAAGCTAAAATATTTACTTAATACTTACTCTTATCTTATCTTATGAAATAAGGACTCCATTCTGAAGGGCATAATAAAAATGCATGCAAGGACTTGGTGCTGTGTTTCTGAGCAGAAATGGGCTTTGTTTTGTTTTCTGTAATTGCTATTTCTGTACAGCCATCCAGTGGAGATAGACCAGTGTTTACCCCTTGATCCATGGGCTTAACAATAGGAGAGGGAAAAGATAGAGAAAGGGAACTCAGAGGTAACATTTGTCAGTGGCAGTCTGTCGTTCGCCTGATTGACTTCATGGAGAAAAACGCTGAGACTCCACCGGAGCGATGCTTGAGTGCCTCTGATCTTCATTTTCCACCGCCCCTGTTATTTTTCCTTCTCTCCCTCCCTCTCTCTCGCTTTCTTCCTACTCTTTCTCTCTGTCTGTCTTGTCCCTCTCGTTTCATTGGACTCAGATCTCTCCATCGCTCTAACCTTTCATTATGACAAGACAAAGCTTTAATCTCTCACGAGCCATTTCCCCTTGTGACAGGCAGAGTGAGCGGTGACGGCCATGACACACACACACACACACACACACACACACACACATACACATGCGTACACACACACACACACACACTGGAACACGCAGGAGGTGTGTACATCTAATGCAGGTATGCCCACGACTGACTCAAGGCAAAATGACACATGGTGACAAAGAAAGAAATAGAGAAGAGGAGGAAGCGATAAAAAGAAGGTAGCAGCAAAGAGAGATGCAGCACTGCAGAAACCATAGCTACTTTTTTATTGAGGTTTCATAAAAGAAAAAAAAAAATCCATTTTAAAAGGACCTCCACCTCAAAATCTACCACATATTTCTATCCATTTTCTATCTCAAAATATTATATTACAGTAATACAAGGAGCAAAAGCAAGTGGTAAAGGCAGGAAATGGCAAATATGTATTCGCGCTAACACACTTGAGGTAAACAATAACTCCTTTTATTCATTCTGGCCTTTTAAGAAGCATCAAAGTCCTGACAAATCTTTAAACTGGTTAAGTTCAAAGCACGTATACAGAGGTGGCATCAGTCATCATATGAAGAATACACGCACATGTACATCTCTGATCTGAAGCATCAAACAATAAGCGGTCATCCAAACAGTGTGTCGTCCTGTCCCCAGTCTGCCCCCCTCCCTTATTTAGTGTAGCAGCCTAAGAGCCACACTTCATAGGGACTTCATAATCACACCCCCTGCTGAGGTGACAGCCTGATTGGATATCTGAGGGAGGCACCCGCATGAATTTGCATACTAATTGACAAATATGCCCCCCCCACCCCCACCCCCACCCCTTTCACACACAGACACACACACACACACGCACACACACACACACTCTCTCTCTCTCACACACACACACACACTTTATCCTTTTGTCTCCTTCCCTACCACTCAATAAATTAACGTCATGCCCGCGTGGTGCTCAATGATTTGGCTCTTCTGTGTAACAGCACCATCAAATATAGCTTCCTTTTGTGAATTGATTCCTGCTCCAAAGTGTTTCTGATGCAAACAAAACACACACATATATATATATATATATATATATATATATATATATATATATATATATATATATATATATAAGTGTGTAGAGGACAAAATTAATTATGAGCCTTTTGATGGACATGCAAACAGAGAGTGCGAGACAGTGAGGAAGAGGAAGAGAGGGTGTGTTTCACTGCTCTTTTGTGCTGAGCTAAGAGATGGAAGTAAAAAAAAAAAAAAACATGCTGGGAGCGTGTCAAGTTGGCAAAACAAGCCACCTCTGAGACTTGACACCAGGCAGAACTGCAGCAACCCGAGCAGATGTCTACAACACAGTGTTCCCACACTGATGGAGGAATGCACAGGGACATGCATTACAGTACATCTACACACACACACGCACGCACACACACATAACTCTGTCTCTATCCAGAACCCCCCCACATGCAGAGTCACAGCTTTGACAAGTTGTCTATATATCAGCAGATGCTGAACCTCTTGCACTCACTAATCCACCCCCCCCCCCACACACACACACACACTCACACATTCACCACGAAACACACACTCATCAAACACATTATACACCTATTTCATTTTTCTACACCCACGTTTCCCACAGCTCGTCTTTGCAGCCACTGTTTTAATGACATGTTGTGAGAGTGGCCCATTCACTCTGCTTGAGCTGAGCAAAGAACACGCAGCATCAAAACCACACGATTGTTTGTGCGAGTGCCAGCGTTACATGCAAATCGCCCTCAGTGTGATACAGGCGGCACACAGCAGCGTTTTTGGGCCTGGTGCCAACGTCTTTTTAGTTGTATTATGAAACAAAGCTGCAGAAAGGTGTGGAGGGGAAAGACGGGGAAGAGAGGGAGAGAGCATGGGAGCGAAACTTAGGGGAGATTTAATTATTTTTAACCAGAGGCAGTTGGATAAAAAAAGGCCACAGACTTAATGACTTAATTTAGACGTTTAATTAGTTGAGCACATATCTCTCTGGCTTCTGCCCCGCGTAATCTGTGATGAAGTTTGGTGTGAATGGCGTCAGACCTCTTCCCTCTCCCTCTCTGCCTCTGTCTCTCTTTATCTCTCTTTTCCTTTATCTCCCTCTCTTCTTGGACCACATAAATAATTCCCATTGCCTCTCTGAGCATGCACAGAGCAATAGAGATGAAATATGTATGGATACACGCCATGGTGCTTTTGAAAAGAACTATTTCAAAGGTAGTGAGGTCTGCTGAAATCTTCATGAGTGCCTCCTCTCCCTCCTTTCTCCCTGCCAGACAGAATGGATTCTTAGCAAGTCTGCTTCAGCTCGGCAGCACCGATAAATAACTGCACAGAAAATATGAGAGTGTGCTCCCAAAGATTCAAATGCATTTCCAGTTATGAAGAGAAATAAATACACCAAAAGCAACACTTGCATACATGATAATAAATATCACATAGTATAATATTTCATGCTATTGCGACACAGTGCAGACCTTCAGTACATAAAACAGCATGTATAAAAATGTCAAGAACAACTGTTGCAGCAAACATGCAAAAAAATGTAAAATTTAGCAGCTTAGGAAAAAAAAACAAAAACAGGCTCATGTACCAAAAACAAAAGAACACATGAAATGAATATATGTTAGAAATCATGCTTTTCTATACACATGAGGGCAAGTCTTAATGTGTCTATTTGTGTAATGTCTGAATGCGAGAACTCTATAACTTAATGTTGACTCTCTGAAATTCTTTTAATTACAAGATAATTCATCCCTCGGTATTTTCATTTCCATTTCAGATCCCGTTTTATCCCCCATCTTCCTCCTGTGCCTGTTGCTGTTCTCCCTTTCTCTTTCCAGTTCTCTTCTTGGTTTTTACTGTTGAACATTTTAAAGTTTCGTCACAGCTTTATTTTTGTTGTTTTTTTGTTGTTTTTTTTTACATGATCCCCATCAGTAATAACAACGTGGTGGCATTGCTAAAAAGAAGTCTGACAGGGTAAGAAACACAATGGTCAGGCAGATTTTAAACCCACGCCCTGGTCAACCTTTGTTGTAGACCATTTAGATTTTGTCTTGTGTCAGCTGGTTTCAGCCCTTTATCCTACTGTCTATGCTCACATATATTATATTTTAATACAGTCAAATTTCCAATAAAGCTCTTCTCATTTACATGTTTTTCTGTTTCAGTTGTCAGACAACAGAACAAGGATGAAATAATGACTGAAACGCAGCCCTTTAAGACTACATGTTAACTGCAAATCCATTTTCAAGCTGCTGCTCTGCTGCTAAAATCCTGATTTTTTTTACAACAGCAACGTTATCTGACAAAATCATCAAACACATAAGTTAAAGACGGCTGTGCTGTGATTTTGAATACATTTACTTGTAGAATGATCACTCGGAGAGAAAGTTAGAAGCGCATTCACGTCAGCTGCCATGCGATTAATATGGAGAGGGAAAGCCTGACTTCACACTCGTGACTCTCTTCGATGGGCTGATAAGGTTTTTACAAAGCTAGATGCTAGATGTGTTGCTAGATGCTGTGAAAGTGGTCTGAAAAGTCGACAAAGGCGGCTGCCAAGTTGCTGCTTGTTTGCGCCAAATGAACTTGGCCTGCCAACTGGTGTATCTTCGAATTGTGTATCTTCATCACTCACTCACTCAGTCAATCAATCACACAAGCGTTTATAGGGTTGTTCCTACTGCAAAAAAAGAAAAAAGAAGAGTGAACAATGGAAATACCATATTGATCATAGTTGAGTGCCCACCAACATTTTTGAGTGCACTTACTTCCATATGTTCACCACCAACTAAATTGGCTAAACTGTTGCCTTGTTTATACTCTCGCTGATAATTTTAATACATTTCTAAAATTAATTTTATAAATTAATTTTATAAATTAATTTTATAATATTCATCATAACTGGTAGAACTGATGGAGAAAACCTCAAACAGAAGGCTCAAGTTGTAATGAACTGCACTGAATCATTAATTATATCAAACAAACCCATCCATATCATGAGCCATTACTCCCGTCTGCGCACAGTACCCCGTCTCCCTCCACCAACCCCTCTCCCCACGGCTCCCTCACGCCTCCTCCTCTACCTTCAATTCTTTCTTCTTCTTCATTCAGTCTCCGGGGAACAGACAAGAACTGGCGTGAACCTTTGTGTCACTTCCCCCGTAGGCTTTTTCCTGCCTTGTTATTTATTTTCTTCACTTCATTGCAGAAGGCACAGGAATGTTTTATAGAATAGGACACTTAATAATGGGAGAAAAAATGTTGAGGGATGGCGCGGCAGTTTCTGTGCTGTCACAGAGTTCAGTGTCCTTGAACCTCAAAAGAAAAGAGGAGAGAGAGAAAGAGACAGACGTAAACATACAGATACTTTTTGCACAATACAAATGCCTTTGGCGAACAGCAAAATATCTTTTTTTTTAATACTAAACAAATGCACATAGACTAGACTCAATATTTTTCTGTGCAGAGAGCAGGCTGGAAGATGTGGATGGATTGTGTGTGCTCGAGTTGTTGGTGTTTGGTGTGTGAGTGGAATGCTAAACACTTCTTGGGTCATGGAGGGGGGGCGGCGGCAAAAGCATGTTGAATTTTAATGGTGCCCTCTGACTTGGCTGCAGGTAATGCTGCAGGGGGCCAACATCCTATCCGCACTGCTGAGGGGGAACATGAAGCGTGTGTGTGTGTGTGTGTGTGTGTGTGTGTGTGTGTGTTTGTGTTTGTGCGTGATTGTGCGTGTGTTTATATCATTGCACGTCAAGCTTGAGCGAGCCTGTGTGTTCTCATCTCCGGGTGTGTTGTCTGCGCTCAGGTTCCAGTATTTTCAGTAATGAGTCTGCTTCAGCCCTCCAGGACACGCACACACACACACACACACACACACACACACACACACACACGTGAACTATACAGTATGTACACACACATACATACATACTGTATACTCGTTTTTAGTGTATGAAGGATGTAAACAATGCTACAGGCCGCTGTCTCACAAGGAAACGCTAACCAGCATGGACCGCACCTTAACACAGGTGTCAGCGTGACAGGAATACATTTCACAACATTTTGAGCAGCTACTACAGAGCCAGTGAAAGACAAATGAACAATTAAAGAATTTCTAATAAGCACTTCCTGAATAACTCTGATTGGAGGATTTTACAGTAGGTAATCTTAAATTACATGAGACCACAATCTGAGATATGAAATAGTATGTATGTATTAGTTGTTAATATAGCTGTTATTCCACAATACGACCAATGTTTTAATAAATCTTTCGTGTTTCACTGAATCAGCTGCTGAGTGGCACAAAACTATTCATTCATTTCTTAATAACTTACATATTAGTTATTATTTTTTTGGCCCCCTTGAGTTTTGGATCATACTTACTACTAGGTATGGTTCCGTTTTTCATTAATACCTTTCCATCACTTATAATAAAAGAAAAGATTATTCTATCAAAATGCCAACTTAGTTCTTTTGTGAGAATCCACATTAAGTTTCTTAAACTGCCGAGGGACTCACAAGAGACAGATTAAAGAATAATCATTGCAGCCGAGGTGAAGTTATCCTGACTTTTAGTCAAAGTCAAAGATCACTGGATCACTTAATTTCCCTTTAATGCAATTTAATAGTGTCTTAAATTAGACTCTCCCTGCCTGGTAAACATCCACATCTTTCAAACTCCAAGCCACAACTCTGTAACACATATTTGATGTCAACAATCCTGAACGCTCAAGCCCAAGACAATATAATCCTTATTACATAGAGACTTCCTTCTTTAAACTTCAACTGTTTTCACAGGCTTAAGTACCTGTGTACAGGTAAACTGATCTCCATGTATAAAACCTCTGAGACAGCAAATTCTCCAAAAACATTTGACACACATTCATATTACATTAATATCCTCATCCATGGTCATATTGTTTTTCGCAAATGATGCTCACACTTGAGGTTCATAACATTTTATATTTCCCAGCAGATCTATCAAACAGCCGTCTCTGACTAGCCTCTGATCTCTCTGTTCCATCTCCATCTTACCAATATTATAACCTGCTCTCTATATGTCACTGCTGCGTGCAAACACAGCAAACAATCACAAGCCGTAAGACAACTTTCATCAATCCCTTAGTTTTTGAATACCACCCCAGACTGCAGTTGTTGAAAGAAATCCAAACACACTCCTGAACTTTTATTGCTTGCATTCCCACGTGACAACAATCTGAAGAAAAGATTTCTTTTTGCTGAGGTATCTTCAAAAAAAAAAAAAAAAGATGGAATCAACAATAGCAGCAATGAGTCTTTCAGAGGTAGCACCACTGCAGCATCTCTTAGAAATAAGGGTCTATACCCGAAATGGGATTTTGTTGATGACTCCCTATATAGCAGGGCTACTGGTATTTCACGAGACAAATTGTTTTCATTAGTCTGGGCCATAGATCAGATTTTCAAACTTAAGTCCCAGATCGTTAAAATATAACCACCCCAGTTTTATTAAGTCCTATCAGGATATTTAGGACATGTCCTGGTTTAAATGACGTTTACTGCTGCACAGTTCTACAAGGCACACTGCGGTGAAAGATAATAAAAAGTTTTCCCTTTCTGCACTGCTGAATTGAAGCCATGTGTTCAATCGATATAAGTTACCCAACTTTTCAAACTGTATTTCTGACTCTCCCATCATTCCTCCCTATAGACAAAATCTCTCTCCACTCTCCGGATTTCAATCCACACTTTTCCTGCCTCCCTGCACACAAACCTGAATTAATCTCCAAAGTATTCTCCTCATCTCTTTGTGTGTGTGTCTTTAAGTGTGTATTTTGTCTTTGTATTTTGCTGTTCCTGAACATGTGTGTGTGTCTGTGTGTGTGTGTGTACATGCACTTGTCTCCTCCTTTCCCCATTAGAAATTCACCGGCTCGACATGATATTGTTCCCCTGCCTGGAGCTCCGGGGCTTCAGGGTGGGGTGTGTGTGTGTGTGTGTGTGTGTGGATGTGTGTGTGTGTGTGGGGGGGTTGTGTTTGCATAGCAGAGGCTGTGCTCTCGCTCATGTAGACCCCACGGGGGCTTTCTTTGACACTGTCAGCCCTTTGAACTCGCTGTGACATCAAGCATCAGGTCACTTGTGTACAACCTCCGCACAAAGAGAACTCGCACTAATTGGCCCGCGTGCACCTGAGAGACAGTCGGGACATCAAAGTGCTTCGCCGCCCAGTTGATAGCAGCTTTGATGGGGTGACTTTGAGACTGTAGATTTGAGGTTTGCACAGTTAGTTATTTTGTCGCTCCACTTGAATGTCATTTCCTCAGCACTCTGTAGTATTGTCACAAATGCTATTACCAAGCGCCCTGTTGTGAGCCTTTAATCAACCTCAATGAAAGTTTACAACAAATAGAGTAAGGAATGCAAAGGGTAGTTATGATACAATACTGTCTACAAAGCTGTATCCTGCTACTGCCTTTGCTTTGTTGGCTTTTCTGTCATGGGATGTGTAAAATTTCTGACTCCGAGCTTATATGTAAATATGTTATAAAAATGTGACATGTAAACAGACCTAAATCAAAGAAAATGATCCATAGCTTGTAAAAAAAAGTGTGAAAAATCAATTTAGCTCAGAGCTCAGAGCAGCCTCTTTGGATCTTATTTTGCCTTCCAGACTTATGGATGTCCGCTGTGTCTTTGTGTGACCCTTCATCTTCTGGAAGGTGGACAGGTGGCGACTACTGGTGGGCCTGGAGGGCCCTGTCAACCCCATACAGTCCGGCAGCTGACGAGAGAGAAAGAGAAGGAGAGCGAGAGGGCGGGGAGAGTGGAAGGGGAGACAAAAGCGATCAGAAAAATAGAAAGAAACCAGAGGAAAAGTGAAGGATGTGGAGAGAAGTCCCGTGTCCGAGTCTGAACGAGCTCTACCCGCTGTCATAGTTTCAACAGGAGGCTACGTCCCCTCTTGACTCCAACAGGCATAGCAAAGCGATTGGTTTCGCTCTGGTATAATGGCCAGCTATGAATGCTGAGTGCGACTGCAGGGGACCATTAGGGCCACAATGGCCGACAAGACACTAAGCACTCCCCAGAGGTCTGAGAGGCCCTTTCATGCCTGTCCTGGGGCTGGGAGGACTGCTGGGAGCTGGTGGCCAGCTGGTTCTCTGGCCCCCGTGCAGCCTAATGCCATCAGCGCTCTCAGCACACTTTGCGCTGCCGGCTGTATGGAGACACAGGGGTGCAAGGTCTCTGTGACACATGTGGGCATGTACACACACATACATGTTGGGAGCTGTTTTTAGTATTAACCAGAGCAGTGCTAGATGATCCTGATGCTGCAGCCAAGATAGTCAGATTAGTTTGCTACTTGTCTTTGGCATTCGTTGATCCTCAAAGTCAAAATTCCACTTCTGGCATATCTAAACTTCGTCAGGCTAAAATAATTTACTCTATTATTCTAGTGTCATTCAGTGTTCATGCCTCCTGTCTTTATCCTTTGATCTTGGGTATATGAAATTAAAGTTCACATACTCAAGCTCATAATATTCAAATTCTCCCAGAATATGAAACAATAATGAAGAAACAAGCACTGGTTCAAACCATTTTATTTAAAATACAAGTTTAACCATTTACGGTACTTTAATTTATTAATGGAAAATGATGTAATCAATCGTAGATTGAGAAAACTCCTCAGTCTGTCTTCTGAGGTTCATTGGTTTATCTTCAGAGCACCATATGGGGAAAAAGCCCACGATGCAAATGCTGTCAAAGCCAGTTCAAACCTTTTCAGAAAGATGCTGTGACTGCTGTGTCTTCCCCCCTCTCAGGTCCTAAATAGCTCGCTACTGCAGGCAGAAAACTTGTTTTGTCGACAGCCTGTTTGAAAGGCAAGCGTAATAAAAGGCTTTTCTTTTTGTGCCGGGCGGTGGCAATTTCATAGTCTTTTTAGAGCTGAAAGAAGGGCGAGAGAAAGAAAAGTTTTACTAATTGACGTGGTAGTAGAAATTCAGCCACCATTTCAGTCAGCCACGATGAAAAGCCTATTAAGGAACGTTTTGTCAATTACTTCTGCTCACTTCTGTACGCCGTGGCTCTTTTTAGACGAACTCATTTGTGTCTTATTTATTTATTTCCTCCGCTGGCATGTTTTGCTGGCACAGCACACAATGACAAATTAAAGCTTTAGTTTCATGGCAATAACATGGAAGGTCTCGGGCTTTAATGTGGGCTTGGAGCGAACGCCAGGGAAGTCAACACTTGATAGCTTGTCCTCGCTTCACTGGCTCAATTTGGTGTCAACGCATTAAATATCTATTGAGTTGCAACTCTAGTCACAGTTTTTACATTGAGCTGTTAGAACGCAGCTTTAATGAATTAAAAGTAGAATGATAAAACTTTAAGTGTCTATCAATGCAACTAATCTTGTTTACAGCCACATCTAAACCACACAAGTATTCTGTGACAATGTAAATAGAGGAATTCATATATATATGCATATGAAAATGCAGAATAATAATAATAGGAGTAATTGCACTAGTACACAGCAAGAAAATGAGAGATAAAACGTTTTACATGGTGCTTGAGACTTGTGAGTGTGACAAGTGTGTTAGCCTCCGTTTTCACATGCAAATCCAGCTCAAAGGAGGGAGTGATTTCGGTAGACGTTGTCAAAAAACGCGTCTTTGGCTCTGACTAAGCACCGTGGAGATCGGCAGTTTACTTGAAATAGTATCTTATTCCATGTGGTTTAGCCTTGTCAGGATAAAACTTGATGATATATCTTCAGTTTCTACCCTTGCTGAATACTGACATGTATTATTTAACCCCACCATTCTGCTGGAAATACTTCTCAGAGCTTTTATGGTGGAGGTTCTTTGATCCTGCCTCTTTGCCTCCATTGAAATCCATCCACTTTAAAAACACCCCTGTACAAATTTCCCAGCAATGAATTTGAATCCTGGCTCCTCTCAAACATACGATCAATTGCCTCTGAAAAATTGTTTGCTATTCACTTCTCAGAGCAAAGGGTTTTTTCAAATTTTTTCAAATTTTTATTTTTTGTGGGGGAACTTAATGATATTTGATAAAAAACAAACAAAAAAACAATACATGAGTTTACTGGGAGCAGGAGATTTGCTACGTGTATCAGAAAAAGCCTTAGCAGACAGAACTATCTGACAGAGGTCAGCTGATGTCGAGGTACATCAATTTTATGAACCTTCACCCCCCTCGCGAGCTCGCTGCCACTCATGTGTTAAATGGGTCTTGTAGACAGAAGAGAATGCCTTTGTGCTGAAATAAATGGAGGGGAGAGAATGGGGTTAAGACGACTCCTTTGAGGTGCATCAACCTACATCTGTTCAGCCTCTTTTTCTTTTTCTCTCACTTCTCTCCGTCTTCTCCTAAAAAAAAACCCCAAAAAAAGCGTCTACTACATGCGAGGAGAACTTATTTTCTTATCACGCTATGTAAATGACTCTATTTATAGTTTCTTTTAAAAGACACAGCTGCCGTGGTCGCTTTCTTCTCCTCAAAACTATCTGAGGCAAATTAATGTGACACCGACTCTCATCTGATGACAGGAAAGAAAAAAAACATCCTTGACATTAAACATTTAGACATGTGGCAAATTATGAGTTTCTATACGTGTATATTGTATGTGTAAAATATCCTTCCACTGCTATAAAGCCGCTGAAAAGGGAGTATTTTTATTTTCTTCCCACTAGAGACTGATCGACCAGAGAGCAGGCTGTTGTGACAGATGTTCAGCTCAGCTAAACAGGGGCTGTAATAACACACACTTGCAAAGACACATACTGTATAGACATGAACACAAGGGTTTCAAAGCATGCGTTCACACACACATACACACACACACACACACACACACACACACACACACACACAGCACCCTGAACAAGCCCCCTAATTTACTCTCTCTCCCCACCCCACACATACACACAACACTCACTCACACACACACACACACACACACACACACTCACACACACACTGAGAAGAAATTACTTTGAACTTGGTGTCAGGCGGCATGAATGCAGCTGGGAGCAACAGGGTCACGAAGCTCTTTGAGAGGTGAGATGAGGTCCAGCCTTTCCTCTGCTGTCTGTCTCCGCTCTGATGTGCTGATGGCCGACGGGGGTCGCGGGGGTTGTGGTACACGTTAGACCGTCGGGCCCAGCCATAAGGCCCCTCTTTGTTACGGGTGGCACTTTGATGCAGTCGCACAGTTTCCAAAGACTCCCGCTAACATCAGACACTGGTGGTTTTTGACACCGTCATCCTTCAAAAGCAGAATTATTTTCACTCTTCTGGTTTTAAATGAGGACTGAAAATGATGAGATTGACATCGTAACGCCATACATGATCGCTGAACTTTTAAATCTCAGTTTAACAGTAATAATTATCCTGAATGATTTCTTGATCAGAAATATGATTTAGTAATATAGAAGCAAATGACACCACTTAATGAGGAAAGATGCAGCTGCCTCATGCACTGATGACACAGTAATAGAAGCCTTCGCCTCTCTGAGACTTACCATAAATTAACAAAGACTTTTAATTAAAGAACTAGAATAAACAAAAACACAATCAAACTGATGGCTTAATTGATTCTAACTATGAGAAGTTAGGGTGTTTCATTCCAGGCTTGGTTAGCAGGGCTGGAACTGCTGCCAAGATGTTTAATCATGTTTAATAAATTGCAGCAGACAAGACTGTATCTAATCTATTAATAGACCCACATCATTACATTATGATTTGCATCTGGAAAGGGTCCAACTGTGGACGAACTCCTATTGATCTGAGCTGAAATTCTGTGTGAAGCCTTATCTAATACAGTAGCTGCACGTTACCTACCATGGGATGGAAATGTGATTTTAAAAAAAAAAGAAAAAAAAAGCAGACTATTTTAAGAATAGCATTTAAAATAAAACCCACATTGCTCTGTTTGTGCGTATGCAAAACTGTAAGCATTGCAAAGAACTGATTTCATAGAACAATGTTGTCGAATAAAAACACAAGGCTGAAGATTAGCAAGGGGCAAAACAAAGGGAGCATCAATAAAAAGCGAGCATATGTGTTCATCGGCAACCCCCTGAACACACACGCGCACACACACACACACACACACACACACACACACACACACACACACACACTGATTAATTGTATTCTTCATTCATTGTGAGGCATCCTGTTGCTAATTAGCTTAGGCATGGTTTTGCATATTGTATTTATTTAATTTCTTCATGGGCTGTACCAAGAGAAGGTGTAATTTGGGATGAGAAAGGGGCCATTTCTTGCCATGGTTTATCCACACAAAGGGCTGGAAGTGCTGGGGCTGATTGCTGTTACTACGAGGACTCTTTCTTTCTGTGCCAAATGTAAAACAAAACCTAACAACATCCCTCTGGTGTTTCACTCTTCATTTTTGGCATGAAGACAATACTGTAAAATCTAATGAACAGATTATGTTTACAGTTCTCCTCTTGCTGCATTTTAGATTAATTTCAACAATGCCACAGTTTTTTTTTTTTTTTTTTTTAAAGTTCGAAGCAATAATATTTTCGAGAAAAGATATTGCATGACTCTTTGGAAGTGCATGAATTCAAAACAGCAGTAGGTGCAGCATCAGAAGATGGAGCATTTTCTTGTGGATATGGAAAATCATTCCTTAAAAGTTATCACACTCTGGTTGAAGTTGACAGTTTTGCAGAATCAAGCGAAGACACTTTGAGGTGATTGGGCATCCAGCTGAGCCTGGTTGAAAAACACATTCCATATGTATTGAGTCTTATAGTGGAGAACAACTCTAAGCTGCTCCCTTTTTCTACCAGATTGCAGACTTTAGGCATGAGACACAAAATCCCCGTTCAGGGCTCCACTTTGCATCTGTGTGTTTGCTTGTGCGTATTTCTTTGTCTGCCGTATGTATATGCAGTGTGTAATCATGGTTTGAGAGCTTTGTATACCTATAGATGTTTGTTGATGTCCGAACGTACATACATGTGTCAGATGAGGCGTGTCTGTGGATCATCCATTTTTCCAGCCATGCTCACATCCTGCTGCAAGCAAGCAACAGATGGCAGGACAGGGTGCTGCGGCCGATTTAGTCCAGTTATGTTTGCTAGGAAGTAATTGTGTTTTAACCTGGAGAGAAACTGAATATTACTGCCATGCAGGCAAACAAATTATAGTCACCTCACTGGCCGGCAAATGACTCTATTTGTTTCATGTCCAGATGGAGTTTGAAGAATATAAATTGGCCCGTGATGTTGCATGGGCTCGATGCACCTGACTGTTTGCTTGCCCGTCTGTTTGTCTGTCTTTCTACCTGTCTCTACCTGTTATATCCTCAACAGATGCCTGTCTGCTTCCTCATACATCAGCCTGTCTGTTATTTTGTATTGTGGCAGATGTTTCAGTGCTGCAGGTCTTTATAGCAGAAAATGCAGCAGAGGAACAAAAAAAAAAAAACCAAACAGTTCAAGTGGATTAGAGCGTCCGCACATTCACCTTAGCACTGTGCCACAGATCGTCTTTCGATGCCAAACGCTGCCCTGGGGGACAGAAATACTTACGAGAGATTGGTATGGTTTCATGATAAGCAGTCATTAGCATGAACATCAACAAAAGATCTGCCACGCTGATCTCTCGACAAATTAAGTCACTTTTTCTTCTTCACGTCTCTCTGATTTTCAACACTCGCTGTTTATATAAAACATTCTTGAATGAAGTGTTCATTCACTGTCACTTCCTGCTCTGTGTGCCAACTGTGTGCATCAGAAAATCCCCTGCAATCTTTGTTTTGGCTAGTGCGAGGTGGCAAGTGATTACCCAGAGTGCTTTGGGAAGTTAATGTTCATGGTCTACACAGCGGGATTCTAGGAGTGATGACAGAGGAAGCGCCTGAGGGCGAGCGTCTCTTCGCTGCCATCTCACTTTCACTGTTTCTGACAACGCGTTTACCCCAACAGATGGCTCCAATGCTCACACAGAGACACTGTGAGGCTATGAAGAACTGCGTGGGCTGATACAACACAAAGATGTGCAGAGAATCCAAAACCAACTAGTGCGAATTAATGTAAAATTGACTAATGGGATCTCAATAGTCCATAATGTGTTAAACGGTATCCACCATCTCATCTTTATTGTCTCATCAGTTTATTTCCTGTATAATTTTATTCACTTTTTAATACAGTGAAATACAACTGGTTAAGTTATTAGAAAGAGGGGGAAAAAAACTGCATGATTTTTGTTGAAATCTATAAAGTAAAAGTTCAAGAAATGGATCCCAGCTGAAGGTAAAAAAAAAAAGTGTGTAGCAGATCATAAGGTATAGGAATAATTTGTGTATGTAGGGAATATGATTCGATGACACCTTGGTCCCAAACTGCAGCTCATTCAGTCAAGTAATGCCTCAAGTATTTTCTTTGCATACCAAAGAAGAAGAGTTCAGCTGTGCCTTCGGGCCACTGAAATGACACACAGCACGATGTCAGAATATGACTTACAGAGAGGGGTTCAGTGGGACGGAACAGTGTGTGTGTGTGTGTCAGACCACATTATCGTACTGCATCCAGCATACCCAAAAATGCCAAGTCCTCACCATGTTGGACCGCAGACTTTATTTGAGAATAAAGACAAAGCTGAATATATACAGTAACATTTTCAAGTCAAATATGTGTCCTAAGGAAGACTGAACATGTCTGACTTTGACAACAGGAGGTTGTAAGTGGTAGGTAGCAATGCCACTACACTGAGACTATTTGACTGACATCGATGGGGTTTGACCTTTATATAACCTTTTTAAAGGAATGGTTTGACATTTTCATTCCACTCCCATGTCTGTAAAATATCTAGCTGGTAGCAGCTGGTTAGCTTAGCTTAGCACAAAGACTGAAAACGGCAGGAAACAGCTTGTTTGGCTCACTAGCACCTTTAAAAACTTACTAGTTAACGTGTTAACACCAAACTGTCCAAAAGCCAAAGTGTAAAAACTTGTACACTGCAGGTTCACAGTGTTTATGTGCTGGTTGCCTGGCTACGTTACAAAGACAACAAGTCTCTGTGCTTCATATTTAACATACAAACAAGCTAGCGAGAGGTAATGATCTTCTCAGTCTTGACACAAATAAAGTGAACAGGTATATTTTTTAAACATTTCAAAACTTGAGTAAATTTACTTTTAGATTCTGAATCAGTTTTGAATCTGTTGCACAATTAAAGAAGAAGCTGCCTGAATGGTGTCGACCTTCAAACGCTGAACTCAGAAGAATGTGAATTTGTAGTAGCCAAGTTCAATTAACTTTTATAAATGGCCATGACATAACCCGACAGTATTTTTCATTTATTCAAAAGACTGAAATGTTTTTGTATTAAGTAAAACTCCTAATCAAAGCTATTATTAAAAACAAAAATTCTAATTTCCTATTTTTCTATCTCGTAATACTACTTCAACTGCTTATTCATACAAACTCAGTTTAATTTCAGCTTGTGCAGAAGTAGCAATCCCAGGGTTTAGTTAAAAAGTTGTAATATAAATATACAATGGAAAAAACAGTCTTTAGCTATTAGTGCTACTCAATTCGCAAAAAAAATCCAGCCTTCATAGGTGGTTGTCTGTGTGAGTATCAATGTGTTTGTGAGAGAAGCAGAATTCAGACATGGTGACAGTTTTCCCCTGTATGGTTGATTGAACATTCCAACGTGTGTGTGTGTGTGTGTGTGTGTGTGTGTGTGTGTGTGTGCGCGTGCGTGCGTGCGTGTGTGTCTTGAGCGGGTGACTGACCACATTGGAGTGTGAGGTGAATGTCACACCCATCAAAGTGCACAGGTAATGATGCACTGTAGCTGGCATCGCTACAAGGCGATAACCTGGATGTCCACTTACCTGCCCGCACACGCACGCACACACACACACACACACACACACACACACACACACACACACACACACACACACACACACAGTCCCCCAGGCTGCCTTTCACACTAACCTGGCGTCCTTTCACAGGGCCCAGTGGAGCGTGCTGGTGTGACTCTACTCTCAGGCTCTGCAGGGAGAGAGTTAGAAGGAGAGGTGGTGGGTGGTGGGTGGTGGTGGTGGTGTGGTGGTGGTGTTAAAGGTTAGGGTTGCACATGCATAAGCATTGGCAGGATAATAATTACCCATTGGCATTTGGCGTATTTTCATTTTGGAGTTTGATTCCAGCCTGCGTATTTTGTGTATTGAATATGAAGTTTTACTATTTAAATTGCAATACATTCTTGGCTGAGTTTATTAGATCTAAATACAGACACGGTAACGTCCAAAGTGAGTCACAGCATGCAATGGTTGCAGTATTTGTGTAAAAACATAAAGCTTTTAATGATCTTCTTGATTAGAATTCCACAAAGGCGAGAAAGAACGTACAAGGACTTATTTCTCATGCTTTGTTTTCTGGTGATCATGATGCATTTTGTTCTTGATCTTGACATACCACGCTTTGTTTTCTTTAGATTGTGAGAAAAGATTCAGACCATTACATTAACTAGGGGAAGTAATTATCCAGTGATCACAAGTTCAGACATCTTGGACTATCCAGACTATGAAAAATCAACACAAACTCTTTTCTCATGATCATAAAATAATGATGTAATCTCAAGATAACAGGCTTGTTATGATGGGATAGCAAAAGTATTTTTGTCATGACCATGAGAAAATCCTTGTCAGCCATGTCCACTCTGGCCTTTCACACGCATGTGCACAGGATTATGAAATCTTAATAATTAGTAATTCTTTAACCAGACTTCGATTTAATAAAACATCATGCATGCGAGTACACACATTGATAATGACTTCTCAGTGCAAAAAAATGCACATGCATTAATACACTATAAAAGACCAAAGATAGCTGTGTTTATGAGTTTATTTATATAAGCATGTTGAGTGCGTGCACATTTGCACATCTTTTATGACTTCAGACTGTGAAATCACTGACAGCTGTTTGCGACTGGAGGCAATGTTAGGGCCCGAGAGAGAGAGAGAGAGAGAGAGAGAGAGAAGAAATCATTCATCTTACTGTATGTTTTTGCCGAAAGCACACGAGGTAAAGAAAGAATGAGAAAGGAGCGTGACGTACCGCACAGCGAGTGGACATTCACAGTGAAATACTTAAGATTAAACTGACTATCCAGTAATTATTCTCCCGTGCCCTCTCGCTGTGCATGGCTATCATAGAAGGGTCAGTGGCAGCTGTAATTATTACACTTCAGCCCTTTGTTCTCAGCACCATTTTAGATCATTGTCGCTTTCTGCGGAGGAACTGTTCACATCTCCACGGCTATCTGCGCAGTGGGGTCACTTTACATTACTTAGTATGTTGCTTGTGAGTAGTGACACATAAAAGACAAAGATTTGATGAGCTGCAGGGACAGTGACATTATGGACGATGTGATGTGTTTTTATTCATTGCAACTCAGTTTTATAATTAAAATACATTCATTCAAGATAATAAAGAAAAAAATATATGTTCACAATATTCCAGTCTCTCGGTATGCAGCAGGTGCTTGACTGTTTTCATTTTCAAACACAAGACATTTTCTTATACTGTGGTCAAATTCGTGTTCTATTAGCCTCCTCATTCCAGCTTCTACCATGACTAAATGAGCCTCCGTGTTGGTTAACTGGGCTGAAAACATTCCCCATTAAGGAAAACAAGATTGTACTTTCTCCTGTCTCCCACATGACTCTGCCCCTAACCAAATTAACACACTCATTTGCATAAGCGAGATGGATGAGATAGGAGGAAAATACTTTTCTCTCTGGAAAATAAGTGCACTGTTAGACGGAGTGGGAATCTCAGATGAGATGTCGCAGCCCATTAGAACGGCCATGCTTCATCCTTTTTTCATGCGGCGTATTGGTATAATAACTTTTAAATGTTGGGAGCGTTTGATAAAAAGCTCTGACTGATAAAAAAGGCAGAGTGTGATTGTAAAATGCAAGTTAAGAGAGAGTGCATTTTGTTTCATAATAGATTGATCCCAAACAAACCACAGCAGCGTGGAGCACTTTCTATCATTGCAAAATTACATTTCCCATGTATTTGAATATTGTAGTAATTACATATGTATGAATAATGCATTTTGCAAATTTTTCTCTTACTTTAGTTTGGATTCATAAACATTTCTACCACACCGACAATATCAAATGAAAAAACATATTTTACAATTTCACACATTACTGATGCTGTTTATCGACTCCCCGGAAGACAAAACAAAACACGTATGCGGCATACCTTACATAAAAACCCAAAGATGCAACAATAGACTTCCCTGCCTCCCCTCTGTCCTCATCGAACCTGCTCAGTGAACGGAGCAGCCAGACTCACAGTCAGGTTTGTTTGTGTACTAAAAACAGCACCACAATTTACTGCAATCAGACACTGTGTATGGGCCGGGGCACCTGGGGCGCTCTGTGTGTGTGCTCCTACCCTGTGGTGAAATTGCTGTCAACACTTTTCCCCCTCCTTTCAGTGGTGGTAGGCTCTGGTAAGTGGCCTGGCTCTGTCCACTATCCACCCCTCCCCCACTGAGAGGAACGCCATGCTACATTCACAACTCCACATTTACTACCTTCGGCTCTCTAACGCGCATGGAGAAAATGGTTGTTGTTTTCTTTATAGTGTGCATTTCTTTCTATACCTTGCTGTCTTTCATTTCTGTGTTTATCACTCGCACTTGGTTGGACTTGGCTGCACAAAACCAGGGAACCGGGAGCAAATTGGTTTTATAGCTTGCTTTAGCTTGCCGGCAAATTAGAGAGAAATGTCTTGTGAATGTGACATATGATTTCTTTGTTAGGCCACTGTCTGCACTGCTGCAGAGTGAAAAGCGCAGGCAGCTGTAACCATCATTAATATAATGCAGGAAAACAAATGTTGAAAGATGTCTAGCATTTAAATCAAATCAAATCAGCGCTAAGGCCCCAGCAATATTCACCGTGTTTGAATTTCCATCAAACATACTGCCCTGTATTCTGAAGAGACAATTAATTTGCCGCTAACTTTGTCTCAACAACCTGTACGATCCTGTGGCTTTTACACGTATGAGTGTAAGAGTGACTCAGTGACTCAGACCATTAGCGAGATAATGTAGACAGTTAGCAAGGAGAGAGAGAAAGATATTGTGAAAGACAGAGCGAGAGAGAAGAAGTGGCGTCATGAATAATGCATTACTGCTTAATTTATGGCCAAACTTTAAATAGTGCTGAAACACAGGAGACGCCTATGAAAATCCATCTTGTTACATTATTTGCTTAGCGAGTACGCTTTGAAACCCACGATCTAAGGCAGTGTAATTAAAATAATATCCCGCCAATATAATAAACAGTATATTTTCACATCTTTTGTCTGTCTTGTTTTGACAACTCATAATTGAGATATGTTTGCTTTTTGATTCCTGCATTTCATTTTTCTTCTTATACACCATTTCCTGCTCATCAACGGATGCACACACACACTGTCCCAAATGGCCTGTCTAGTTAAATGCTACAACGTCCAATATAGACTGTAGAAGAAAAGTTGCTTCGTAAGACTGTGGGCTGCAATGACAGTCTACCTATAGGACATTAAAGGTTGCACAGGCAACACCACAAAATCAATATTCACTATAAGGTTGGCAGTACGCTTAGAGAACAGACTTTTATATCCAGATCAGTAGACAAAGAAAGATGATAAATCATAATAAATGACATATGATGTCAAAGGATGATGATTATGTGTGCACAACATGACACAGTACAATACAGATGGTATTACAGCAGCACTTCAGCATTGAGAGCATCGAGACATCAATGTAAAATCAATAGTAAGTCGCTTACCTGTCGATTCAAATTCATTACTCATACCACCATTGTCAAAGTGTTTTTTTTTTTGTTGTTTTTAAAAAAAACTTGTGGTAACTTTTGGTTCTGGAGGCTATGGAGCATGCACAAACTAAAATGTGCATAAAAAAACAGCAACAGGGAGCTGATTGCAGTCTGTGCAGCCTACCTTCACCCATCCTCTGCTCCTCTCCTCCATGGTAATGAGGCGTTGAATGGCAGCATGTCTACAGGCAGGGGAAGCAGACGCGCCATGCAGCTGTGGACTCCTACGCATGAGGCACACACACACACACGTTTCTTCCCATCCCTCAGGCTCCCACCTGAGGGCCTGGTACTTAAATGGCACAGGGGTGGAGGTGGGAAGGATGGGTTGGTAGAGTTTCTAATATCCGACAGTGGTGGAAGGAAGGGAGAGGAAAGAAGGAGGAGGTGTGACCCGGGCGAAGTAGACTTTGTGTTATTGTTATTCTTTTGTTTTTCTTATTGAGTAAAAAAAAAAAAATATGTTGCACATTCTGTTCGCAGAGTGTCCATAATGGCTACCTGCATGATTATTCTTAATATATGTGCATGTTTGTGTATAGGAACGTGAGGATGGTAGATCTCATGCCTCCAAACCAGTACTCCGTTCCCTAATAAGACAGCATGGTCTTATTTACCTCACACTTGATCCAATTAAAATGATGGATGCTGTCAGAACTTCAATTAAATTCAAAGCCAAGAAGACCTGCACCTGAAGAGTGGAGGAAAGTTGCAATCCTTTACCTTGCTGTCATTTATCATCACATCAGGCTTTCCTGACAATTTATTTAATTGTTTGCCACAGTGACAAAGTGCTCTGTGTTCAAGCCGCGTGGTGTACGTCCTCCTTGAATGTTGCTTCGAACCTGTACCTGCAACTGTGGATTTCTGCCGCTTTATGCTCACTACACATTTCCCCACATCAAGAGTCCTGTCACTGTCTTTTCATATATTTGTGGTGGGCAATGGAAAGATCTGTAGTGGACAATTACTAAAAGACCTTAATGAGCCATGTATAGTCTGTTAGAACTGCTTGTTGGATGGATGTTGTTATCCCCACACCTTTCCAAGTAAGATTAGGGATTGGAGGGAGGATCTGTGTTCGACCATCTCTGTAACTTTCCGAACCACACATCCGACATTAACACTCACTTCGAACCATAATTGGCCAGTGGTGCAGAGGTGAGAGAGGAGCCAACTTCTCTCTCTTGCTTTTTCAAATTCTTGGAGCAACTATTTGTGCTTTTTTTTTTTTTTTATGTGAAAAACCAAGTAAAACACTATGAATGCTTTTCATGAGAGACTGCCTGAAAATGTGTGCCATTATCCCTGCATTTAAAGGGGCTATGTGGGAGTTTTCAGCTGCCAAAGGAGGTTTCTTGCCGGGAGCGGATGGTGACGATTGTCACTTGACAATAGCTTTGGCCGTTGTTGTCTTGATAATACAAGAGCTTATAATACGTCCTCTGATCATCACTATACCTTCAGGGCAGAATGGAGGTGACGTTGAGTCGCTATCGGAAAGTGATGAGATGGGCCGGGGCTAGCTGGTTAGCGTGCTAACGTCAATAGAAGAAAAGACGTGGTCGAGGCAAGAGTTAACATTGACGTTGCTTTCCACCTCTGGAGACAGCTCTTGGCAAAGAAAGGAATGAAGTTTGGTGCTGAATTCGCATCGTTTCCTCTAGACTGGTAAGGAAATAGCTGTGAATGCTAATGCTGGCTATGTAGCAATAAGAATTTAAGTACATTTAGAGAACACTGGAATGGATGCTAATATTAATGTTCGAGGGAAGAAGAGAGTCTTCTTCATTTTTTTTTTTTTTTACAACCTACATGTCAGAAGCGATAATGTGATAGTGAGGATGCTTGATGTTGAATGTTGGTTGAGTGAGAGATGTGTATGAATGTTAGACTGCAAAATGTCAAACTGAACCCAGAAATATGGCTTACATAGACCTATTGGAGACCTGTCGTCTTACAAACTTCCAGACACGTGCAGTGTATTATACTCTATTGGTCTGGTTTTAAATGGATGGCTTCTTGTTTCTTTCAAATGTCTTTCTCCCAAAAGAGAAAGTTTCTCTCTACATTGCACCAACGTTAATAGCTCTGCTCCTGGAACACTGCACAGAGATCAAAAGTGTATCAATCAGCATTCTGGCATTGTATCTTTCTCTTGCTCCTGCAGTGAGATGATGTCTGTGGAGGTTGTACTTGTCTTGCCCTTTCCAATCCTAGGAGGATCTCGGTATTCTATATATTTTCGCCAGCATGATCAGTGCAGCAGTATCAGCCAGTGTGCAAGTCAACATCCAGTACAAACCTTTTTTGAGACTAAAGAAAACCCATTCTACAAACTTAATCAGCACAATCCTGTTGAATATGAGCCAGTGCGGCTGTATGATTGAATGTAAAATCTTCCCTCACATTTATTTTGCACGAAGTATTGACATAAAAGCTTGAGATGAGATGCACATTCTTAACTACAACAGTGAACAATAGGATGACAAGCAAATCAAAGGAACAGATGGAAACTTTACCAGTTCAACAATGAATACATTGATAACAGTGCTACATGACAAACCTGTCCATCAGAAAAAATGTCCTATCTTCTTACAAGCACTCTTTTAGCTAAATATTGCATCAAAAGATACACCCACCATAAATCAAACATCTCAGGAGTCATCATATTTAATACACGGCTCTTTTTTCCGCCCTTCTGTTTCCCAGTGATGCATTAAAAACACACGATTCTCTGAGGGGAAACCTGTGATCTCAAAGAAATATTTATTTTCTCATGCTGTGAAGCAGTTCATCTGAGATGCTTCAGAAAATTGCTTCTATTCCCCCTTAGTGGAAAGTGTCTAAAAGACAGTATACAGCTTTGCTGCCTTTGAAAATCTATCCCCTGCAGGCTTTTTGGCCACTCCTAAATCCCTTAGTTACTTTCATTGTTTGTGTTGGCGTTAATATTTCATAAAGATGTTTCAATATTTATTCATCTTTTTTTGCCACGTAGATAACCGTCTCACTAACTCCCTTGTATCATACATTTTAATGTACTGAGTGATCGTGTCCCACAAGCGGTGTGTGCGAGTTTTTCTACCCCTCCCTCTGTAGTACAAGTATCTTCATTAATAAAACATAATGGATGCCGCTGCCAAGAATCACTCCCTCTAAATAAATATAGTGTACAATAGTCTGGGATAGAAGCTCTTATCTATTTAAATGAAAATGACATGCATCATCTGGTGTTGTGATCAAAGCATCAAAAACATTTAAATTTCATATTGAGAATGTTGTGGTATTAACAAACTATCACCAGGTACAGTGTGGTCCTAAAGACGGAGACTTATTGTTTTGGTTGAATTCAGTGTGTGATGGTAGGGAATACTTAAAAATAGCCCATTGAATAAGGTGTTGCACAAAATGATTGTGGAAAAAGAAAAAAAAACAAAAACAAAATAGCCATCTGCTGTAAACCTGTATACTCTATGATAAACCAATGATTTAGTTCATATTCAGATCCTTTACATAAGTAGCGAAACCACATTATTCAGTCCCGCACTGAAAGTGTCACCAAAGTGTCACCAAAGTTAAAGTATCAAAAATAAAAGCTGTTGATGAAGAAAAATTGCCCCTGTGAGTGAGTGTCAGTGCTGTCGTGCATTATTTCATTAAAGATGCATTGATTGCATTTACATTTACTCATTTGGCAGATGCTTTTAGCGACTTACAAGTGAGGGACATCACTAAAGGTTGTGCACTAATATGTAAGTAGCTTTTAGATAGAGGTAGTTCAACTGCTTTACATAGAGTTGGGTGGTTTAATTATATTTTATAAGCTGATGTTCTGTATGTAAAATATTAATTTGTTAAATAACTTACAACTATAGCTAAAAGACCTTTTGGCCATTTGGGTGCAGTGTAAAAATGCTGTGAACACAACACATATTATGGTGTTTTTAAGCTAACTGGGAGAGAAGTGTACTGTGAATTATTTGGAATTGTTTTGCTGGAAGCAGCTGCCTCCTGTGTCACTGACACTGATGAGAGGGTGAAAGTGAATTAAAACAGTAAAGTTGGGAAACCAACACAATCAGCTGAAAGATGCTAAAACTTGCCACAGAGATGAGGGGAACTGCTGAGTTGGATGATAATTCCCTGTGGGTTCATCTTTATGAGAAATCCTTTTTACATTACAGATACACATTAAAATAATGTTAATATAAAATATTTGATTATATCAGTTTAGCTACATTCCACCAACATACAGTAGTAGAATTACATTCTCATTAAAGTGAAAGCTAATAATAAGTCACACTTGCTTGAATTTGTTTTGAGTCTCAAATTCTACACATGTTTCAGCAAAGATACAATATCCAGTCATTAGCTGGACCAGAAGTTACCTGAGGGCAAGACCAGGGTATTCACTTATTTGCACCTTTGCACAGGCATAAATGATCTCTCTCATTTTCTTTCCTTTCCATCATTACTCCCTCTCTCTTTGTCTTCTGATTGGCTGATCCCACCATCAGAGGAAATACTCCCGGTTGTTGTTTTCTGTAAAACACACCTGGCTGCTGGTAAAAATCCACTATTCCCAGTTGATAAAACACAACACAACACACCGACAGCACATGTAACAACATAGCTTTGCAATCTTTTCAATATTTAACTCCTGCCCTTCATACTTGGCTTGTTGGAGCTGAATTTTTCATACGTGCTCAAAAGCCTACACAGCAATGTCTCACACACGTTTACATGAAACTAAATTATTATAAATTATTTAACATTTTATAATAGTGAAGATGCATCTTCAATAGAAGAACGGTCTCAAAAGCAACAGTCTCCGATCTCCATGTAATGTATTTACATTTTTCTTTGCGAGACTAAACCGAATAGTGTAAGCTTAAATAATGGAATTTGGGCAAATTTTAAATTAGGTCTTAATAGGTAAGGAGAAATAACTGCCCTTTCTAAATGAATGGTTGTCACCTTCTCACAAGAACCCCTTTGATCACTACACTTATTAAATCTTTTAAAAGTCCAGATCATAATGACAGGCATATTGTTAAGAATTAATCCTTTTAATTCCTAAGCACTAATCATGCAGGAAACTTTTGACACAAATGGTCACTCTTTTGACACAATGGTTACTGAAGAACTGAAAGGAAGGCTGATTATAGATCATCTGTGGCTCCTATGGCTTGAATCAAAAGGAGCGCAATCACCATGTCTATTTGTGCAGCCCCAATCCCCGTTTCCATGGCCATTAGTCCAGGAAATCTGCTCAGACTTACTCAAGTCTGTAAAAACTTCTAGAAACTGAAGTGTGAGTGAAGATTCAAGGTGAACAGGAATTTCCTGCTACCTGTCAGAGAAGTTTAGAGAATCTCAGGGAAGGACAGACCCTCAGGGGCTGGAGGCAGCAGCTTCACCCCTTCTGCCTCCTCCAAATAATCAGCCAGTGAGGGATTATTTTGTGCTGCTGGTGGATTGTTGAACAGTCAGTCTGTAGTGGTATATTCTTTTCAGAAAAGTGAGTTTGGTATATATTTATTGTTATTTTTCACCTTGTGTGACATTTATTTACAAAGAACAGACTCTTTAGACTGAAATCTCTTGAGCAAATTGGCAGCATAACATGAACCAGCACAAACCAGCAGACACAGAACAGATGACCATAGAAAAGTGGGAAAGAAACTGTGATGAAACAATTGCATCCGCCTGTTCATAAAGGTTATTGAAATGTCATTACAGACATATACGTGCATCTACTGTAAATTAAATAAAAAGATTTAAAGCAGCTATAATTTGACACTGTTGACAAGAATAAATATGACATGAAGATGAAAATATGACAAATGAATAAGGAGAACCTAATCATACTTGAATATAATTTCTTAATCAGGAATGAAAATAATGTACAACAGTACTGATTCTTAAAATTGTAAAATGAAGGGTCAGATTTTATTTCTATTATAATATTCATCTGTTCTAATGTTTGAGGGATTGCTTTTGTGTGTTATTTTGGATACAATTTGTCCACTGCAATGTACAATAAAATAAACATCATCAAAAATAGCCAACAATCTTTTATTCCATGTGAGTCCATAATTACCATTAACCAAAGTTCAAGCAAATCAAACTGAGATCCGGTGGGGGGGAAAAAAGGACATTAATATTTCAATTTTACTCTTATTAATTTAATCACATTTCATATGCTGATTTGAATTGGCCACGCTCCTCCACTCAGAGTTGACTCTAATCCCAATCTAATTACTAATTATACGGTTGGAGGTTGATTGGCCCAATCCTCCCAGCCAAGGCCAATTTGACTCCCTCTGATGTCGAGCACCTTTCATGTGCAATGTGTCCCAGGTTTTGAGGACAAAATGTGTGCGCGTGTGTCTGTGTGTGTGAGTGTGTGTGTGTGTGTATGTGTGTGTATGTACATGTCTGTGGTTTAATCAAATCATTATTCAGCACCCTCAGTCAATAAGAAATGAAAATGTTTTCCCCACTGCTTGTTGTCGACTAAGAAAGGAAACAACAAACTAAAAGATCTGACCCCAGGCCGTTTCTATTAAAGGTTTTATGGAAGAATGGGAAGCAATTTACATTTATTAGTCGCTTTTTTTTTTATTGCCAATGTGTGAACAGACATAACTTTAAAAAATTAGACCTTCCCCAACTTTCTGAATCCACTAATGTCAACAAATGACCGGCTCCCAGCTCTGACACAAATTCCATGTTAGTCAAACTATAGTCTCACATAGCCAGATATCTCCGCACTTTGCCCAATATACTCCATATATTATGACATACACATTCAGTCTTGTGTATGTCACGTCACTGCTCATGCTCGTTCAACGGGATGTTGACTGCAGTTCACTTAATGGCCACCGGTATCATCAAGGGTTTTCTGAATGGTACATATAGTACCTTTAAATGATCTGAAAACAAGAATGTTTTAGTTTAATAATGCAGCACCATTTTTTTCAGTAAGAGAGAAATTGAAATAAATCCTTAAACAGAAATAACCATTTTACCATTTTGGGTACTTTAGATAAAGACAATAAGGTGATTATCACCTAGTTACCCAGAAGTGCTTTGACAGCCATAGACACTGATCTTTGTCTAATCAAAGACTCCTTTAATTTTATAGCAGCTTCAACAGTTAAGAGGACAGTGAGTTTGCAGCAGAAAGATGTCATAAACGAGTCGTATGCATATCTGGAAAATATATTTGCCTGCTGTGTGTTATCAAGTGTTATATTGCAGCTAAATTTAGTATGATTAATATAACATGTCCATGTGTGATAATGTGTGTTACTAGCTGTGTGTCAATGTTTAACTTGCTCTACTGGTGAGCACAAAAACTGTTTCATGGTCAGTTTTCCGGGGCATGAACTGTTACAGCACTGAGGTTAGGGTAATGTCATTTCCTGGGTGAGTCACTTTTGGATTTTTTTCTGGAGACAGACAAAGACATCAGGTTGCAGCACAGATGGGAAGACCATTGGGTCTTTGACATCACAGACAGATGGCACAAATGACGCATTTCAGTGTGTGTGTGTGCGTGTATTCATAATTCACTGTCTGTGTGTGCGCATGTGTGTGTGTGTGTGTGCACAATCTTCCCTTCTCGACTTTTCCCACTGCAGGTCATTCTGCTTTAAACATTACTTTTAGTGCAAAGTCCAGATTAGCAACCTCAACCTCAAACAGCATTCCTAGTGTTTGCCATCGCTCATGCACAAGGCTGAATTCCACCATCCATCCTGCATCCACCAAGGATGTTGCTCAAGCAGCTTTAAAATGCTGTTCTGGACGGGCATGTTATATTTGAAAACACAGACTGTATTTCAGTCTTCCTTAGTCAAGCTGTCAAGCGAGGGTACACCCCGAAATACTCCAATGACTGAAGTCCATTGAATGGAAAGAGAAAAACAGTTTCACCGAGATGATGTTTCACTGTGAGGGACCTAATATTGGCCGTTCGTTTAATGTCATACTGACCTCTCCCTGTAACCAGTGGCCTTCAGGCCCTGTGATGAATAATACCTAATTTATAATTTTTTATAAGGAAATTTGAATAATGAAACATTTTAATTAAAAACTGCATTCAGTTGAATGATTTCAAGTTGAAAAGCTGTAACTGATCCTGGTTGTTGTCTGTTTTCTCTGTATGGCAGCACAAGCTGAGAGCTCGACAGTGTGAACACACTGTCTGCTGTGCCAACCTGAGGCCGAGACTCTGTGAAACATACGAGCGCCCACACACTACGACTCTTTCAAAGTTGTGCTCGCTGCAAGGGACATAAAATGTTTTACTCCCTGACCTTGAATAGTTTCTAAATATTTCTCTTCAGTAAAATACAAGCAGTTCTAGATATTCTTGTCAGCACGATAGCCACAAAGCCAATTTTACCTGTTCTACTAATGAGCACCGATTGGTGTGTTTCTCATTAATGGATCTGCAATCAGTTCATAAATTTGCTGAATGTTTATTTGAAGAAGGATGTGACATACACAAAGCGATAACAACGTAGGCTAAATGTAAATATAGTCAATTTTGATACAATGGGAGAATTTGCTGTGTTATATATTGTAGATTTATATGATAGGATCTTTATACATCATCTTAACCATTAGGCTACTTCCTGAATGGTGTGGCTTTGAGCTGTGTGCAGTAATAAAGGTAGAACTGCCCCGAGATGGGCGACACTGCTGTTGTTTTAAAAAAAAAAGTAAAAAAGTAAAAAAAAAAAAAAACTGATGGTAACTGTATGAATGGTGCGCTTCTTTGGGAAAATAAATTGATCCTCTGCCTGTGTTTCACTCCTGTTTCCTCATTACTGAGCCTTTTCTCTAAACTCCCATTTCAAAACAGTTTGGATTTTTGTCTCAGTACAAGAGCAAAAGGGCATCAAATATAAAGAGAAATTCCAAAAGTTTCACAAATAGGAAGCGCGATCATGAGTGCAGAGGAAAATAGAGGAAAATAATGCGCTGTGCTGCTGCAGCAGGAGTGCACTCTGTTGACATAACCTCTAATAAAGGTTTTATGTCATTGTTTGAGATATAAGGCTCTTTCTCTCTGTGTGTATGTGTGTGTGTGTGGCTGTAACCGCTTGTAGCTCATAGCAGCGTGGGCAGTGTGTGTGTATTTGGAAATGTCATCTCAATTAGTTGTTGAACCTCGAGTCGTGAGAGCTCTGACAGGGGAGTAATGAATGGCATCACACTGGGACTAAAATATACCACAGCAACTGCAAGGAATGACCAGAATATTCTATTTCCTCTTAACAACTTCTCGCTCGTGACTGTGTGCAGGACAGAATGATAACTGTGTGGGCGGTTTCTGTGTGTGTCACTGAGAAACAGAATAGGACTGTGCAGCTGTTGCTGCCATAAAACGTACATATACGTCTTCATCATCTTTTATCTTCACTGCTGTGTTTTGAGGCGCAGTAGTAGCTCGCTCAAACATTCCCTCTATCCTTCCAATTTCCTCCTCCAGCTTTGGTAGCTGTTTTGAATTTCTACCTACAACTCTTCCGTGTTTTTATCATTTGCGGCCCCACAGGCAACATCTACCTCACATTTTTAGCCCTAATATCCAGCCATCAGACAAATACTTCAAATTATCCTCATTCCCTCTCGATGATGGTATAGATTCAACACGGCTGTAATGGAGGCTTTGCATGCAGACAATTAGGGTCTTGTGTAATTAAACCGTCTTTTATTTATCACAGTCATTACATGGGCCGCATCTGAAGACAGAATATGGACATTAGGCAAGTCACATTAAAATGTAATTGACCGGTAAATAAAGTAAACAAATAAATTATCTCCACAGCTGTGCAGTGGGCAACGAATAAGCAAGAAAAAGACTCTTGGCCTTGACTGTAGATGCATTAGTATTCAATTTCAGTGCTTGTCTTGGAATCAGCAGCATATCTTCTTGTCTTTATTGGTAACCTTACATTACATTGCAATGATTACTACCTCTTCAGAATCTCTGTTGTCCTTTCTTTTTTTTTTTTGGATAAGTGTCTGAAACATCACGTTACATACGTCTGTATGTAACATTCAGAAAAACGACACCGGTAGCTGTTAAGTGAACGGCAGTGAGTATCTTGTTGCTCAGCTCACATGCATTCTCCCACCCCCTATGTAAGCGTTGAGCGAGCATCCGGCCAAAACAGTGACTTGATGGCGATGGAGTGGGAGAGAAATCCAGCCCTGCACAGCGGATGGATAGTGCAAATTTGCATATTTCCAGGAGAAGAAGAGTGAGCAGTCTACCCTTCCGTTCCGCCCAGACTATATAGTGTTTTGAATGGGATTAATTGGGACTGCAGACGAGAGATCAGTGGCGAGTAGTAGTAGGACGGGTTAGACTAAGCTTCACTAGATAAAACTTTTTTGTTTTTTGTGTTAACCTGGCATCTGTGTTAAAGTCGTCATTGTTATCGGACTCTGTGAGAGACTCAATTTCTAAGCTAATGTTAGCTAGTGTCGCACACTATTGGCACTGTAGGGGAGTGGAAGAGAGGCAGTGTCCATCCCATACAAATCAACCTTCTTGGTTGACTATACAGGCTGTCAATCTTTAGGTTACATTCAAATCCATTCACACATTGGCAATAAAAAAATGATTAATACATGTAAATTGCTTGACATTTTTATTTATAGAACCTTTAACTAATAAACCTCTTGTGCTTCGATCTCTCTTGACTTCCTCCCCTGCAGCAGTAACTAGTGGTGATGTTAGAGTGTGGAGCAAATAGGTTGCCACAGGAAACTGTCAGTAGTGATTTTTGACGGCCTGCGTGATGGAGGTTTCCAACAGAGTCATGGTCTTGTTAATGACTGCACCGCACAATGGGCCTGATTTAAATGCACCAATCAACCCTTATCTAAATATCAACCCTGATTATTAAGTAGCTCCGTATCAGTAGCACTGATTGAAGACATTTTGTTATTAATTATTCCAATAATCTTAGCTCAGGGAGACATTGGGTTTCAAACTATCTTGGTCTTAAGAGTATCATTTTTATCTTGGAATTTAATTAAAGTTTGGTTCATTACCACTTAGCAATAGGGTTAAAAGAAAGAGCATTACAATGAGTGAAGGTTATCAACACAAAGAAAAGTTTGAGATTTCTAGACATTCACATTTAAGCTTGTTTGTGTATCTATTTTATTGTGGAAGAGCTGCAATGTAGTTTTATTGTTTTTGTAAAATTTTGAATTTGACTTTGACTGGGTTTGAATTTGACTTTGAGAAATAGGGGAAACTGGAGAGTTAGAAACACATGCTTTAGATATAATGAATTCACAAAGAATGAGCAAACATGCCGTGAAACTACTGGAAACTACAAGACACTGAAACTGGAATATGATGGCTTTCTCAGAGCGAATCACCTATTGCTTAAACTCAGATTTTATATATTTGTTGTGAAAAATAAGTCAGGCAAAACTTTTTAAAAATCTTTTTCGTTTCTTAATTTCACAGAAAAAAACATGAGCTTCAAGGAGTTGTACTTAATTATAAAAACCTGACGTTACCCAGTAGGTCATTAGTACTTTGATCAAATTGAGATCGTACCATCAAACGTTACAAACATCATCGAAAACCACTCACTTGTGACTTTATTTCATGTTTACTCCGAGAAACTATATTTATTCACCCTTCATTGTGAGATGTCCCAGGTTCGGTGCAGCCAGTGAAAACATTGCTATCTGTATACTACCCATTCCTCCTGTGGTTGCGCTTTGCTTCTTCATACAGTGCTGGCCCCAGCAAAACTGATCTGACATCTCCAAATTGCATGGCGATGAAACCATATCACAGTGTTCAGATTTCAATTCCACCCCTTGGGGAAATATTGTTTCAAGCCATTACTCTTCATCAAGGGGACGTCATACCCACTCTGTGCAGCTATTGTCCTCCATGGCCCGTGTCTTCAGCTGTGCCCCTGAGACAATGGCATATGTGATGTACAAGCTGCTGAACCCCAGTCATGTAGCCACAAAGGGCATCAGCGCAATGATCAAAATCCTTAAATGGTGCTTGCATAGAAATTTCATCATTATTTTGGGAGTGAAATGCATCAGACACAATTCACTTGATGAGATGATCATATGCTGAAATGGTGTAGCTTACAAAGTACTTATTAAAAAGCAGAGTGTCATGAATCACTTGGATACTGTGATCTCCCCCACTGTCTGTGTTGAATATGCTCAGTTGCAGTGCGACTGGCACAGCACCAATGATCCATGCCCGCTCCCCATTCATCTTCGCTGCTCACTCTGTGTACAGAACGCCACAAATTACAGCCCTGGTGGATTCATGCTGCTCTAATCCTCAGCAAAACTGTGAGGGGTTATGTGGGGAACCCTGCCAGTTACCTTGGGGGACGAATGATCTCTCCGACCTACCCCTACTAACCCCAGTGCTCATATCGCAACGGGAAAAGATCTATCTCTGCTTATTATTACTTGCACCTCCCACCAGCGGCACAGAAGATGAATCATACCTGTCAATCCTTATCCCTGGTGCAGGGAGGCCATGTTTGTTTATATTGATTGGCAGCATATGTGGCACAGCTGTTGCTGGAGGAGGATGGTGCTGGCAGAGGTTTGTTTATGCTTTCTCTTGGCAACAGTACAGTTGGCAGGCAAGACAGCAAGCAGTATGCACTCAACTAATCAATACAAACAATGAAGCAGCAAATCAAGAATAATGTTGGTGCAAAAAGAAATGAGGGAGAGAATAAAGCTTTTGATTATTTGGTGTTCAGAAATTATTTTGTTTTGGGATCTTCTAAAATGTGTTTTCATAATGTTTAACTATTCTTTATGTTATTTCCTCTGTGTGTGTGTGAGTGTGTGTGTGTGTGAGTGTGTGTGTGTGTGTGTGTGTGTGTGTGTGTGTGTGTGTGTTTAAACGCATGCATTTTTGTTATGTGACTATCAGACGTGTGTTTAGTGGAAATCTCATTCCCTTGTTTGTCTTCCTGAACATAGCACCAAAACATAGGCACAGTTTATGTTTCACTTTAATTAAATACTGTAATAGCTACTGTGTCATATGCTTAAATACTGACTACTCTCAAAAGATCTTCAGCTTTGATTAATACCTGCAATAGAAATTTCAAACTGAATATACATGTTTACGTGTGTATGTATGAGATGGCATGTGAGATAGTGCAAGCGTAAGAAATCTGTGGTGCCCAAGAGCGTGGGCTCAACAACTCACAGAAATCCAGAATCATGTGAATGTGTGAAATTGTAAGTGCAAGTGTAGGAAGTGGGGCAAATTACTCAAGGTGCAGCATCTGGCAATGATTAGTGGCCATTAATTGGTGTTAACTGGTGCTACTAGTGTTTACAGAGTTGAAGGATAATTATCTGGGGGTCAACTCAGGGCTGAAATTAACATGTCAGAACTCTGCAGCTGTCTCGTGACAACTAGCCGAGGTAGTGGTGGGCTGTACCAAATTTTGTTGGCAGGGTAGCAATGGATGGTTGTGTCTGTGTGTGTGTGATTGGATTATAAAAGGTATTTTACTGAGTAGATGAGTCGGTTATTGTGTGTTTTTGTGCGTGCATGTGCGTGCATGCGTGTGTGCATTCAGGACAAATAGAGAAAGAATGAGTGTTTGAGTGTCTGTCCTGGTGTGGATCACCACATGAGTCAAAGTGACAAAAATTAAGCACCTCAAGAATAGCTCTCAGCAGGGCCTGGACTTGACCTGCCAGAGTAAACAGTGAAAAGAAATACTTTAGCCTAGCCAGCCAGTCTGCAGTGTGTCCATGGGGGGACCTTGTGGAGATCCAGCTGCAGCACCTGCATAAACACTAAAACTCAGTGTGGGCAGCCACTGCACACAGCTGGGGACACAGGCAAGCAGTATGTTGTGGAGAATGAAGTAGACACTGCTATCTGATTGGAGTTTGTTGTGGACAGCCGATGCACCATCTGTATCCAAAGAGGGGGTATTGTCATTTAACTAATTGTGGATGAGGGAGAGGGAAAGAGCAAGGCAGCATATCAACTCTAGTAGTGGTAGCACCCATCACAACACCTGTGGTGCCCCAGATTGGCCCCCACTTTGTGGAAGCTAATGGGGATCAATATAGAGAATAAAAGAATAAAGTTAAATGACAATGCTAAGTGACATAAAAATGTAGTTCCTTAATAACCACTAGATAGTACATCAAAAATGACTAATTGAATGGAAATCACTATAATAATATATTCTCTTTAGCGTTACATATTTTACTTTGTTGGACCCTGAATAGCTAATTTCCCTTTCTCTAATATATGCCTTAATTTTGGCAACTGCAGAACTCAGGAATTGACCATTAGCTAAGCCCCAGGGACCCTTTCAGTTGCCTGATATTTGCCTGTCAAGCTTCCTGTTCCATGGCCCCACTGTATGTGCCATTTGGCCGTCGATTTGTCAGCTGGAATGACAACTCAGCTTTAACTAGCTAGCTACTTAAGCTAATGTTAGCTGGATGAAATGGATGAAAATACCGTTTCCTCTTTTTTTATGTTTAAAAATGAAAAACACTGGAAATTCTTCAAACACGACATAAAGGACATGAATGTGCACTTGATGGTTATGCACTCAGCGAGAACTTAATTAACAACATACTAATAATGGGTAGAGCATCTCAAAACTAAAGCTCCTGACGTGTATCTACATGATTTTACACATTGCACTGCTGCCACATGATTGGTTGATTGGATACCTACACGTATAAACAGATGTACAGGGGTTCCTAATAAAGTGCTCAGTGAATGTATGTAACACTGTGCTAAAAGACTGAGGTTGAAGTTCCAAGTCCAAGGCTAAATATCAGCAAGGATAGGTTGGTGAATTATACATTTTCTGTAATTATTGTTTTTTTGTTTGTACCTGGAACTCCACAACATACCATACTATTCTACTCAAGTCTTTGCCAACTGCTGTGGATCACAAAAGGATGTCTGCTGTGATGGCCCTGACACATCCAAACCCTCCCAACACACTAGAGGATAACTCCCTGCCATCAGAGCCGCTATGCTCCGATACAGGATAATGACTGAAGCAAAACGGGACTAAATCCATTGTATGATAACCTATCTCTCTAAGTCTGTGGGACTTTTTTTTTTTCTTATATGAGGCCTTGCGTTTCATAAACCCCAAATTCATTTCACTCTGTATCTGTGCTGATACAGTTTCCCCGTCAATGAGAGGGAACTCTGGGGCTGGGAGATAGAGAGGGGGAGAGAATTCACCGCACACTGCAGGCGTAGCGGGAAAGGCGAGATAAGAATATTAAACAGGAGAAAGAATTGTGTCTTCTCCTCCAAACCACTAAAATGACTGAGGATGGAAATGAAAAGGGAACACTCAACTTCAGTCTCTAAGAATTCATAGGACAGAATTTAGAGGGCAGAGTGTGTTTCTGTGTATTTGTGCATATGAACATGTGTGTCATAGCATAGTGACAAAAAGTGGTGGTATTGTAAAACATTGTTTTATGAAATGCTACTTCAGTTTAATTATGTTGCATATTTTTGATAAAATGTCTTTTAAGATAATCTGAAATGCCCCAATTGTGCAATTTTGATTTGGTCATTAAACCAAAATTGTGGTCGGAAATCTCACTTTAAATCAGTCATTGTCCACCAATGGCTGATTTAAATCTGTGGCATCCAATGATGGTCTTTATCAGCACATTTAGTACCAGATTCTCACAATATGACTGCTTTTACAACCCATGCATACAAACCAAACAATGTGAAAACTTCATGAAAATATTGGAGAACACGCTGGCTGCATTTTCAAAACATGAGAAAGTCTCTGCATATATATTTGTTTCATATTAACATCATAACACTAGAATTCACAAAGAATTCATTAAACAATCTTGCATGCCTCCACCAAATTGATACAAGAGATTGTGAATACAATTGTGTTAGATCTATTTCACATATACGACATACAATAAACATATAAGATCTCTACTGTTAGTGCCTTAAGTCCCTTTTGAAAACTGGTCTATTTTCTGCATTTAACAGTATCTTAAAAAGGTGGATTTATGTCAGTCATGTCCATATTTATTATGTGAATGCATTTCGATCACTGCCTTGCTTTGCAACAGTAAGACATGAAATGTTAAAAGACAATCTTGCTGTTTACAATTGACACTAAGTCAGAAAATTAATCAGTCCTGATGATGACTGAAAATTGCCCAAGATTATGTTGAGACGTCTTCATTGCTTCATGTAGGAGGAGGCGATGGCAGCAGAGCTGCCATTTAGCCTGCCAGTGGCCCCAGGCGATGCTTATTCTCTAGCATTCTTTCTAATGTCTGGCAATTAAAGGCCGTCTAACTGCCTTAGAGAAGGAGAGATGGTGTGAGAGAGAGGAAGAGAGTGAGAGTGACTGTTAAAGAGGGAGGTTCAAAGAGAGACAGGTGGTAGAGACAGAAAAGAAATGAGAGAAACACATAAAGACAGGCACACACACAAATAGACGTCAAAAACTGGATGATCATGTGAAGAAAACTGCCAAGGCTTAACTCTATTTTATACAGTCTCTGTGGTGTGGTCACTAAATACAGCAGCCATTTGTACTGCTGAAATTCTATTTAATTTAACAAGGGGTACTCAGTTGTTGGTGTAATTTTTCACTTCACACTAACAGGCCCCAAGGGACATCCTGTCATCTTCTCTTAAGTGTTATCTATACATTTCAGTGATGTGCTCAGTCCATACACTACAACTGTTCATCAGGCAAATCCATCCTGCTTGGTTTTCATTCAAATTAGCAGTTGATGCTAATGCTTTCCATATCTATCAATGTGACAGGCACAGCACGTTGGTTTGTTTCACTCAACGGGAGAAATTAATCACACACATTTAGTGTAACAAGAGAACATTTCAGCTCTGCATTAACTACACTCATGCTGGTTTTGATGGCCATATTAAGACAACATTTTCAGACTTCTCATTGAGGCTATTTGTTAACAGTTCTAACTTAACTGTCATGGCAGCTTTTGGGCTTGCACATATGTAAATTGTATGAGTTTAGGATGAAATTATAGTCTGTGTCATGGTTTTGAGTTCCAGTCTGTTCATTCATTCTTTCATTCATTCAGTCCAGTTGTTTGTGTATAAATGCTGCCTGCTTGCCTTTTCCATTAGTAGTAACTACATTAAAAAATAAAAAAAAAAACCTCTGCAACCCGCGCCTGGACCTCCACCTCCTGTCCCGGTCATTGATGGAGAGCCTGCATATACAGGATAGACTGTAAAGATGGACATAGCCACTGTGACGTCACTCCTAGGTTTCCAAAGAGTGATCTTGAAGCTCAGAGTGGAAGCTCTGACCGCGCCTAACTCCCACCTAAACCAAAAATGGGCAAAGAGATGGAGCGTTTGTGGAGAAAAGACTTTGGTGCATGCCGGTGGCAAGTATACACTCCTGTTACCATGGTTAGCACAGCTGGGAGTCTTGCTCGAAGGCTAACCCAAGGCTAATTCACTTGCCGGCTTATTAGCTAATTAAAATGCTAAGCTAACAAGCCAGGTATGGTGAGCACAGACACCGATACCTGCTAATTAATGCTAACATATGAAAAAAATAACACAAGAATTTCACTCCATAAATAATATTTGTCCGACCTTGGCATAAGGTCCTCCAAAAGGCACCAACACCAAAAACACAGCCCAGAGGTCACGATAAGTTATTCGAATTAGCTGAGGTGATGCCTAGCAGACAGGTAGCAACTAGACACTGAACAACTAGTCAACTGTGACGGCACCCACCTGTCACTCAAAGCAGCCACACCCTCAATTATGCATAACTTCAAGCCTTAATTCAATTTAAATGAGTGAAATATAAAAATTAACCTTTTGTACAGTCTTCATGAAGGGGGAAATTAGCTATAAAGATCAAAACTGCTTTTGTGAAGGGTGTAAACATGTTTCTATGTATGTACAGTTGAGCCTTTTAACAGGGGAGTCTATGTGGATTGACGCACTTTTGGAGCCAGCCTCAAGTGGTCATTCGAGGACCTGCAGTTTTTGATGCTTCTGTGTTGGCTTTATTTTTGTAGGCTTGCAGATTGCCACATGATATACAATCAAGCACCTACTCAAACGCTGTTTTCCGTGCGGCCTATGGGTCCCTGGTTGCTGCATGCTGGGCCCGGAGCAGAACTGAGTTCCATCTGTCCCATCCTGACTCTCTAAAAACCATGACGATATGAAAAAGTGCAGACCTTAAGTTTACGCTAATGTAATTTCAGTGTCACACTTATGAAAGCCTTTTATGTGTATATGCAGAACAATTTCCTGTTTTTTGGGAAATATTTCTGTGGATAAAAATATCATCATTGACATGTCATTCAAATACTTGTTTTTCCATGAAGGGGCAGTGTTAAAGTGCTCACTGTCAATGGTAGTTTCATGTAAAGTGAAGCATAATGCTGGCATATTATAGGCAGATTACATCTATTAGTTACTGCTGTGCTGCATGTAAATGGCATGCCCATGGGAGAGCAAAAAATCATTTTAAACTTCAATAAGTTACAAGCGGTGGCAAGTCTACCCATAATCTGCACAAAGCCCCAGGCAGCAGTGAGGCTGGATGCAATTAGGGGAGAAATAAAATTCTACACAGTAAACAAAGAAAAAATGTAAAAAGACTGAAAGAGGAATGAACATCCTGGAGTGAGATTACCTCGCCTTTGATGAGGTCGGCTGTTGCTTTCTTTAATTGTCACAGCATAATGCTACTGTTTTGAGCAAGGATAACTATGCCATTTGTTGTACTCTGACAAGGAAAGGATGACTTAAGGCCAACATGTCACACTAATATGACTTTTTAATTAATAGAACATATTTCTTTGTCACTCCAAATAATAACATGTTTCAACTTTAGGAAGATGCAAGAGTGCAGACGTCCTTGCGTGTAACATTCAGGTGTACACAAGGGCTTTGTGATGATTTTGCAATCATGTGATGGTGGAGGACGTATGCAAATCATTTACTTGTTTTAAAGTGGCAATAAGCGTAATATAAATTACAAATAAAAGTCCCTCATTCAAGAGTTTACTTAAGTATTAGAAGCAAAATGTACGGTGAAATAAGTCATTATTCAGAGTGGTCCCTGTCAGCAATCATTATTATTGATATACTGATATGTAAATGGTGCTCCAACGGTGTTGTATGTATACTACAACATTGGAGCACCATATATATAAATAAATAAATAAATAAATAAATAAATAAATAAATAAATAAATACTCCCTACTACGCAGGATAGCTTTATATTATCTTGAATAACTCTTTGATAATTTTCACTACATATCATAATTTCCTTGAAAACTGTCTTGATTCATAACGTCTAGAACAACTCATTTATCTACCCTTCTTATTTATGCACTATATCTGCATAACTACAAGCACCTCGTGATTCAGGAGGTTTTGTGTCCTGAGATGAGTGGGAGTGTCCAGACTATCAACAGCTCTTGTGCTCGTCCACTGTTTATGTCTGACCGTCCCGCCCAGTCTTTGTCCTATTGGCCCACTTGTCACATACCCGTCTGTGATTGGATGAGAAGTCCGTCAGTCGTCGACGTTGACGTATAAACCAGGAACTATCAGCAGGAATAAGTGGTGTGTTGGCATTTTGGCGAAAATCAGATGAAAGTCCAATAAAAACCCGACACTGCGTGTCCACGTACAGCAGTCAGACGTCTCGTGATGCAGAAACACCTCTACTAAGCGACGTCTTCTCTCAATAAACAACGACAGTGTAAGTATGTTCGTGAATACAATGACTGAAGGCTGCCTCTCGTGAATTACATCTACACTTGAATGTTTTACGGTCTGTTGTGTTGAATAAGACTTCGCTCAGAGGATAATATAACAGTTCTGCTAATTTAACAAGTGATTTCTGAAAAAAAAAAAAATCCTTCTCCATGTTCTGGTCTGCAGAGAAAGGTAAAAGCCCAAATGCATGTATAGTGGATTAAAAAAAAAACCCTGATAGTTTGTCAATAGTAGAATCATTTTACACAATGCCAACAGATTGAGAGCTCTATTCCCCAAAACACCAAGCATTGTTTAAAAGTTGCATGTACAGACGGTTCCCATTTTATTACGTCCATCTAGCTGAAACTGATGCAGCCTTACATATCTGTCCTAAAACAAATCCTCATTAATAAAAGGCTGCCTATAATGTTTAGTTTTTTGTTGAAACTGTTTTAGTGGTATTAAAATAAGTGTTTGAAATATTTTTTTCCGCCCATTAATTTCAATGAGGGTAGACAAACACCTCTTGATATAATGTTATACAACTCAACACAACAGTGTGTGGACTCAGAAAACTGACAGGTTTCCAGAGCCCAGTGTGACGTTTTTTTGCTCCCCTTTTTTCTGATCATAGTCCAGTCCCCGAAGATATGATATAAATCAGAAAAGAAAAAAAAACAGTATTTATTCACATTGGAGAAGCTGGAGCACCACAAACTGCAGCTTCTAAAACAAAGTCCAAATAAACACTAAAACTGTTTCATTAATAACCGAATATTATAACCTTCATGAAGGTAGAATTTAATGCAGGACTGCTGCATCAGACTTTTAGTGAGGTGGACCTAATAAACACCAAGTTTACTTTCACCCAGTGTTACTTCACAGTCCTGTTTTCTGTTTTGTCCACACGCCCTCTGGTATTAAGTCTTGAGGGAAACTGTTTTGCATACCTGGTCTCTAGACTTTCTATGCAGTCTTGTGGATATTTCAAACTAATTTTCTAAACTGAAGCTTAGGTGTGTAGCCATATGCATGCAGCAAATAAAAACTAATTTGTGACTTAACACATTTTACTCAGCAGGATAAATTCACCCTTAAATTAACTTGTGAATCGCAGTGCACCTTGATACTGTGGAACTGATCATTTTAATCACCAAAAGCCATTGTTTAAAAAATATCATTCTTGCTAGGCCTAGTTTAGATCTCCAGTAAAGTGGGATTATGTCTAACACTCTTAATGACTAGAATGCCTTACATTCCTCTTGTCATCTATCTCTTGTAAGCTACAAAAATAGATAGGAAATTATTATTTTATCAGCACAAACAATACATTTGTCACTATGCTTAGAAATTTTTTCCAATAGTCAGCACGTTTCCTTGCTTTTTATATCCACAGCTGCAAATTCAAAATATACTGTAACACATGTAGATGTTTCCGAGAAGGTGATGACAGAGGCTTCAAATGTGTTATTTTTGGCAGTTTATAATAACATTGTGACGCTGCTGCACAGTAACACATAGCTGGCAACTTTGAGAGCCCACTGTGTCCATCTGTAAACATTACATTTGGACAATTTCCTCCCTTCCTTTTGTCCCCCTCTCACTTCCTTTAATTTGCTGACTGTGGTTTCCAGCTGCCGGAGAACAATAGCCGTGCATACATCCTCCTTTTCTGCTGGCACTAACAGTGTTTGAAATGTAGGTGAAAACAGTGTTTTTGGTGTAAGGTAAAATTCAGGTTTCCCAAGGCGGCAGCAGCAGCAGTCTCCCATGAGAAGGTATCAGTCAGCACAGGCAGCCAGCCACGCTCCTTGAACATGCTAATTCAGTCTCTTTCCTCTATTCCCCGGTTGCACCTCTAGACTCTCCACCGCTCTTGTTCTTCTTGGATGCACATAGATACTTTTTTCCTTTCGTATTCACCTCTCACTTCTCCCCTGTGCACACCTGCTTACACATTTTTCTTTCTGTCACATGTTGACTTTTTTTTTTTCGACTGATAATCAATTATCATTAGATTAACACAGCATGATATATGTGTAGCATTATTTGTCTAAACATATGGGTAGGTGTGAATGTTTCCTTTTTAATTATCCTCGCATCTTTTGGCCGGTGAACGTGTTAGAGATTTCAGTATCATCATAACAACGTCCTGCCCCACGACTCATACTTGCTTTTTCCACTATTTTAAACAAAAGGCTACACTATTGATTGATGCAGTGTGTTGTGAGGGAGCCTGTCTGGAATTTAGAGCAGAGTGCTCACTGAGAAACAAGGATGTTGGATGGATGCAAGAAACACACACAGTGAGTTTTGGCACTTTGTAAAGAATAGTATTATACAGACCTGGTTATATCTGGTGAGTGTACATCTATACACGCACATGCTTTGGCATAAATGCACAGCCCTACTACCTGGCATTTATTCTGTTACACAAGCATAGTCACACACTTGGTTAGTTACACGTGGAACCTGAGGATACTATTTATATTATTCCTAACTCTTTCTCTTTACGTCCCTGTGAGCTGTCACGGTAATCAAAGAGAGAGCTCATGGTGTGAAGGGAAATGGCGTTAGACTAAATGAGATGGATAGGAAGTGCACATACTGTGAACATAACACACATGGAAGGTGGTGAGAATGAATTTAATTATGTCTAGCAGATGTATGTGTAAGATAAACCATCTGCCTGATCAAAACTGACTACTCTTCTCCATATATGATTGTGTATTAACTTGAATCCTTGCTACAGATTTCACAAGTTATCTCAGACTACAGTAACAGGAATGGAGCTATATCCGTATTTGATTAAACTAAATGATCAGGTGTAACACTGAGACCCAGCTGTGAAATTTCTCTCACTCTGAAGTTTGTTTTTCCTCTTTGTCTTGTCAGACTGAGGAGGGAAAATGGGGAAGAAGGATGCCAGTGCGACCGGATTACCAGTTGATCAGTACCGAAAGCAGATTGGTGAGTCTCCTGTCATCCTAGCGCTGGTTAATCAATTTATTGATCAATAGTAAATTATGTAATCAAATCAAGTAGCAATATATTGATGTTTTGACATTGGTTGGAAACAGATGCTAATAAATGCTCAGATTGCTTTATTGTTTCGTAACTTTAAAGAAATTCTTTGGGCATCTGCCTTTAATATAGCAGAGTACTATTTGACTGACAGTTTAATCAAAAAGATAATCAATATATTAACAGGCAATTAAAACAATAAAGTCTGGTAATTTGTTCATAATGCTTTTTGACAGTTGAGATTGGTCTTCGACTGGTTGTGTAACTGCATTTCAACAAAAATCATTCCTCACTGCTTCGTGTGAGCAATCGTAACCACAACACAGTAATCAACTCAGCGCTCATTAAAAACAAGCATGTGTTGCAGTGAAACTCGTGAGTGTAGATCCCAAACTGCTCAACAGCTCACCTCTATTGAAAACCTTTAGCGACACTGGCTATGTAAGAATTAGCATAGTTTCTTTTCACAGCCCTGGAAACTTTTCCAATTTGTATTGGATTGAAAAGAAACTTAAACCCAGACTGGCTGGATTAGAACCAGTATACATGCTGTGGAAGTAATTACACATAGACATGAACAAGCAGCGTCTGAGGTCACATTACTGACGGACAGCAAATTCTGCTTAAAACACTGCCCCCTCTGATATCACGTCAGAAGCTGTTTTGTCAAAGTTAAATACCGCTCTAATCCTGCGGTACTTTGTTTCCCCATCCTTCCCCTTACATCAAAAAGGCCTAACTAAGGCAATATGGTCGGTATCAATCAAAAGTTCGGTCCCCTTCAGCATGCCAGCTGTGGTTGCTTGAAGATCACAGCTCATATCATGTCTTTTTGTTTTTGTTTTCCTCTTGTGGAGCAAAACCAAAAGGTCGCCAATGGCAAAGCTGGATAATTGTGTGCAGCTATGAGTGACGCAAACACACAGGCTTAAAGTTTCTACTTCAAATCCCAGGAGAGGTACATTGTGCACATGAAATGCAGCTAAGTAGTCTTTGTTAGATACAAAAGGTGCCCGATTTCAGATCAAAAAATGTAGTGAGTCTCTCACTAAAGGTCTGGTATTGGTCTTGATCAATGAGGATCCTCACCCAGACCCAGAAGAGAATGAGTTCCTTCATAGAGATGGCAACAATCACAGCTTTAGAGAATGAGGTGAAGAGAGCGACACAATCCAGATGATGAAAGTTACAAAACTAACACTGGATTTTTATGAAGGCCAAGTGTATCCATGGTGACTCCTCTGGCCAGGAGAAGTCTCAGAAACAGGTTTCAGAGGTTGTCCTCTTACATTTCACATTTTAGTTTAAACTTCCTGTTTGACTACGACTAAGGTTTTTTTTTTTTTTTTTTTTTTTTTTTTATAAACGTCATTCAGTTCCTCAGGCCTGAAGACTAAAGTTATAAGTGTGACTAAGATTTTTAAGTCTGGAGAACAACAACAGTTGATCTCATCAGTCGATCATCCACGCAACCACAACGCAAGAAGAAGAGTGCACCAGAGGGATTCATTGAGCACATGTTCAGGGATGAGGTTGTATATGAAAGGGGAGATTCCAGATGGTTTAATATTTACCTTGTCCACTTACATTTCCTTCCAGAAGAGACACTCTGCAACAATGGCTTGTTGAGCACATGACAGAACCTTATCTTTTGGCCTTTCGTATCCAATTTGCCGCTCGATGTTAAAGAGACCTGCGATTTTTTTGATCAGAAATCCAAGGTGAACATTAATTAGGAGGATTCTGAAACTCTGCTAGCTACCTTTTTAGATATGTTATCCCTGCATCCAAATAACCCTCTTGAGAGGGTTTCAGAAGCCCTCAAGTTGTTTTCTTGGCTAGAGAAGTGGAAAAAAAGATACCTGTATTAATGAGGGAACTGGCTTCTTTCTATACTGTTCTTGTCTTGTTTGCAAAAATGCTAAAAATGCATTGCTTTATTAAGTTCTGTGACTGGTAAATCACCCAATATAAAACAATTTCTTTCATGTTCACATGGGCCTGCCAGATCATATAGCATTGAACACCTCATGGAGTGGGTCCGTCTCAGACCTCAGGTGAGCAGAACCTCAGTAGACCCCCTGTAGTTTGCCTATCAACCTCAGGTAGGAGGCCATCATCTACCTGCTTCAACGAGCCCTTTCTCACCTGGATGAAGCAGGCAGCACTGTGGGAATCATCTTCTTTGACGTCTAAGTGCCTTTAACAGAATATGCAGGTAGACACCTCCACAATCTCCTGGATTGCCGGCTACCTGACAGATAGACCACAGTTTGTGCAGCCAACCAGCAAGGCAGCCAGCCAGTCAGTCAGCCTGCCAGCCGGCTAGCTAACTACCTCGTGTCAAGTATGACATTGTTCTGGTCCCCTTCCTCCCGGTGGATGGCTGTTTGTTGGCCCCTGGTGATTCACACCCTCTGATTATCCCAGGTTTTATATTTCCTGGTTGTACTGTAGTGTTAACAAGGCTCATGAGACGGTCTCTTAGCCTACATGTATTCTGTTGGTGCATGTTTTTGATTTTGCACCTTCTTATCACTTTCATATAGTGGTTTTTGTATCATATGCTGTTTTTTTGTTTTGTTTTTTTTCTCATGGTATTTGCCAAGATTAAAAAAGAAAAATTGTTAAACTCACAGACATCACTATATTTGTCTTTCTCAAGCACAAGATAGCCTGTTGAGATATTTCCCTATTTTTTATTTATTTATTTACTCTAAAGGAGCTGGGGTCTCATAAAGCAGCGCAATGGTTGCATATGTTTTCATATTTGGACAGAAGAATCGGATTATTTAGCCTGCAGATATCCCTTAACCGCCTGCCATTGTGTAAAACCCGGCGGGTTCAACAAATGAGAGACAGACATAACATAACAAGCTCATCTCCCACTGTCACATCCCTTACCAGGGGCGCAGAAATCTTGTTTTTTCCTTTTTCCTTCCCATTTAGTGTTTTTCTTTTTGAGCACATCTCATCAATTCAAAAATATGTAACAGAGGTGTCAGGGACACTTTGGTCCTCTCTCTTCCGCCGCCTCCTTCCAAACCCTCAATTTCTACCATTTTCCCTTCCTTTTTGAAAAGAATGGCCATCAGGCAATTTCAGTGAACCACTGTTTAACAGCAAAGGTGGAAAGCAGAGAGGGGGAAAAAGACATTGGAGAGGAAAATGAAGTCTTCAAAGATAGCATGGGGCTGGGTCTTCTGAGAGCTGGAATGGGCCACACATGGTAATTTGAAATCGTAATAGGGTGACTTATTCATGGCGCATCAGCAGTAGTCCAGGCTGGTTGTTGAGCTGTACCATCATCTCTGCTGGAGTGCTTTTGTCATGTCAGATGGCCATCAAGGGGCCACTGCTGACACTCTTTTAAAATACCATTATTAAGCCTGTTATAATTGACTGCACCAAGCTGCCCTCTGGAGAGGCAAAGCTTTAGTGTTCTTACATGGAAGTGCAAGTGGTCACTCTGCTGCTGCCCACTGAACAAGCAAGGGAAAATTGTCTGCACAGATAAAGACACCTAAATCTTCAAGTGCAGACTGGTACATTGGAAAAATATTGGCTTTAGAATGCATCATTTCACATTGTAAAGAAGATTTCACTTAGCAAATTGTCTGTCTTGCAATTAAATATGATACATCTAGATGCAGGCGAAATAGTTCACTCACATCCGTGGCTGGGCTTTGGTATATCATCAAAAGAGTACAGTTTACCTCTTCTCTTTATATAACAGTCAATCTTCATTTAGTTGTTTAGAATGCTTCACTCTAAGTCTCGCATACTAATTGCAAAATCCTTTTGAAAAACTGGCAAAAAATGGACTGTTGTCAAGTTGTAATCATATTTTCCATGCATGTCTAAGCTCCACCTGAGATTTGGCCTCCCCTCTCCTCCCATGACATGATGCAAAGGAAAAGGCATAAATATCTCCCATGTGTCTGGCATCAGCCCTCCAGTTCCATTACCATGCATTCTGGCAGATGCCAGCGATCTGCACCATGTGGTCATTGACTATTTGGCCGCCGTGCCAGATAGACACAGAGGAAAATCAAAGCTCGACGAACTGTCAGACATGCTGTCGGTGCGTTGCCTGTATTGTCCCAGGATTCTCAGAGAGTACAGGACGGTGGCCTGTCTGTCCAAATCGCCCCATCACACTCCATGTAGTGCACATGCAGTAAGGATAGTCCCCTTAGACACAAACACTCACACACATACTGAATTCCTCAGACATGAGGCGTGTTTCTCTTGACACACTCGTGTACTCGTTTGTTGTTATGTTGCCTTCATGACAGTTATGTACCGGAGCTTTTTGAATATTACAGTACTGGCTGCATTTTACGCAGATCGTCAAATGACAAGAAGAAGTAGATTTTTTGTCACAGTAGTAAATGTTATTACTGTAATTCAATCATGTGACACTTTACATAATGGATCGTTTCTTTAGAAGTATCCTGACCTCAGGTCACATATCTGCATCCAAAAGAGAAGCACCAGTTTTTTGTCATATTTGAAAAATGGCAACAACTGAATGGACAAGCAAAGTTAATAAGATGCCTGCTCCTCTAAAAACCTTTAACTATTTCATTTCTCAAGCCAGCATAAAGGGCTTGACACAGAAGTCCGTGTTCCATCTGTTTCACTGATCTTCATTGGAGATGAGCAACAAGCAAAGATTTTGGTGGATTTTCCTGAAGCAGTCACCAACTTTGTTAAGCTTAATGCTGCTGCATGGAGTTTTTGATTGATGGCCCATGCTAGGTGGACTTAGCTAAAGATGTTTCTGCAGGATGTGGCATACTGGGTTGGTAATTCAGCTTTGAGCAGCAAGTTATTGTTGCAGTAGCTGATTTTCCAGTTACTTGACACAGGTTTAAACAAGATGGCAGCAGCTTCAGTTGCCACAGTGTGTTTCCCAGACACAGAATGCAAGTGGGTCTTTAATTTTCTTGTAATCGTAATGAAAGATATCAGTTTAAATGTCTTTTATTACATGATGCATGACTGAAATGTAGAATGTTAGAAATGTGCAATATGCTGGAATCATGAGTCTGTCTGAGGCAAGTGATGGTTCTCCAGTGGTGCGAAAACTGTCACAGATAGTTCCCTGCCTGTCATACTCATCAGAATATTAACGCACAACAAATACTTACATCTCTTATATAACCACCTCTGCCATGACCTTATGAACCTAGATACAATAGGGTCCAAAATTGAGATTTTGACATATGGACCCCACTGTATATTTTTAAAAATTAATCCATGGACAAAGTTGAAAAAAATGTATTTTTTTATTTTTGGTTGTACATTTATACAAAACAATTGGCTGTATATCTTAAGTGTGCACATTAATTTGGTGGAGAAATGGATAAGTTGAACAGCAATGAACAACAATAAGTATTTCTCAGTTGAAGCTAAATGTTATCTTCTTGTTGCCAACATCTGATCTGTTCTCACTAAAAGAAACCACAATACAAAAGTCAGTAGTTAAAAAGGAATTCAGTTGATCTGCTTCTCCCCTCCATCATCCGTCTCTTCACCATGAACGAACTGTCCTGTATTTTGTCTATTTACTGCTCCTGTTAATAATGTGTTTTCTGCTTAAGCTTGTGTGTTTTTCTACATTGTTTTCACCCTGCTCCACGTCTGGATTTATTAAGGCAGGGTCGCATTTAATGGTTTAATGCACTGTTTAAACTGAGTGTGAACATGCAGTATATTCAAACAATAGTATACGGCACACATATTTTCTACTGCTACGTCTACCCCTCTTCTTGAGTCATTTTAATGGCCAGATTGTGTGACACACAAATCACATAGCCTGTGGCTAATTTTAGCTAATACCCCCTACCTGTCTCCTTTTAATGCTAAACAGAACAATAGCTCAAGATAAAAACGCAATGACGCAATGATGAAAAACCTGAAACACATTTAAGGGAATCTGCAGTAATGGTGGGGAGGTGAGGGCCACTCTCACTTTTCTCTTGTCCTCTTGACATGAAATCAGTGACGACTTCAATGAAAGGCACTCTCAGAGAAGCCTCTCAGCAGGCACTCCAGGCTGCCTTACAAGGGCTAATGTTCCTCTGAGACACGGCATTGTCGTTGCTGTACAGGAGGACAGTGATGCCTTTTCAGCGTGGCAGGCAGAAGCAGGGAGGGATGGGAGGACGGCGTGTAGCCCAGAGCAGGTAGATAATTGGTGACAGAAAGTGTCTACAGCACCAGTGCAGCAGGGGGAACAGCAATGACTGTTAGGGGAGATTCTTATCATCGATAGTCAAGGCATTCAAAGAAGAGCGTGCGCTGGAGCCCAGGATGTCTTACGCTGAGGATTTATTTAAGCTTGATCAAGGAGAATGGAGGACTCATCAATACAGACTTTTGTGCAATGATGTCACCCCCAATGCTGAGAACCCCTGAGGGACCCCTGTGGGTAGTTTTTATGCAGTTCTAAACATTACTATAGTTAACCTACGCCGCATATTCAGTCCAGTTTCTAATAGAAGAGGGATGTGTGAGCATTCTGTTGGTCCATTAACCATAAACAAGTAAACATGATTTGCACAAGCCCAGGTGCTGGTCTCAAAACACCGAGCCACTTCTTACTGACCGTCCAAGGTGCCAGCAATATCAGCAGAAACCGCAGCTGTGTCTGGAGGTGCCACCTGAGCATCTCCTCTTGTAAGATGTAATGTTGTAACTGTGGCAACATGACTCACCTTTTACCCTGAGCCAATTCATTCATGGTGAGCATATAGAAAACTACCTTACAATGACAAATAGGAGTGCTCGTAATCCCAGTTCAATATCTGTGTGTGTGTGTGTGTGTGTGTGTGTGTGTGTGTGTGTGTGTGTGTGTGTGTGTGTGTGTGTGTGAGCGCATGTGCGTGGGTGTTCAGGCTCCAGACCCACGCAAACAAACCACAGGAGAAAGGCAACATGAGGTTCTAATAAGTGCAGCGCCGTAATACAACGACATTACAACACCTTACACAGTCAGATGTAATTCTTTGGCATTTCTCCTCCATATCAATGATTCATACTCCTACTTGGTGTAATTATTCTGATTTTGCTCCAGTTAAGTATTGATTCTTACCAGATGGTTATGGGTGTATCGGGTTATGATGATTTGTTGCATATAAACATAATTTCTCCGTGTAGACGTGGAACAAGTTTATCCCCATGCGTGAGTAAAACGGCACAGGTGCATGTTTTGGAAGCAGTTTGTGGGAGAAACTGTAAATGCTGAAGAAAAAAAAAATCTGCCTTTGAAATCTAAACCCCAGCTTGCTTAAGTACTGATATTGTTTTGAGTGTGCAATATTATTTTTCTTTTTTTTTCTTTTTTGCTGCAGAAAAGGTACCATGAGGACACAGATTGCCAAACAAAGTAAACTAGTATTGAAACAGAAAGTGCAGATAGTTGACTTGTGGGCTTCAGTTTAAAGTCTGTGTACAACTTTTTTCTTGCTTAACATTTAAACAAACAGGGCTTACAAATCTGTATTTTCTACAGTTATCTGCATGTTCCCTTTAAGATATGATAATTCCCTTGTATATTTCTCTATCCACTTTTTTGTTGGATGTTGGTCTTGTAGTGTTTTTATGTAGCTTCCTGCAGCCTTACATTACCACAACCAACCATTTTGCAGTCTGAAAGTCCTTGCACCATTTCTGTGAATGGAGAACAACCTAAGGTGCCCTCCAATCAAATTTCCCCCTCTCCACTTTCTGACAAGTGGAGGAGACATCCAGTGGCCCTCCTAATGAATTCCCACTAGCTCACTGTCTGCTCCTGGCAACATGCTCCCCATTTCTATTAGCCCTCCACTGAGTCGGAGGGAGGTGGAGGAGGAGTCCGGACCAGGAGGGATGGAGAAAGAGAGAGGAATTGAGTGCAAGATCTCAGAAAAAGAGAAGCTAGGGGAGTGAGATGGTTGGTTGAAAAAGAGCCAGTTTGTGTAGTATGCAGCTCTGTCTGTTTGTTTTCAGAATCTCACAATATAAACACAACTCTGTGCCCCTCCTGTCTCACTGGCTCATTTTCAGTCTTTTCTCTCCCACAGCCTCTCCAGAGCGATGTGGACGCTTTTTTTCTCCTTCCTTCCCTCTTCCAATGTTAATGAGGCTCAATTGGCTGGGACTAAAAACTCTGCATGTCACATCACTAACTGAGAAAGCCTCTAAGCTGACCCGGGGGCTTGGTCTCTCTCTCTCTCTCACACATTATTCTATCCTCATGAGGACCATCCATGGATTCCAAAGCCCGTCAGCTCTCGCCCTAATCGTAGTCTAATCCTATCCTGTAACTGAAGTCCTAAAAATATCATCTTTAAGGACTTGGTAATATGTCCACAGTCTGAACATTAGGTTCTCACAAATATAGAAGTTCAAGAACACACACACACACACTGTTCAGCAAGCTGTTGCCTTTCCACCCTATTGTTAGCAAAGTTCCTTTTCCTGCCGTGTGTTGTTTCTAATTAGACCCAGACAGGCGGCTCTGCCTCCTGTGAATCCCACACACACACACACACACACACACACACACACACACACACACACACACACACTTCACCAGGTGGCCAGTTTGCCCAAAAGACTCACCCTTGAGACTTGTGCCCATGGGAAGTCAACTAAGCGCAGGTGAACGGTGTGCAGCTCAGGCCAGAAAAATGCTCTGTATTTTGGATGCATGTGCAGAACATTGTAGCTTGTGAACTTGTGAAATTTCAGAACTATATTCAACTGTCATTTATCTTCACATGTATTAATTTAAGCATGTGACAATATTACAAGGTACAGAAGAAGTCACAAGTCTGAGAAGGCTTTGAGCTTCATTACTGCCTCAGTTAAAACATATGAATCTTCAGTCAAACTTGTCCATGAGTTGCATTATTCTTTTTGTCATTTAGAGTAAATATAAATGGAGGAAAACTGCAAATGAAGCCGGGCTTTGAAATTGCAGCAGAACTTAATACCACAACAAAACATGGTATTCAAAATGACAATCAGGTGGTTGTGTAGTGATTAGATTTTCTTCTCTCTTTCAGGGAAACAGGACTACAAAAAGACAAAGTCTGTCTTAAAGGCCACACGGCTGAAAGCTGAAGCAAAGAAGAATTCCTCTGGATTCAGGGTGAGACTTTCCTGGACTTACTTTCTGTTTCACATTACTGATGTCTGTTATCTGCATGTCTTCTTCTGTGTCTGCGTGCCTGTTCTGGCCCATCTGCCTGTCTGTCTTTCTGCCAACCATCTTCTTTCCATTTGTCTGTGTGTCTGTCTGCCTGTCTGTTTGAGAGCCTGCCTCACTAGATCACATTTGATATCCAAGACGTTTAGCTCTTTTTACAACTTACTGTATGTCTTTTGGGAAAGGTAACAGTATATATCCATCTGAGATGATGTGATGTGGCCCCCCTGCCTATCTGTTGAAGATCTGTAAAAGTGTTGAAAACTATCACTGAGGAAAGGAAGGGTCTCTGTAGAATAAAGTTTACAACACTCGATCACATCTACAATATAGAAGAAGATATAACATACAGCTTTTTAAAACATGAATTCCTGGAAGGATTTACATTCAAGAGTTTCCTTATTCATTTGATGGTAAAAGAGCAAAGGAGTGCGACAAGGAAAGAGAGATAGAGGTGTGGGATATCTCTCTCTATTAAAAGCAGAAAAGAAAGGGGGGGGGGGGGCTGATGAGTGATTTGCGGGTAGGACACACTCACCGCTAGCTCCAGTAGATCTTGTAAAATTTTAGAGTGAAGTATTGACGTAGGAAGTTTACCAATGGTGCAATCAATGTTTCAGAGGAATCAAAAGGAAGAAATATGAAGAAAATTCTGAATAAAAAAATATTACAAAGTTGGACTCGAATGAAGAAACGGGCCCAGACAAAGCCTTGGGCTCAACCAAAAATTTCAGCAACTTTATGAAAAATTGTACAGTTCTCAAGCCCACACATCATCGGAGGTTACGAAACAGTTTTGTTTACACATGTAAACTGCCCACACTAGCTCAGAGAGATGGGAGTTCTTGGAGACAGAAATCACATGTCAGGAAATAAGAAAAACTGTTAACAGCATAAAAACTGGTGAGAGTGAAGGGCCAGACGGGATATGCAATGAGTTTTCTTTAAAAAAAAAAAAAAAAAGTTCAACAACTTAAACACAGAACATGTATAAGAAGGCTTTTTAAGTGCGCATGCTAACAGTGACATTAAATGAAGTAACTGTAATACTTATATCAAAGACAGGGAGGGACTCAGAGCAGGTGGATGTCACTATTACACACATCAGAAAATCTTGGCCAAGTCCCTAGCTAGAAGACTCAGTCCCCATATGGCTGGTACACCCAGATCTGGCAGGGATGTGCACTTAGTCCCTTCTTCTTTGTACCTACATTGAGGAAACGATTCGTACACAGGGAAATACATGGTTATAACACTGAATTTACTCCTATTTGTTACTGTGTTACAAGAAAGATGTGCCGACTTTTAAATCCTGGATAAACAACACTGAGTGATGCCCTCCACCTGAATCTGACAAATACTTAGTGACAGACTGGAGGGATTTGAACGGACTTGGACACCAATGATCTCTTATATGGAAAGGATGGATGATGTTAAGATGCACGGCTCAAACAGGAAACGTTAACACCTTTAGATGGCGCTCCTCTGAGATGGGAGCCGTGGGGTGGGAGGGCTGATGTTCTTGTACTTGACTTTTTTTATTCCAAGGTGTTTTTTTGTTTTTTTTTTCTCATGGTGTTTATTGGCTTGTTTGTTGGCCTCTTTTCCCTCCTCTGTATTGTTAGTCTGTTGCTGTTATAAACTTGAAATGAAGCATTATGTCCATTCTGAAATTTTTTTATCACTGTATCACTGCTTTTAAAAATATTTGACATGGAGAGACTGTAAAAGAGAAAAGGAATAAGAAAGTGACATGATAGAGTTGGGGGATGTGAAAGTAAAGGGAGCTGAGGGTGTTGGCAGGGTGGAAAAGTGCGTCTCTCTCTGCTGCTTTGTCACACTGCAGCGATTAGGGGCAGGCAAAGATGGATGACTCCACGTTTATCACTCTGGCAAACGTGCCACCGCTGTTTATGCTCTACCTCATTCATTTGGCTTGCCAACAAACATTTTTACTATTTCAAGCGTTTTCCTTTTGCCAATGAAATAGCTTGCGATTCTACAGTCTTAGGTTTTTAAATCCTCTTTGAAATTGCAAATACCATCAGATGAAATCAAGCCCTCAGTGATTTTTTTCATAGTTGTTTTTAAGTGAAAGTCAGTTGTAAGAAAATATATCTCAGACATGTCCGCTGTTATTTTTTGCTTGTTTGTTTTTCCTTCGTGGCATTGGAAAATTGGTTCTGTTTACAGTACATCAAAAGCCAAAAGGCTTCACTTCCTCATTAAGCTTCAGTTGGCATGTAGTACACAGAGATGAACAAATCATAGCGAGGATTAAACACTGGGTGAAATGGTCAGGTTTTAAAATATGCATCTCTTAGACACGCACGGCCTCATTAAGCACGTCTTTAATCCAATTAGATTAGTCCATATCTTGAAATATTGATATTGCTCATAAATAATTCAGGTTTTTCACGCCCAAGACGAGGGAATTTTCAGAGGTCGGATTAAAAATACCTCTGGGACGAGGATTTTAAACTGACTTAGACCTCTTGGCCCTGAGTTCGATTGAAATTCAGCCCAGATGTAATGGATATTTGGTCACGCTTGCTTTCCCATCGAGTCCTTTTTAGCGTTATATAAAGTTGTGATTTTTACACAGCTCTGTGATGACAGGAGAAAGCCCCGCCACCCCCAGTCTCTGAACCTTTGGTTGCCGGCAATGATTTGACTGGTTTATATGTTTATGAAGGCATGTTGCTCTATGCGTAAATCCTCTCGTCTCTTCTCTTCGGTTAAAATGCTGGTCTCAGATGCAGCTGGCATCTCAAAAGGGCCAGCAGACATGCGGGCACAGAGAATCTGGCAGCTACCAGGGCAGGCTGTCTCGGGGCTGTCCTAGTAGCAGGGCAGTCTGGATAAGTTGGCAAAGAAAAAGATGGAGAGACTAGGAAAGACAGAGTGACAAAGGGAGAACTTCTGTTCCCTCAACAGTGATCAGTTGTCTGGGTTGCAAAAAAAAAAAAGTTGACCTGAGAAGTGGCGGAAACCAGCCACCTGTTGTATATGTGCCTGTTTTTGTACGCACGTCGAGTCATGGTGTGTTTATGAAACTAGCGTTGGTCGGCTGAATGCGAATCTGCGGCTCCCCTAAACGACGGATAACATCAGGTCACGGCAGCAGAGATGAAGAAACTGGCAGGAGGTCTTGCTACAGTCTCTCCTCAGGTTGCTCAGACAAGAAGAAGCACCTTCGAAGTAGCTCCAGCACACTAGCTTGTAGCACAGGAAACGAGCCTAATTGGCACTTCTAGCCTTCTGTTCAGTTCTGCACTGTTTTCCCTCAGTCTTTTTTAGTCGCCTAGAAAGTTGGGAAAATGTGGAATTGGCAGAGGATGGAGGCTGCCAGCTGTCATTTGTGAATGTATGTTGTGTGAAGACCATATAGAACAGGATTTTTTTTTTTTTTTTAGTTTTAGCAGAGAATTACAAGCATTTTTAATCTTTTCCCACCCAAGTTCTTCTATTCAGCAATATGCTTATACCATTAATATTTCTTGTGTCAAGAAGTTTTATCTTGAAGAAGCACTTCTGATTAATAAGCGCAGCAATTATTGAGCACCATCCAGAGTTATTGCTAGCAAACTCTGAAATGAAAAAGTTTCTGTATAAACTGTGAAGAATGCTGCGCTGAAAACCTTAGATTCTGTCTGTAGCATCTGCTTCAGCCTCCGACTGAAGCTGACGTCTGGATCTGTTATCTGTTCTGGCCATTAGGTTTATGAGGCTCATTCACACTTTTTAGTTTGACAGACAGCACATGGCAATTCTGTAGACCTTTTTATTGACACTTAATTTACTATAATCTTCATGAAAAGACTTGGTGAGTGGTGACGGTGATGATGAGGCTTTTCCTGTTCACAGAAATGTGTCCCTGAAGCATGAAGGAAGGACAGAGCTGTATAAGGAGTTTTAGTTATGTAAAAGGCCTGTTTGTGTTATTTAAGATAATCAGTGGATATAAATGGAAAGTATTTTATGGCTTTTAGCAAAATTTGATAATGGCATACACTGTGTATGGATAACAGCAGTTATGGTGACTTACATTTGAAATGATTAGTCCATTAATTGATTAGTTTGATCGTCAGAATGTCATCAAAAACAACTTTAATAATCAATCATTCTAAGTCATGTAGGAAGAAAAAAATGTGTTTTCATCCTCTAATATGTGAGAATTTTCTTTATCTGTATTTTATATGATTAGAAAATGAATAATCTTGGTGTGTTTGTTGGGCAAAACAAGTTATCTGAAGATTTATTTTTGGGATCTGGGAATCTGTGTTAGGCATTCCTTTTGCTATTTTCTGACATTTTATAGACAAAATGATTAATTTAAAAAATATAGAAAATGGACTGGAGCCAAGTGTCCAAAAACGTATCAGCAACGTTCATGTAACCAGTCTTGAACTATAACCTGATGGCTGGTTATTTGTCGCTGTGACAACATCACAGATGAGACTCCAGCCGCAGCCCGAATGCACCAACAGTTGTTTGTAGCTTGTGTTTTCCTGCCACCCACATACAGCCACGAACGCACTGAAAGTCTCTCGCTTAGCACGTAGGCGCACACAGACTGACATACACGTACGCACACAAACAAACCCAGGAGGAGAATAAAAGGCGGACCAGATGAGGGGATGTCTGTCGAGCTGTGGCTTGTCGCCAAGGTGACAGAGACCCAGCTCCCAGCATGCTGAGTGTGCTGCAGCTGCCGTCGGTGCTAAGAGGGCCACATGATGAAGATGATGATGTGCTTGGGCCCCATCCAGGGGTCTCCATCAGAATGTGGGCAGAGAGGCTGTGTGGTTTCAGTCCGTGTGTGCGTGTGTGTGTGCGTGTGTGTGTGTGTGTGTGTGTGTGTGTGTGTGTGTGTGTGTGTGTGTGTGTGTGTGCGCGCACATAAACGTGTTTGTGAGACAAGACAAGAGTCAACACAGTGGGCCACTCTTGAAAACAATGATCTCAATCAAGTGCAGGTGCTTTCTACCACTCGAGTGTTTTCACCAAAACCCCTCCAGTTTGTTTTCATAGACAAGTCACTGTAACCAGCTGTTCTCTTTCTCTTTGAAACCTGAAGCAGAGGAAAAGAAAGAGGGGAAAGAAAAAAAAAACCTGGATTGAAATACTTACCTACGTCAGAAGCTCAACATTTTCTCTGCGATATTTTCGTCAAAATTACAAACGACTTTCTTTCTTTGTCATGTTTTTTCAAAGCTGCGAGAGAACACAAGCAGAAGCAGAAAACAATCAAGCCACCGTGATTTGGTAACAGTTCTCTTTTTTTTTTTTTTTCTCTGAGGCCTCGGCAAAATAGAAAAGTAAATCAAGCGGTGGGAGCCTGGCGGTTAATATATGAAACTAAAGTGCATGAAATTTAAAAGTTTTCCAATTAAGCGAGGACTTTAAGCTGTTTGGAGGCTGTCGGGATGGAGATAAACGTGGGCTGAGGCTAATGAAGACCAATGCTGCTGATGACTAGGCACTACAACATGTATACAGATAACTGTGGATGCTGTGACGCCTTTTAATTGTCACCCCCTCCACCACCGCCCTCACCACCCCCTTCATCAGAGAGGAATTATTATTAGCCCCCCACCACCCCTCGTTTGTGCCAAGCCTTATCTCGCTCTTGTTTTCCCTCTCGTACTCACTCTTGTTTTTCATTCTGTCTTTTTTCTCTGCAGTTTGGCCAGTGGGTTGAATTTGCAGTCGTCTCTGCGTATGCCTGCTATGTTTGGCAATAACTGAACTGATGTTTTCTCAAATTATCATTCACATATTTTTTTTTGTTTTGTTTTGTTTTCTTCTGTTCTTTTGACATCAGTCACAGCTCTTTCTGTTTAGTCTTGCTTGCTGCTTTTCTGTTTGTCATTTTCCCTCACTGTAACCTTGTATCACCTCGGCCCGTCACTTGTGAATACACAGCATAATGGGACGTTCCAGGCTGATTTAGTTTTACATGGTTCAGGTAGTTTTTCCCTCCAGTGTCTTAAAGATTCCATGAATAGAAAAATAAAATTATAGATATCCGCAGAAATAGAAATTGAAACTGCTGTTTGTGTACATGACTAAAATCATATGTTTTGAATTCACTTGTCATGTCACCTGTGTTGTCGTGGCCCAGTTTGCTTGTTAAAAACGAATTTCCATGTTCAAATCAAATTATTGTTTTTTTTAATAACCTCCAATCAGACTGTACTCCACACTCCTTTAAAGCTCTCCAAGCTCTCCAGTGTTGATTAGAAAGTTTGCTGCTAATGAGTTCTCTTGATAAAGAATAACTGGCATTGTTCAATACTCTGAGTGGCCCTAATGAAACTCCAGCTGATGAAGATTTTAATCGTGTGAGCGCCACATAATGAACGAGCGCTCCACATTCCCATTTTCAAGTTGAATGCCACTCCTCTGGAAAGCCTGAATTTTTTTTGACAATTAACCAATAGAAAATCTTTAAAAAAAAAAAAAAAAAAATAGGGCATTTTGTTGATGAAAGTTTAACTTCTCAGTAAAACTGTCAGGAGAGCTGTGGAGGCTGGAGATTGCAGATAGAATAGATGATTATACTGGGGTCAGTCAATGCTTGCTTTCTGAAATAACTGGCTTTAATGTTGTGGCTGATCAGTGTGTGAAACTGTACATTTTGAAAGGTTGTTTTTCTTGGATGTGGCACCAGTTTTATTCCACAGTATGTGGATCTCTTTCCATCAAGGAAAAAATAGAAACAAAACAAATTCTACAGAACCCAAAATTAATAGTCTATCCACTCTGGCACAGTGTACCTCAGCCCCAGGGTCAGGGAGACTCTGTCTCAACTTTGTACTACACAATAACAAACATCACACAGATGATATGAATATATACAATACAGCATTTATGCTATTATAAGTGCATTATGTCTGCTGTCGGTGTCACCCGCATCATTTCATCGGGTAACAATTTCCCACCGTGAATCTCTCAGAGCAGCAGAGAGCGTTTGTGTCATTAATGTGCAAATGGGTCCATCAGAATGAGAACACCTACTGTGTAGACCTGGTTTACTTTTAAAGAGCCTGAAGCCATTTCCACACAAACACAGGTAAATTTGAAAACGCATCTGTTTGTCTGTTCTGGCCTTTCATCAGCCCGTAGTTCGCTGCTGCAAACAAAGCTTTCAGAAATTTAAAAAAAAAAAAAAAAAGCTCTTCAGTGTGAATCGCTTCAAAAACACCAGTCTTGTGTTGCGGCATGGACGGGAAACACTGACATATGATTAACAGCTTGTTAACATGTTAAAACAAAACAAACAAGGCTGATTTATATACGTAAAATGCACAATACACACGTTTCTGTCTGTGTAAAGCGACCGTACAAACATGAATCAGGACTGGATTAAAAAAGGATTGATTGGAGTCCAAGAGTTACAACTACAAAACAAAGTCACAGTGTTCTAGTGTGCAGTCGCTCACACTGACTGAGAGGTCAAACGCTTTTCTTTAGTCATCACTTATCCAGCAATGCACCAAAGTTTAAAAAAACGTGAAAGAGGAGATGAAGACATTTTTGTTGTCTTGACACTTCAGTGTGTGTGTGAATAGAAAACATTAAGATCACAAACTGAAGTAAGTACACAAGGAAGTGTTTGACACAGCATTTTTCTGTTTACCTGCAGCAGTGTGGAAACAGCTTTGACATTGTGCCAAAATGTTTTTCTTTCACTTTCAAGTCTGAAATGAAAGTGTTATGACTGACATTAGTATAAATACATTTGTCTTTTAAGGACCTTAATATAAACAAAAGTTACAGTTTAAATATTAAATTATTTTCTTTTTTTTTGATTAACAATAAATTCTTCCTCACAAAGTCAGACTGATTAAAGTCCATTAGGAATGCAGCAAATCTAGATGAAAAGAAAGACAATAGGGACTTGGCAAATATAGACATAACTGTAATAAATAAACACAAAAATTACAGGACGCTACAAACACATTCAAACAAAGTAGAGCCTCTCCTAAGTGTAAAGACAGACAAGGGATCAGGCAGGTATATAAATAGTTCTATAGCTGAACCCTGTACTTACAATGTTTTTTCTTCCCTCCTCAGGATGCGTTCCTTGTCATTGCAGCAATCCTCTTCTTTGTTCTCTGCGTCTACGCCTTCTTCTACCTCAACCTGAGCACTGAGATTAACCTGGATGTGGATGTGGATTAATAAGAGTCTGACCTTCTTCTTTACACACTTTGTTGTTGACATATTGACGGTGAACCTCTTCTTCAGGAGAAATGCTGCAATGCATTAATCAGTGAAAGTTTCAGGCCATTTTTGAGATTTGACATTACCTTCCTCCTGTGTATTTTCTGTGTGCGGTATATGCAATGAAACTGTACCGACATATAATTACTGACATAATTATACAATGGTTTTACATCTATAAATGATTCATTATTTCCCTGAAGTACCTTTTGATTCCTGTTCTCTGAAAAAGTCAATGACCTCTTGCTCCACGGCACTTGAAACATTCTGCTGCAAAATCTACAATCAGCAACGGAAATGAGCCTCTTTTTTTTTTTTTTTTTTTTTTTCACGAATCTTCCAAACTACGGTTGTTAATCTTATTCTGTGGAGTCACGTCCCTCTGTTTTCTCCTCTAATAGAAAAATGTAAATCTCTCGCTGAACCTCTCGTCACATCGAGACAAACACTTGCCTCACATTCCAGTGCACAAACCTCTCCTCCCGGATATCTGGAGATCACAAAGTGTGAGATTAGAATCCACAAAGCCCTCGTCCTGATTGAACATGTGTGCAGAATACAGAGCAACACATTGTACCTGCTGCACATACACGCAGCACTTAGACACCCGCAGGATTAGCATTACAAATATGACGCTGTTCTTTCATTTGAATGGAAATTACATACATGAACGATGACTGAATAAAGGTGGCTCTACACCTTGATGATTTTCTTCTTCTCAAATATGTATTGCTGTCCCTTTTAAAGATGTGATGCGTCTCTGTAGAACGGAATATGAAGGTTCGTCAATGCTTCTTTTTCACAAGTCTTTACTCTTTGTGCACCAGACGTATGGACTGACCTTCTATTAACCATTTCAGTCCAAGTGCTTCCACTGTTTGAGATTCTTTATCACGTGTGCAAAGTCAGGGTCTTTGTTGGCATTATTTTTCATTTCATTAACACTTTATATTCCATGTTTTTCTCAGCACACAGCAGCCCTAACTAGCAATAGCAGCACTGTTGTCAAAAAGGCAACTGACGCATTGTTTTTGAAGTCATCTATAAAAGTCCTATACCAAATACATAGGACTTCTTTTGTTTCGAATCTTAAAAAAACACCAAAAAAAAAGCAAAACAAGTCTTATGTCTGTGCCTGATTGTGTTCTGTGGCTCATAGGGTTCTCGAAATGTGAGACACATTTTGAGCTTTCAGTTTCGGCCTTTTCTCCTCTTTTCTCCCATGACCTTCCGACCTCTAGTAAAAGACAACATGTCAAAGAAACCATTATGATAAGCATGCGCCCGTACCCTCACCCAGTGGCTTTTATCAAGCCTTGGTACATCCAGGACCCCCCC
>NW_019525029.1:1646972-1666700 GCF_002814215.2 Seriola lalandi dorsalis | reverse complement strand
CCCCCCCCCCCCCCCCCCCCCCATGTGTAACAATAGACAGCCCGACCGAATAGACCTTCATACATGACACCTGTTATCTAAAAGGTCCCCATTACCAAACACAAGGCCTCTGACATCAGCACAGTGGAAAAGATCTGGCAGCACAGCCTATTTGTTCAGACCCATGTTTGGCAAGATGATATGCAGGCTATTTTTCCCAGTAGTGTAATGGTCAGTGCTATTTTTGAATTGGTTTGTTTGGTGTATATAAACATTTTTATTGTTTACTTTGTCATTATGATTCAGTTACTGGATACTGTGGGACATTTTAAAATCAAAAATCATGTATCTCTTTATAAGGAAATAAAAACAATGTATAATGTAAAAAAAAAAGATTCAAAGATCATTTGAGTTTTAATTAATTTATTTGAATTGATGTTTTGTGATCTTAAGTGTGAATCAAGCTGTTTGGTACATGAGAAAAAGGCATGTTATGTGATTTTATGGCTTTTCAGCATTGAAATCTGGACCCTTAGCTGATGCAGACAGGCGACATGTAGTTCAGAAAAGGCCAGCAGTATCAATTTTCTTCCAATCCTTGGACATATCTAAAGCCATTTATGTGGCAAAGTAATTACTATAATTGCAAATCTTAAATGATATAAAAGAAGGGGTTGAATTTAATCACGGTGACAACTGATCAGGCTGTGCATACCCAAGATAACACCTTGACATTAACTTTAACTACCAGTAATGTTTCATTCTTCTTTATCCCTACAGGTTTATATTTAGCTGTTAAATGAAGGTGTAGTCGTTACTTTGTGTCTTAAAAGTTAATGAATAAAAAATTATTGTCGATTTTCTTTTATGGGCTAAAAGCTCGCCATTATTCCTCTTAGATAATTTTATTCCTAAGCTATAAACAACAGTGTTCTATCAGTGATGGGTTATTAAATCGTATTGACTTCATTGGTCCACATGTCTTGTCCTGGCCTTCAGTTATTAAGCGTAAATCTGCTCAACAATGAAACGGTGAGGATGTTGACACAGGATTCCCTGAGTGAGATGCTACATGAGATCAGATGTGACAGTAGGTTGGAAATGTTCCTTGTTGCTCTGGGCTGGAGATGTGCACAGCAGAGTTAATCCACAGCAATGACAAAAGGACACGAGTGTGGCGTCCCTACATGTCATGTGACACGTCTCTGCTAATTGACGGTGTTCCATTGATTTCTGTTTGCAACAAGTCAAACAGAGGAAATGAATCAGGCAGTAGCAGTGTATGAGCATTTAGCACGAGCTCAACAGCCTTTCACAGGAGCTGAACGCACTGAGGCTTTACCTACCATCCTGTGACAAATGAGCTAAACGCCACGCAACCAAATCCCGCTCATTAGTCATGTGAGGTATGTCACCAAGAGTAATTATACTTAGCTCAAAATGTGTATATGCACCAACACACACACAATATGTAACGTTGCTGCACTTTCCCACACTTGAGGCAGTAGGAAACATTCTCATACATGTATGGCTGTTTACTGAGACATGAATCATAATTATGACTGCTGGTGAACCCGACACCGCGCGTTTGCTGAGCATGCTGGGTTTGGCTTGCATGGTATTTGCTTTTGACATAAACAAACACATGTATTTTGTCACATCTTCTGTCTGTACCATGACGTCATGTGAACATAAATGCACACTGACCTCAGTGTATTTTTGTATTTGGTTTCTGAGATGGCGTTTACCTCTGGTTTCAGTGCCATTTGTGTGTGTGTGTGTGTGTGTGTGTGTGTGTGTGTGTGTGTGTGTGTGTGTGTGTGTGTGTGTGTGTGTGTGTGAGCATACAGAAGGTTTGTGCAGCCGCCTTCCTCCACAGTGTGTTCATCTGTGTGTGTGTATTTTCAATATTCAGAACCGTGCCTGTGGCCATGCTCCAGTGGAGCGCTCAGTCTCTCTGACGGACCGGTGAGAAGTGAGGAGGGTCAGTCCCGCCAGGAGCTCATTTAGTCCCTATCTCTATCACACACACACACACACACACGCGCAGTCTCTCTACAAGTCACTCTGACAGGGAGGCTCATCGCTTCTGCTCGCTCTCACACATACACATGCACACAAACACACACTACTGTGCTCCCATTAGGGAGATATAGTGAGAAGACAGGACTGATGATGCATGTCACAAAGTACTACTGCTAGTCTCACACATAATGTCCCCCCCCCCACCCCCCCCACGCGTTTTCTTCCCCCTCTCATTGATTTGCCGCTTTACTGCACATCTTTCACTGCCTCTGCAGTTCTGCTTAAATATGTAAGACATGTAGATTTCCATCATGTAAGCCACGTTGGTGCACACATCCAGAGTCAGAGGGTCACCGCAGACATAAAAGCTAAAATTTCTGTTTGACACCATGTGGCGTGATGTATATTTGGAAGCTGTAGCTTATTAATAACTGTAAATTCAATCTTATTCTTTGGAGATTCTCCTGCTGTGAGTGATGTTGAATATCTTTGTGTTTTACGAACATGTGATAGTCAGAGTTCTGTATTGTCTTCGTCCTACAAATGATCGTCCTACATTTCTTAATGCCCAACCAAATGCAGGTACCTTCAGGCTCTAATGTGGAAAAACAAACATGAAAACGTCAACGCTGAACTTGACAGTAATACTTTGGTGTTTAATTCTGGGCCGACCTCTGCTGCCTGTGTGTCTGATATGAATGCATTAGCAGGATTGTGCTGTGCGGTGGATTAGAAACTCCCCCGTGCTTTGTGAGGTGTGTGGTAATGCCAGACTTAGTGGATTCTGCTGCGAATCACAACCTCCCATCGCCTTCTTAATCCCTGATGCGCTGCCTAATGACACAGAGACTGAAGAACTCAGCGGGAGAGCAGCGAAAGGCAGGAAGGGCAGGGAGAAAGTGACAGAAAAGTTGTGAAGGCACAGAAATACTTCAAGGTCTGAGAGTCTCTCGGTGGAAAACTGTGACTTTGTCTCGCTGATTGACACTGAAGACGTCACTGATCCGTCTCTACACTAATACGGTATTTGCGATTTGAGGGAAATGTGCATGTGCAACTTTTGGCTTTTTGTTTGTGTGTGTGTTTACAACTGTGGCATCCATAATCAGTGTGTCATGAGCGGATAGAGCAGGTGCTCAACAGGTGTGCTCTCTGATACCAATCCCTCTCCATTTGCCTGTCTGTCCCTCCATGTTTGCACACGCTCATTGTGTTCTCCATAGAGGAGCACCTGGGCTCTGCTGCACCTGGGCTTGTTGCCCAGTCCTCTGTCTAACAGCGCGCACGCACGCACACACACACACGCACACACACACACACACTCACTCACATGGGAACACACTGGAACACGGCCAGTTCCTGTTACTGGCTGAAGCAGGAAGCAGCAGCTGACATCCTATCCTTCAGTTCCCAGGAGACTCAACACCCTGAGTAAACCATCCAACTCATCTGAGAACCAGGCCTCTTGTACACAGCAGTTAAATGGAAAGAAGAGCACTGAGGACTCTGTTAGCACATTAGGCTAATAGTTATTGGGCACTTCTGTCGAATTCTCTAAGGCTGATTGTTTTGGGCGGCCATTTGTTTTGCCTTTCAAGAGTGGTATATCATGCCAACAAAAGCAACAGTGTGCTTCACAGCTTTCTGAGCTCATTTTCAGCGAATAAGCTTCAGTGGCAGATGCCAAACTTGGCCGTGGTTTGTCTGTTCAGATCAGCGTACCTTCCCAAGCAACAAATATGACTATGTTTTAGAAGCAAAAAGCATTAGCAACTCTTTTCTTAAAATGTTTTGTTTTCGAGACCTTAAAACTGTCTTCAAACTATCTCCAAAGTTAAAACAAATACATGTCAATTGTTTAAAATATTTTTACACCAATTTTGACTGTTTATTTTCAGGATTATTCAACACCTGGCTTTTAAAATAGATAGATAGACAGATAGAATTTACTTATCCTTTAGGGAAAATTCATGTGTCCAGTAGCTCATTAGTAATAATAATAATAATAATAGTTCATAATAAACAATAATAAATTAGTCCACTTCCTTTTAGTGTGTGGGAGACAAAGACAAAGTGATAGCCTCCAAGAAACAGAGCAGAGTTGCTGTGTTTCACTGGTGTGTTTGGCCATGCACTAGTGAGCGTGGGATTACCTGAGGGAATATCACCAACAGGTTTTCTTCTGGTTCTTTTGGTTTGTTGTGGTTTTTTACTTGAGTGAGTAAGGAGATCTGAGCTCCCTCCTTCTCTCTCTGTGAATCACCGTTCCATTGAGTAGGCAAGCACTGATGCATGCTGGTCCATTCAGGTATAGCATAGCGGCTCGCTTGATTGTTTCCCAACCATCAGACTCTCCAATCAGTGCTTAGTTTAGAAAAAGTTCAGTAATTTAATCGGTTAAGTGGTGCAGTGGTTGCCTTTTCTTGTGTTGTAATTGAAAACACTTAAATTACATTGTTTGATGAACATTTGTTTGTATGTGATTTACCTATTTAAACCTAGGGTGTGTGCAGATTTTTAGACGACAGCTGTGGACTTTCATACACACAGCGGACGTGGACACACTTCTATACATACTAGAAATCAGCGACATGTGTATGCACACACGTTCAACATATTTAATTGGAAAGCACGATGGCGAGCTCCTGACATCCAGAGGAAGAGACCGTTTGGTTTATTTGACTGGACAACAAGAAAATTTCAAAAAATAAAAGTGTGTATCCAGTCAACAAGTATAGGGTCATGGATGAGGAATACAGTGCGTACAGGAGGTGCACAAAACGAGCATCCAATTAACTTCTCTGTTACATGCACAGTCTGCGTTTTTGTAGTGTGGACATTCTGCACAGTGTCTGCAGATGACAAAATTCACAGAAATCATGAATTACCTTTAAGGGCTGGCAGAATAAGCTGTTAACACAACGTCCTTATATTATCACATTGTAATGTTGATATTGCTACTCCGTTAGCAGCCAGTCGCCAATGTACACAGCCAGCAGACACAAAGTCACATAAACATTCACTTGGAGTCAAGTTTCTGGCCACTTGATAAATATAAGTCCAATATCCAGTCTCCCTCCTGAGGGAGCGATCTGGCTCTTTAGCTGCTAAATGCACCATACAGCTGCCTGGGGCTGGAACAAGGTTGATGAGAGAATTTAAAACTGGAGTTTGAACTGAAGTTGATTTCAACCCTAATTTAAGTTTCTTTTTTTTCTTTTTTTCTTCTAAACCCAGCCCTAACAGCAGGTGCTGAACAATCAGCCATTCTTCCATCTTCACCTTTTACAGGCACAGGGTTGACCTGGGCAGGACACCAAACCCCACAGGAACAACACATTAGCTACATTAGACGCGTAACCTACATCATTAGCGGTGACATTTTAACGGGCTGAAGCAGCAGTCACTGTGTTTTGGCAACAGCTACACTGGCAGATGATACATGGTCCAAAAAGATGGTGGCTATCAATCTTTCTGTTCACCTCTCTATCTTGTTCACTTGTTCCCTCTTTGTGGGTGAAACAAACCTGAACAGATATCACATGACACAGGGGTAACGAGCCAGAACGCAGTCTCAGTGTATTGTGGGGACCATAAGCTGTATGTATCAGTCGTGTGTGTGTCTTTCTGTGAGTGTCTGTCTATTTTGGTTAATGATTGTATATGAAAGTCTACCTGCTCATCTCTGTACTGTCTCAATGGCATTAACCTCATGAGGTTCCTAGGGGATGTTTACACCTTTAGATGGAGCAATGAAAAGACAGAGCAGCTCTTTCGAACATTTTCAAGGTAGTAAGTCGGTCATCAGTGTCTTTCAAAGATCGTGGTTGTGCACTGTTTGATTGAGTCAGAGCCACCGGACTCATACCCCAGGGGCAAAGGGAGAGCAGGCGTCCACACACATACTCCTCCTTTCTCCCTTTTCCGTCTTCTCTCTCTGTGTCCCACAAACGCACACACTGCCTTCTCTATTTGCACACCACTGTCCACTCTCTCTCTTTTGTTGTCCCCTTAAGCCACAGGTCACTAGAGGTCAGGGCAGATATCATTCAGTCAGGGGGACATTAGTGGAAGAAAGAGTGCCATTCAGAGAGAACTTTTCTTTTTTTTTTTTTTATCTCTGCACCTCTGCCATTCTAGATGTTTGGTGCCAGAAAATCCTCCACCAAAGGTTAGTGAAGCAACGGTCCATGTTCAAAGATGTTTTCATGGTTGCCAAATGCTTGATTTACTGTGCCTGGATAAGGGTTTGACTTTTGGGTTTTATCCTGCCGTCGGATACACACTGCGTCGTTTTTGTGCTTTTAGCTTGTGAATACTGTTGATCTTTTGTTTGAAATAGATGTTGGAGGCAGGAAGAAGCTACATAATGTGCTAAATTTCTCAGTAAGTACTGAATGGATTGCCACAAAATCTGGCACAGACACTCGTCTTTGACTCAGGATGAATAGTAATAACTGGTGGTCGCTCAATGTCACATGCAGCCCCATCATCAGGTCAACCTCACTTTGTGTTTAGCGCTAATTAGCATGCTAACACACTAAACTAAGGTGAACATGGTCATCATCACACCTGCTAGACATCACCACATTAGCATTGTCATTTTAAACATACTGGCGTTAGCAGAGGCGAGTTAAAAATGTTTGGTAAAAAGTTTAACTTATATACGTATAAAATAGATTTTGAAATACTTTCCTATAAGACATTTTTCTACCGTTCTGTAATCTCATAATTCTTTTAACCTCTCTCAGCTCTCTGCTCAAGGTCCAGCTGATTTATCCTCTGTAGTGGATAGAGCTGCCAGTGGAAGCATTGTGCTGTGTTTAGCACACTGTAAGGCCTTGTTATGTTGATTTGTGGTTTTCCAGGCAGTTTTGTGATGCTTTAAACAACCACGGCGAAAAAAAAACCCATCACACAGGCTTCAGTGCAGCAAAATCATTATTATTATTATGGCATTAAGAGTTTGCCGTCATCCTTCAGAGATAATAAATTCAGAAATATTACTGGCAGGACACGTAGGGGCCCCGATGGAGTTAAACCCTACAAAGCTGCTTATATCATCAAGATGTGCCTTGAAGTCGTTGTGTATAAAGAGCTTCAAGTTATCACAGAATCAACATCACCTGACAGGCGGCTGTCTGGGTTGTCTGCACACATACGCAGTGGCACATCGAGTGACATGGCAGTTTACACAGGTGTCCACTCTCCAAAGCAGAAAAAAAAAAAAACTTCCCGTGATATTTGCATTTGACTTCTAAATATCCTCGTCTAAAACACTAACACACACACACGCACACACACACACACACACACACACACAGACTGTGGCTGAGTGAGAGATGGAGACAGCGAGCTGACAGGCCTTAGGGCTAAAGTGGCATTTACTCAGACAGGCCTAATACCCAATACCTTTCTGAAGGACGACTCTTACATCACAGTGGGTATGTGCCATTAAATTTAATACACATCAGAGGGCAGTGTGAGTGTGCCAGAGTGTGTATGTGACACCTATCTGTACCAGACCTGTTTTTAATGATGGGATTAGAGAATACACACCTGTGGCCTTCTCATTACTTAGACACACACACACACACACTCCCCTATGGCTGGCCATTGAGCTGATTCTGCGTTCGTCTCCACACTGTCCATCTACTGCTTCAGAAGCCTCACCCCTGCAAGACTTCAGCTTGTCTGCTACCACTGAATTGTTGATCACATATGCACAGTCACATCCTGTTAAAACCACAAAATGCTACGTACAGTGCAACACCCCTCCCTCCCTCCATCCCTCCATCCCTCGCTCTCGTTGTGGTTAGCTCCCAAATTCTTCATTTGTCTTAATTATCTTTCTACCAAAAATAAAGCAGCTGGCTTCCATAACAAGCCCTCAAAAGACTGGAATGTTCCTGAATCCCAGTATGACATTTCTGTTAAGAACAAATAGTGTGCTTTATATAAATATTAGCTCTTTCCAAATCTGATAATAATTGTTTGTATCTGAAAGCCTCAGTGGAAAGTTACAGTCCGCTGCAAATCACATTTGCCTTGATTTTCAGACTGAACCCAGATTTTTTGCGGCAGCCTGTGGTTTCCATTATTTAAATATGTTATGAAAATCATCTGGGATAAGACACGAAACTTCCCTGAACAAAGTAGTGAATATATCTCTTTTTGTTGTTGTCAAGCCGCAAAAATAATAAAAAAAATAATAAGAATAAATTCCAGATGACAAACGCTGCGCAAACATGAACGTCATTAAAAGGAAATGTGGGCTTGACAGCTCCTTCATTTAAAAATTGTTTTGGTCTGACAATAGTTGCTTTATACGTTATATCTTTTATTGTGTTAGGTGATTGTTGAATGATGACCTTAATGCATCACTATTCAAAAAGAAGGATTGGCAATGGCAAAGACAAAACACGCCTGTCTCGGGTTTTGCCTGACTACAAATCCTAATCAGTTTTGTCCTTCCAGTACAGATAAAATTAACAAATGTTAGAGGGACTGATTGTGTATTATATGTCAAATTCTTTTGTTATTTTATTGCAAATAAAGATGAAAAGATGTACATATTTCAGTTTTGAATATTGATGATCTGGATGTTCACCTGAAATGCTTTGGAGATTGCTGCAAACTTTTTCACCATCGAAACTCTTCCAATAGGTGGTAGAAACATTTATATGAACAAATAGTCACACACACTTTGGGGAAGGTGCTTTTTATTACTTATCCTCGCTATGATATTATGACAAAAGTATTCATTGCAGCTTAGCAGGCTGAAACAGAACATTCACAATATTTTCCTCCAGCCCAGCTCACAGCTTGGTTTCATTGTCACCCCTCCACTCTCCTTCCCAAAAATAAACAAAGCTGCTCACAGGCGGATAAATCACTGTGTTCAGGGCAACATCAAGCAGTGTTTTCTTAAGATTTAACATGAAATATGCTCCAAAGTAAACTCCCCATACCCCCAACTATATAGCTTATAAGCTGCAGACAGAGAATGACAACAGTGGCCTTCCTCACACATTGTCCTCATCATTCCATCACCTTGACCAGAGAAACACGGGGCACAGAGGTCCCTGCAAATCATTAACAGGTGCTGACTAGTTGTCTAAATACATGTTACTGGTGTGTGTGTGTGTGTGTGTGTGTGTGTGTGTGTGTGTGTGTGTGTGTGTGTGTGTGTGTGTGTGTGAATTTCTGCCACCTGTGATTTATGATTTATGATGCAGATGCTTTTGGTTTGGTTTTGTTTTTTTCTGCTTGAGGTCCTCCTCTCTTGCGCAACATAGAGTATTTACCATTATATTCAGTCTCCTTCCCATCCCACCCCCACAGCTCTCAGCCCTAACACTAAACCCCCCACCACCACCGATCAGTGTAAAATGGGGGTGAGGCAGACGGATCCCAGGCCTCGACACAAGCCGGTACCAGGGTGAAACAGGGCGCATCCCCTGCATACTTGCCCCCTGACTCATCCGCAAGCCTGGGGTGAACTCATCCAGGTCCCCCTCCTCTGTCTCCCACGCACCCTGTCCCTCCCTGTTCGCTCAATGAAATTAAGAAAATGCCTCATAAAATGTTGAGGAATACAAATTTCTGTTTTCTCTAAATCATAGATTAATGAGACTAGCAATTATATATTATATTGTATTATAAAATATTTCAATATTTTAACCTTATGTTTTTAGCTTTTTCAGTGTATTGCTTCAGATAATTACTTATCTATCTAAGACAGAGATATACCCAGGAGCTGCCAAGCTGACCACGTCATGTGTAATCCATCCACATCACACTGAAATCAACCATTAATCAATTGACACAGATAGGATACCAATTAGCTTGACCCTTTGTTGCTCTGATTGATGGTAATGGGCAATCGTGGCAACAGTAGTTGTGGAGTGGGAGAGAACAAGGAGCAGAGAGTGGGTGTTTTCAAGCTTTCTTCTCATGGTTGTCTCTCACCTTATTTTAAAGGATAAATGACTATCATTCAACACATAAAAACCTAAGCTTTCAGTATACACAGCTTCACAAATTCTCTTTTTGTGATGTGTGACCTCTTTATGTGCCGGTTAAGTCATACATAAAAGTGTCCACTTAAACCAGAAAGCATTCAAGAAAGAATAGTGGCCACTAATACTGTATTGCTTTATTTCTTTTGCAACATGACCTATACATGAAATAAAAAAATAAATTAAGCAAGGTTGTTCATGTTAACTCAGATTTGCAGAGGAAGGCATAACAAAATCTGACCACTACCCTCAGATAAATAGGATTCCTGTGGCACTCCAATGGATTCTTTGCAGCGCTATGATCCAATTCATTCTCTGCCCATACCTATTGTGCTGTGAAAACATCAGCAGAATATAACATTAACTACAGGCTCTTTGTTAAAGAAAAAATACAAGTGCAAACCAGGAAAGGTAAGAGAAGGAGAATATAAACCATTTATACGCAGTTGCAGTTCGGTACAATTTTCAATTGGAGCCATGTGCTGCCCTCCGCTGCAAATTTTCTGTGGCGCAATTGATGGCCTATTCATCTTATTTAATGTCGTTATTCTCAAAGGCTGAATTGCATTTGTGAAAAGGAATGGATTACGGCATGTTCACACATGTTGCAAGGACACAAAGAGCGCTTAAGAAGACCCCTGGAACTTCCACTGGAGTTAAATACATAAGGATTACACCCACTGTTCCCATTATTTCACTGTGACCCTTGCTTGAGAGTCTGACATCCAGATTACTTCTTACAAATGAGTTTGATCTGCAGCTACAGTAACATAGATTCTGCAGGAGCATACGTACATGTGCAACCATAAACACTTAACTATAAATTATATACATTTGCGCATTGTTGCTCCCAAGGGAATTGGTCAAATGACTTTTGTCCTTCTCTGACAAGAAAAATTAGACTGAAAAACGACTCAGAAATGAATATACTTTCCTACACTGACATAAAATGAACTGTACAGCTGCTGTAACATACAGGACCTAGATGCATGATAACCTCCAGTTCAGTAGCTGCATGATCACTAGGCAAATTTATTTCCTATATTTATTGTCATGTAGCTATAGTTCATGATCACTGTTTGAGTGAAAGCCGGGAGATGTAAACATAAACCTTTTCCCTGTATATTCTAAGAACAACAGGTGTCTTCAACTGAAACATGCAACAAGCATCACAGAGTCTGTGCTTTCAAAGGGTTGACTGTTGATGAAAAAGACAACACGCCCAATTAGGCGATAGATATTACAGTCGTCATGCATCACACGAACTTTCACTGTCCCCTCACGTCTTGGAGGGAGTCAGCCAAATGGGCCAGAGTGCTTGTTAAACATATGTTTCAGGCAGAGAGGGAGGCGAGTTCAAGCGAGAGCTGTAAGGCTGCGGAGGAGTCTCAGGTCCTTTATGGATATGCATGCTGGCTTTTTCTGTGAGGGCGGGTATGGCACTGTGCCTTTGTGAATGTTGTTTTTTTTTTAAAAGAGTAAAATTGTATGTGCAGTTTTCCATATGTGTTGATGTGTATCAACTGCAGCCAAGCACTCAGCACTGTGTGGGTATCTGTAAATACACTTCCTTTCACAGGTGTCTTTGCATAAGTGCAAATGGTGGCGTTTAAACACTTCTGTGTGGGTGCGTGCGCGCGTGTGTGTGCGTGTGTAAGAGTGTGTGGCTCTGCACACACTGCCAAATATAATTACGACTTCCTAGGGCCACTTCCCACTGTCTGGGCTGGCTCTCCCAGCAGGGGTAGATTGGGAGAAAATAAGGGCTTATTCACTGGACTATAAAAAGAGCTGTAAACAATCCCACATTGTAGCTACTGGGAGGAAACAGAGAGCTGGCAGCATGAAGGAGACACTCAGCTGCATTGGCTCTGGCTGACTGGCTGGTTGGTTTCGAGGTCGGCTACTTCGCTGACTATTTGGTCAGTTGGGTTTTTGGGGAGTTGCTTTACAGTTTGGCTTTCCACTGCTCTCCTCATGCCTCTGGCTTTCTCTGCCAGGTACCGAGGCACTTTGTGGAGAAGGAGGAAGTGAGATGGCGTTTGAGAAAGACAATTCAAAGGGAAGAGAGACACCGTTTGTATCTGATCCGACCATCATAACCTCAAACCCTACACTCCACCACAACAACAGCTTTCCCAGCATGGCAGTGCTCTGGCAAATTAAAGAGAGATTAAGGATTAAAGAAATACATAATTTCAAAGTGATGCTCTTTGATGTAGCTACTGTTGTTCAGCACAGACTGAGTCACAGGTTTCGTGTAGTAGTAATGTGTGTAATAACACTGTAACCTGCATTTGCACAAACAACCACTCACGCTCAGATTCATGGGCAATTTCAGAGTCACCAGTTAAACTAACCTGCATGTCTTTGGACTTGGGGAGGAAACCCATGCAGTGGTCAACATGCAAACTCCACACAGAGAAACTCTGGCAGATTCAAAGCTAAAACCTTTTATGCTGTGAGGTGACAGTGCTATCCACTGCACTACCGCGCCATCTATATAGTTTACTCCATCAGCATCCTTTAGTCAAATAGAAACGGTCTGGCCTGCTCAGTATCTGCAATGGTTTGACTGTGCAGTTAATCAAACAGTTTAATTCGCAAGTGATGACCTTAGTATTCCTTCACGTCTTTGCAACTCTTAACATCATTTTAACACATAGTATGTTATATATTCTAACTGTTTAGTCAGCGCTGACAAGTCAACATTTGTACATGTTGTTGATATTCCCATTCACTCGAAATGGGAATATACTAAGTGTATGTAAACTTCTGACTTCAACTGTATGTTTAATATATATATATATATATGTGTGTGTGTGTGTGTGTGTGTGTGTATGTCTTTATGTATGTCAATAACTTCCGTTGCAGTCAATTAATATGACATAGGCGCATCAATATGCATGCACAGTATGAATGGGGCATTTATATAATGGCTTGTAACCACATCCAGCACGTAATAATTACGCAAAAGGCATTTGCCTGGTAATGGCCCATAATTTCCCCCATCAAGATTCCTCTCAGAGGTGTCCCAATCTGTGGCATATTGATTCAGCTCTAATGAGAGTCTGGGCAGCAAGAAGTTTCACAAAGGTTAGAGGCAGTGTTGTGTGCTACAATGCATCAGTAATGATTTAGAAAATAAATGGCTGCTTTTTATGAAATGAAGTTTGTTAACATTTTTGTATACATTTGATAGTCTTTTGGTTTCATTTGTGTGGCTGTGTATGTCTATTGGAAACACACTCACTAGGCACCCACTCAATGAGAGGCAGCTCATTAAAACAACCTGTGTGTTTTTGCCAAGTCCTCCCAGCTTTGGGGACATTACTCTGCAATACACACCTCTATCTGGGAGCGGGGGGATATCGTTTACCATTGCACAACTCTGAGGAGCCACTTATGCGTGAAAGGCAGATGTGTTTGTACTGTAAACAAGAGAGGGGAGACGGAGAGTGGTGCAGAGCCATGCCAAGAGATCCTCTCTGGCTGCCAGAGGGCTGCAATGCTAGACTTCATGAAAAAAATATGGACAGGAACAATTGCATGAAAGCACGACAATACATGTTTATGTAATTCCTTGCCAGTATTTACCAGTGGCACAAGCCAGTAAGCTGTTAGACACATTGAAGACTGTGGCAAATCAGCTGTATTCCTCTTTGTATAAAGCATGCAGTTAGGATGGAATCAATATCTGAATATGTATAATTTATATATATATATGTATATACTGTATATAGCAGCTCATCTAGGTTGCTCAACTAGATTCTCCATAGTTCAGCAAAGCCCCACCTTTGAAGTGGTTGTGAAGTCCCATTGTCTGTCTCTCCATTATTTTTACCCCTTTAGTTCACAGTTGTGGCTGGGGGACCTTTTCACTTTGCCACTGATCTGCTAGCTTAAACCCCTAGACAGACAACTTAAGATAGCTCTGCCCTTTAGCCTTCAGAAAGGCCTAGGGCAATGATTTTTGGTCCCACCCACTATAAATCAAAATGTGATTGGTTAATTCACTTACCACTTTCTAAACAAATACATGGAGGTGTGGGGGCTTCGTGCCTTGGTATTTAAGTCCTAACTAATGAATAAGCCAGCTAACTTTTTCTCTGGCAAGACAAAAAAAAAATAAAAATCTGATTGGATAAGACAGCAACTTTTTCATTCTGGAGCAAAGAGATTATTAAAATGCTGATATGTTTGGCCTAGAAGGCCATGAAGGTTCCCCACTGACATGTACATACAATATATATATGTATATATGCATATATATCCTGCTGGCAAATTATTGAAAATCTGTAGTAATGTTGGATGAATCCTGTACTTTTATCATCTTTCCAAGGCACTTGACTGCAACTATGTCCATACAAAACATTAATTCACTCCCCACAAGACAAATTATGTCAATCATAAATCATTCCACAGTATCAATATGCAGATATCGTTCTACTAATTGACATGATGCTCCCGTAAGCTGCAGTACAATAAGATTTCACTCTGAAAGAAGCTGTGTCCTCCTTCTGCCCGTAAGGTAATTTCAGTGATGTGCTGTTTATCAGTATCTTTGAATAGAATAGACCTAGTTATTGCTCTCCATAGTTCACACTGTAGTTAATCACGTCTCTCCTCAAGCTGTTTCCTTCTTTCTTGGCCTATATTATTGCAATGTTTCCCACATTCATCCTTTCCCTTAGATAATTTGTGATGCACATTGCTTCATCAGCAATATGGAGGCGAAGTGGCCACGCTGGCTCAGTCCATCACTGTAGAATTTGTCTGACCTCTTCCTTTTTCCAGTAACAGGCACAAGATACACAACCCACTTAATTTGTGGCAATGTAAAATATGACATCATTTTTCCAAGCTATAACAATTTACTTGTCAGTGGAAAGAATAGAGAGTTTTTCTGTGTAAGTGCATTCTCTTGAATGTTGTTGGGAGATAAAGGATATTCCTGCAAGCTCTGGAGGCCTGGATAGTGGCAGAGCTGCGTACCAAGTATTTACACCACCTGAGAATGACCCCACAAAGAGCATGAAACATATCATGAACCATTGCCTGCCCTGTGCTCCACAATATCACAAACCTGAGAAAAGTGGTTCCTTATAATCTTTGTGGATATAGATTGGGCTTATTATCAATTGTTCAGGACAACAAAAGTATCAGTGTTGCATGAATCTTTAAACCAATAATCATCTTGTTTAATTTTGTATTTAAATGTCTTCTTTATGAATGCTCTGAAGTTCAGTATTATATTTTTAATTATAATTTGTCTTTTTTTTAATGTACTTTATAATTAAAAGGTTGCACAAAGATTGTGACAATAGTTTTGTATTAGAAAGGAGATGCTTTAGTGTCACTTCCTTAAACAGCGCTCACTAGAGACAGATTATAAAAAAGAATAGTCAAAATCAAAGTAGCAGAAGTTGACATATACTTTAGACTTTTGATGAGTATTATTTTTCAAGCTCCAAAAGTATTGTATCAGTTTGTATGTTTGCAATATCAGACACTCACTGACTAAAAACCCCAGTTCAAGTTATTTGAAAGAGGACTTATTATGAGCACGTTTAGTGTTATTCTTGGTGTTTACTAGACATAGATTTACATGTACATGATTTACATGTTCCAAAGAGTGTTTTTCTTGTACTGTACATCTTATACTGTATTCCATTCACCTTCTGTCTGAAACGCTTTGTCAGAGCAATGGGATCTTTAACCCCCCCCCCCCCCCCCCTTTTAAAGCCGACCAATCAGCACACTGGGTTTTGATTGCCGGCAACTACAACTACACGCTACAAGTTCCGCCCACGTTTTGCTTCCTCGCGCAGCAGTAAACAAACTTTAGGGACGCATCCCGTGTGTTCCCGGCCTAATGGCGTCGGCTCTGCCTTATTATTTTGAGTCAGAGTCCGATCTTGAACAAGGAGATGATAGACCCGATCCACCTTTGCAAGCAGGACTGGAGCAGGAAAACAAGCATACCCAGCACCGTGCAGTCTGAAGGGGGGGGAAATGTGGAAGTGTGGAGAAAGTAGGTGGCTTGACAGCATGCAATTGACCTCACATGACAATATTTATAACTTGGAATACTTTTATGAAAACCCCCTTTGATTGTTTTTCCATTTATCTCTTGACACTTGGGGACTGAAGGAACATAAATAACCGAGGAATTGACAGACTTCAGGACTGCTTCAAAGGTAGGAGTATACTTTTGTCCTTACAGTTACTGAAAAATGAACTGAAAGGTTAAATTGTGGATAATTAATCCGAGCTAAAGCATTTATATCTTTGTGTGTGTTGCTATGCCGCTTTGCACTAAAGTGATCAGGTCACTGGCGCCCCTGTTAAACATCACAAATCCTCAAATAGTAATGCAGACTTGCAGGTTGTGAGCCTGAGTCTCCCATTGGGTGACTTAAAGTGGGAAATACCCTGTCCAGTCATCCTCCTTGAAGTGCCACAGTAAGATGTGGCCTCTCCTCTGATTGGCTGACTGACCTGTTGTTGCTAGAGCTCCACGAAGAAGCCTTGAGACAGGAGATATAAAACTACACTGAGATGTTTTTAATACTTAAAAACCACAGATGGTATGTCATCTTATGGATGACAAAACACCAGAAAAGTGTAAAATATGGGAGCTAAGTGACTATGGTCTATTTTGACTAATTTACCTTTGAATTCATTTTGTTGTCACTGCAGTGGGTGCTGTTTTGATCCACCTCACCAACCTCCACCAGTGTATTATCTGTGGCTTGGATTCAGTCTACTGTACAGTATATAATCAATGCCAAAGGATTTTTCAAAAATGTGTGTTGCATTGCTTGTGGTGCCCTCTCTGAATTCCCATTAACATGTATCTTCTGTACAGAGACATTACATTTTCTACATCTGTTAACAGAGGAAGTTAATTATGGTGCAGACTACTGATTGGTCAGAGAGAATCATCACTATTTAATCATCATGTGTTTCTCTGTTTGGTATCCCGTCTATATCCTCCATTGTTCATGTGTGTCGCGTTGAAGATGGAGTCATGATAGCTTTGTGCGTTGTCACTATAGTAACAGCGCCTCGTTGAGTGGGTACTATCTGCAGTGGAAAAATAAGTCGACCTGCCTGCTACCAAAAGCGAGTAAAGTTGAGTTGGAAAGACACTATTTGTGTTTTATGCAACAGTCAACATCTCATCTTGACTCCCGCGCCCTCTCAGACTGACACCTGTGGTTTCTGTCTGAGCGAGTCCTTGAGCAGTCTTGGCCACCATAAGTATCCAAACACAATAAGCAGAGATTTGTTCAGCATGCAGGAGTTACTAGTTACAAGGAAACAATCCACTGTTTTATAAAATCTAGATAACCAACCAAGCCATATTTGAGTGATGTTATAGCTATTTCCTGCTTTCTTTGTCTTCTTATTGCCACAGGACACTGAAATCTCCCTTTTTATAATCGACCATCAGACCTGCTGACAAATTTTCCACTCCAAATTTTCTGATATTTCCACATTTTGAAAACATCTTCACTTCCTGCAATCCATTCCTCCCCTTCTCAAGCACTTTCTGTATGGAAGTATTTTCAGAATAACAGACATTTTATTCCTCGCATTACTGAAGATTTTCTGGTATAAAATCTTCATTTCATGTCTGCCCTGTTTCAATATATATAAGTGCATTTTGGCCAGGATTTGATTAGGCACTCTTCAACTACCATAAAAGATTTGAATTAAGGAGAGTGCTTATGCATGCAGTCCAGAGCCAATTTCTTGGCAGGTAGTCTCTTTTGCTTTATTTATTAATAAAGCAATCATTTGCCCTTTTTTGTAATTAAGTATTTGAAATAGCCATAAATTTCAATTAATAAGTGCTGCTCAGTGGCCCTGAACTTCACAGCGTGGTCCTGACAGGTAGTTGTTGCCATTAAGGATAATTTGGTTTGATATTTGACCTCGCAAGACTAGGACTTTTGTGTTCATGCATTTGTCCTAATTGCTCAAACTTGGCACAAAAAGACCCGATCAGTGAAGCTGGAATTTAACTTTTTGGAATCAATTTAGTCCTTGTTGGATATAAATCTCTTGTTTTCTTCACTTCTCTAATTGAATACCCCACTGGTCTTTCCAAAAGAGGTCTGTATTCTATAATAGAGATGGATAACATCACTCAGTAGGTGCAAACTTAATTGAAAGTATCATCATAATGTTCTTATGCATTCGTGGTGCGGAGCTGAATCTGATCATGTCTCTGTATGATTTCCTGTGTGTGTGTGTTTGTGTGTGTGTGTGTGTGTGTGTGTGTGTGTGTGTGTTTGTTTGTGTGTGAGTTGGGATGCACGTGGGCAATCCCTCGAGTCTGTATTCATTTGTGTGTGTGTGTGGCACTGCATGATTATGAGTGAGGGTGAGAGGGAAAGGTGTGTGTTTGTGTGAGGGGGAATGTATAAACGGCTGGCAACATGCATTAAGAGAGAAGTGTGGTGTGAATGGTGATTGCGTGTTTGCGTGTTTGCGTGTTTGCGTGTTTGTGTGTGTGCTTGGAGCTCTGTACACAAGAATGTATGTGTGGGAGTAAGCACAGTGCGTGCATGTAGTGTTAATGAGGCCGCACAGTTGCTTCTGTTTTTGTGTGTGTGTGTGTGTGTGTGTGTGTCTGTATATGTGTGTACGTGTGTGTACACATATCTCATCTGCATGGCGCCATGCCCCATCGCTTCCATTGGGGTGTGTGAGAACAAAGACTTTCCATTTCCAGCGCTGCTGTGCCTGCAGGGAAAAGCCTGATCATAATTAGCTGAATGATGAGCCTCCGCCATGCACTGCACAGCAGGCCTGTGGCTGCCTCTCTGCAGCACCCCTCTCTTTCTCTCTCACTCTTCTCTTCATTTTCTCTACTTCTTCCTCTTTTTCTATTTCTGGCATTTCTTTCTATTCATTATCTCTCGCATGTGCTGCGTATTGCTCACCATCTATCTTCTCTCTACTCCTCTCTCAGTCTGACTCTGCCTCCTCCTCTTTCTCTCTGCCTTTATCATTCTTTTCTTTTCATTTAATTCCTTGGACCTAACTCACTCCATTTTTCCACTCTGTCTTCTTTTTTTCTCTTTTCTGTCTCTCTGATCTTCTGACACTCTCTTTTTTATCTTCCATTTCCTCTGAAGCTGGAGAAAGTAGGGATAGGACACAATTGATTTTAAACTGTCTTGTGCAAGATCAGACCCAGACATGGATTTGCATACTCAAACACCAATACACCACAGTGCAGAATTAGAAATGTGTGATGATGCTTAATTTCTACACTCATCATTCAACAACTAATATTTTCCTGTGGTAATATTTTTAGTATTACTGTTTCTATTATTAACTATAATTTTTGTCTTTATTTCTTTAAGACAACCATAGAAAACCATTTGAGGTCAGTAGGTCATAGGCCAAATATATTAGTCTTCTACCTGTTAGTTCAGTAAAGTACTCTTGTAATAAAGTTAAATAAAGCACCGATATAATAAAGTTAAAATAGTAACATTTATAATGACATGAATCACATCCGAACCACTGGTGCTTTTATTCTGAAGCACCTAGCTCATCTCGGGCCGGCAGTGTTGGCATAGTTACTGTGGAATTGAAGCTCGGACAATAACAGTTAGCAGTTAGCTGTTTGCAGTTATTGGACAGGTTCGCCTTCCATTGCTATCAGGCTAACCAGCGAGCT
>NW_019525029.1:1604472-1641972 GCF_002814215.2 Seriola lalandi dorsalis | reverse complement strand
AGTCCTCTAATTTAAGACCACAGTTTCTGCCCCGTTTCCTCCAATGTTAGGCTTAAAATTAAAAACATGCTTTCTTGTAAAACTGAAGTTTGAAATAGTTGAAATTTCTATTTTTTTTTTTTTTTTTAATTCGTCAAAAGACATTGCTGTTCACCAGCGCAGTCCAATCTGTTCTGCTCTGCTCTAATCGGGGCTAAAAGACAGAGAGTGTCTGGTTGTGGAAAAGGGCAGCCTCAGGGCAGGTTATCAGCCACCACAGGCTCCTAACTTGTAGCACGCCTGGTGGGCGTCAATATGGTGCCAGCGGGCTCATTTGATGCAAACCAGACAGTCTGGAGCTGAAAGGTAAAGCACAAGTGGGATGAAGGGATGGAGAGAAAAGATATACAGAGCCGTGTATTAGAGAGAGGAGTGTTGGAATGGATAAAGGCAGCGAGTACAGTAGAAGGAAATATGAGAAGCAATGTGATAAACATTCGGTCAGACGGAGTGAAGTAGAGGGGAGTGGAGTGGGATGGATCTGGGAAGCTTACAGCAGGACACAGATCTTTCATCTTACTGTGTGTAATTCCAAACCAGGAGAAAGGATGGACGATCCGTGAATTATTTTAGTGCTTTAAAGACATCGTTACGGTTTACAAACAAATTCTCTTACTCATTTGAACTCCAAAAGAAGAAAAACAGCTTGAGTTTTGTTTGAAAGTGTTGCCGGCAAATTAGCTATAATCATGTTTCCATTTTCCTCATCACAACCCAGTTGCAACTAAAACAGGGAGACATGCAGCTATGCTTAATTGTTCAATTTGTTGCTGCAATGTGTTTCCATGTGTGGAAACATTCGTCGTTAATGACTGGCTATGTTTGCATCCTGGTTCGTTTGTTTGAAGGTAGAAAGTCTCACGTTTCACATTCTCAACACATCCCTGTCGTCAGGTCTGTGTGTGCGGGATGCATAACGAAGGACCATAAAGTTTATTAATGCCAGTAAAATGTGTAAGTAAAGTCAACAAGCGAAGTCAAATAAAACCACTAATGTCATTTCTAATATCTAATCAAATGCATCTCCTTAGGAAATGTTCAGGTGTGTGTGTAAAATACGACCAAAATGCAAATGGCCCTGAAACGAGGGTGCGTTGGATTTGCGAGCAGCAGCAGCAGCAGCGTGACAGAGTGCAGGTGTATTCGGGTGGCTGTTGGCTATCATGCAGAGAGGTGGTGCAGACACACAGCACTGACAGGGAGGCAGGGACGACAAAGTGCTGTTGATAAGGAATGGAGACAGGGGATCACATGAGGGACGGCTGGACTCAAGCCTGCTTTATACTGAGTGAACACACACACACACACACACACAGTGCCACACAAAAACTGCGCCATGTGTTGAATATAGCAACACTATTTATATTGTAGAAGCACTCCGAAAAATTATGATTCATCTTCATCACCACGTTGTTGGACTTTGTCTCTAAAAAGAAAATAAAAAGGACGTATTTGGAATTGATACGTAAAATATGTCAGCTCTTTGAAAAATAGTTTCAGTTAAGATGTCTATACAGCTTTGTCAGTTATACTCTAATGGGGCGATTTATCCGTCTGTGTTTCGATGAGTAAAGTTTACGTAGAAGACGTTTAGATTATCTTTTTTACTTTTGTTTACGTAGATGTTTATACAAGTAGGGTTTCTTCAAAGTTATTTTAGTAGAATAGGAGTGTGGGAGTGTGTGTATTTATGTGTGACATCTCTTGAGACACATCTGACTTATTTGAGAACAAGCTGTTAAAGTAAAACTGGGTTACCCAAGGAAAACTACAACAGCTTCCTCATTTTATTGTGTGAAATACAACGTCAGGGACACCGAGTCCGACATGCAAACATTTTGTGAGTGTAAAAAAAATAAAAAATCCCTTGAGCATTTTTACTCTTCTTGGCACGCAGGAAGTTAAGTGATCTGGATTTTCCCTGAGTGCTGACTGTTGCTGCTCATTGGTCTCTCATTTCAAAGGACGAAGCTCTGAATTGGAGTCATATTTTAACAGAGACAACTGGTTTCAAATAGCGAAAGATTAACAGCAAAGTGATTCCTCAGATATACAAACTGAGGGTAAATAAAATATTATATAAACTTACTAACGGTGAGTGGAAAATAAAATCAAAACATAAGTCATTTGGAGAGCTGAGAGAGGGCTGAGTGAGTGAGAGAGAGAAAGTATTGCCATGACCATAATTCTTCAAAGTTGAGCCAGCCTGTGGAAAAAGATGGTGGCAACCTGCCAAACTCTGCAGTCTAGCCAAGGTGTTTTACAGACGACCAGTGAAGGATGTCTTTTAACCTGACACAAGTCCAGAATGGACACAGTGACTCAGATGTTTCTCCATTTTTTACAGTATATGCCATGTCCCTAAAACTAAATGTGTGTGTGTGTGTGTGTGTGTGTGTGTGTGTGTGTGTGTGTGTGTGTGTGTGAAGGGGAAACTGAGACAGACAGGGCATGAGAAAGTGAAAGAGGGCAAAGAGGGAGAGAGGACGAGGAAAGTAACCTAAACGAAAATGTACGAGCAGTGAAAATGGGAGTCAGTGGTCAGACCGTCATGTCCGGAACCTGGAGTCATTGCAGCGTGTACATTGCGTGTGTGTGTGTGTGTGTGTGTGTGTGTGTGTGTGTACATACAGTCTATGCGGTGTACAGTATGTTCATGTGCTGTTATGCGTTCAGCTGTTTGGCTTGACCCCCAGACAGGGTGTGTGCGGCTGTGAACTTTATCCCCAACGGCCACAGAGTCCGAGGCCTTTATTCCCAACCATCGAGATCTGAAGTTTAAACTCAACATACTGCAAACAAAGACTCAGTGATGCCTGGCCCCGCGATGGGCTGTTTTGGCTGTAAATTTAAGTTTAACTCTACAGCATGGCAGTTTAAACCACACACACACACACACACACACACACACATACATCTATAACTTGTGTTTAACAGTTATATTATGCATATTATTGACATTTGACGTGTCAATTTTTGAATTAGAGGACAACAATAAATTGAAACGTAAATTAATTTTAAAACTTTCTGAACAGCTTTTGGTTAAAAAAAACCCCACTTCTGATCCATCCTATCAAAAAAAAAAAAGGTACATAAAAAATAAATATGCAACATAAATGTGGGCAAAAAATTCACTAAAAAATTCACTCAAACCTTCCTCTCACACACCCAACTGAACTAGGTCTCACCTGCTCTATTATGTGCGGTTTCACCAGTGTGTATGTAGTTTGTCTTGGTATCTGTAACTAGGCTAATGCAACAGATGGTTGGCACGTGAGTATCCTGTAGTAATGACGTGTCCCATTGTTCAAATTGTTTACATGTACATGCGGAGAATTTCCAAAAGGACTTTTGATGTGAAAACGGCACCAATATGAGCTTCCATTCCTTTACTGCTTATTCTGGCTATACACAGGGAGCATTCCTCTCCTATCATGGTCCATGCGAGCTGTGAAGCAGCCCAGCCTGCCTGCTCTCCATCACGTCCCTGTCACAAGTGCAGTCAGCAGCTCCCAGCTCCTAATTTGCTGCCTGGAGTTAGCGAGCGGTGGTCTGGCTAGTGTTAAACCACTGAATGATAAGATCCAGGTCCGCTCCTCTTTAAGTCCTCGTTTTTCCACATGAACCAATGCGCTCTTTTGTTTGAGACATGGGGATGAATGTTGGCAGACACACAAACACACACACACACACACACACACACACACACACAAATACCAACACAAGCACACACAAATTCTGTACACTGCCCCCACAATTTCCTCCAAGCGAAACACAGAAGATGTATGACTTGTCTGCAGCTTGACGCTTGCTGTTGCGTACCTCGACAATTCCTGGAGTGTGTAACGGATGATGTGTGTATTGTGGCAGAGAGTGTGCGTGGTGCGGCTCATGGATATGGGTTGCGAGAGGGTTACCCGTACAACACGAGGCAGACAGTCTTGCTACAGAGAGAAAAGGTTAGTCTGAACCAGTAACTGATAAGACTGAAGCTGCATAGCAGGTCATAGCCGCATTATTCTGTATGCAGCTGCTTGGTACTCGCTCTTCTCTGATCGGACAGATCCAAAATTAAACTCAGAGAGGATTAGCAATCTTTGATTTAATAAGAGCAATCAAAGTTGCATGTTAAAGTTTCAGAACAATTTGAAGGCTTTTGCACATCCCCAGAAGACTGCAGTAAACATATTGGCTTCAACTAATACACACTGTGGTCTCATACAGTACATTGATTGGAAATTGGACCGACCGCCAATCAGCTGTATATTCGCTAATCAGTTCCCAGAGGGATGAAAGTACATCTCCAGCAAAGTGAGATGGAGACGGAGAGAAAGTTGCCCGAGGCAGCACCGCCGCTCGCTCGCCATCCGCTGACTGCATAATGTTATAGATCTGTTTTTGCTGGCAGCTGACCAACTTTGTCAGCAACCTTGCAAAGAGCTCACCACTCTTACATCTTTCACAGACCCATATCAATGACCTTCAATATCAAACGCCAGACCGAAATATCGACTGAAAGCTTCCTTTTATCAGGTGCCAGTTTCAGAGTATTTCCCCTTCAGAAAGCATAATGCAGAAAGCATGACAGGTCAGGCTGTTCACGACTCACATGAATCATTCTCTGCCGAAAGGACGATCTTTCAACCCTTGTGTTGTTTCATTACCGGCTGATGAAGTAGTCCAGCCCCGTGAAGTGGGGAATCTTGTTTGGCTTGGCCAAGCCTCCTTGACCTCAGACATTCATGAATGCCATATGTAAAACTCTTTCATATACTGTAAATCCACCCAGAACTGTTATTTTTGTCATATTCTCTTTGAGCTGGAGCGTAGACGAGCAAAAATATTATAACCCACCCTTGTAAATTTCTGAACGGTGAAGAGACGGGTTGCAGAGAAACCATTCTTTGTTAAAAGTGGGGAACCTGTCTTATCACTGAATGAGAAAGCCAGGTCCTCAGAGGGGTCTGTTTCTTCGCTCTACGATGGAAGTCACAGCAGATGAATGAAGGTCACCATTGTGTGTCTGGAAAATATGGAGCTCAGTGAGTCTGCCTCAGAACGCTTCCAAATAACGCCATCACTGTCTGCCCGCATGTCTGTCGGCCCACATGCATATGTCTATTCATATCTGTCACTTCTGTCGCTTTTCCCTGTCACTGTCCAACTAGTGTGCTTTTTATGAGATGTATCTCTGCTTCCTGCTCCCTTTCACTGCTGTCTGCATGACTCTTCTTCTGCCTTCCTACCCTCCTCCCTCCGTCTCTCCGCTCTATCACAGATCCAAACATGTCAGTCCTCCTCAATAAGTGTCCAGAGGTCCCCTATGAGGTAACACTCCCAGGGTCTGTTTCATCTCCAAGAATGTCTCAGCTTGCTTGAAATCACATGAATGGCTTCGAAATTGCTTCAAAATAAAAGCAGCTACAAAAGTACCGATTGTGGTAATATCAGCCATTCAAACGGGGCTCACACATCCAAGGCTGCCAGAGAATTTATTTTAGTAATGAGATGGAGTGATGCCCTGCACATATCACAGCTTGGGCTTTGATTTATGCCGCTGAATGAGGTGATGCCGTAATTTGTGCACGAGGGGAAAACACACACAGCCATTTAGTGATGGGATCCAGCACTGTTCAGTGGCACTCTCCCAGCCCATCTGGCTTCATTTACAATCCAGTTGGAGTCACACACGAACATTATACTTGGCTGTCTTCATTTTTATTGGTCAGCCTTGATTTATGACCATCAAAGTCCAAAATAATTGGCTGACACTGGATGTCTTTTATAAGTCGTGTTCAGGGGGCAAAGCTTCGGCAGCAAAAAATGCTGGAAAATGAGTGAAAACAGAAGGAATGCATGACGTGATGCCTTGAGAAGGAGCAGCAGAGTCTCTGTAGCCGAGCTTCCACTTGTGTATTTTTATAACAGGCGCCTCTTTGGCCAGCTATGTATGGTCGTGCCAAGTACTTGTGTATACAGCATTGGCCAGGTCATGTAACTTGTAGATTAAAAACATCTTTGCCAAAATGGGTTCAGTGACTAGAGACAACACCAAATAGGAGCTATGTATCGTTAAATGCCAAAGCTAGAGGAAATTACTGAGGAAAAAAAAAACCTTCACCCAACCAGAAAATTATTTCCTTAATTTTATGTATAATTCATTGAAATAATTACAGGCAACATTTCTGAAAGTCAAACTGAAATTAAACATCACCTCACTTTTTGTGTAGGGAAATCTAAATTGTAAGGTTACAGCAGTTATTGTTGTGCATTTATTTTTAGTTAAAACATCTAGAGCTAGGTCTAGGCTACAAGCCCCAGCTTAATCCTTCAATTCTCAGCTAGCTGTCTCGTTAGCGTATCTTAGCATCTATCTAGATGTTTCTTTTTGCTCACTTAATTTTAAGACAGTAAGGGGGTTAGCTAGCGTTAGCTTTCCTTCTTTCATTTATTGAGTTGCAATAGTGGCAATGACCACACTGTCAAAACTCATGCGTAGTCCTGTAACCTCAGCCGTCCCACCTTACATCTGATTCAAATAAGGTTACGTAATTTACGATGTGACAAAGCAATGAACGGACAAACGGGACTAAACAACAGCTAATGGACGCTGTTCCTCTTAGCTGGTTAACTGCATATTAAGATATTGCAATTAAAGTAATATGTCAAAACAACAAGTCAATAAACACTGAGGACATACATTATATACTGATATCATGGCAAAACAAAATTTAAATTTCAGTGCAACTTTTTTTTAAAGATGTATTTAAAGAATATTTAACTTGGTTTCTTTCTTTAAGCTTATTGTTTGAAGCAGGGACCTTTAATGCACCTCTTCCATGGTTGGTCAGGTTCCCACCCCCACTGTGTCATCTTGATGAGCTTGAAATAGCACCTGAAGTAATCTATTTCTATAAAGCCACTACTGAAAAAACATAGGCTCTTTAAAAAATGCTGATGTTCGCAGTTTTTTTTTTTCTGATTCTTTCTTCTTCCTTCTATTGTTTCTGTGCCTATTACTGTGCAAGGAAGCTACAATGCTGCTCACTGCTAGCCACATGCTGGCACACATCCAAAGCAAGAGCATCCCATAATTTAAAACCACAGGTTTTCACACAGACGCAGACTGATACATTACAGTATACATTACATTTATTTTATAGTCTTATTTTCCAAGGAGGGAGCCAAGGGCTTGTTTTTGGCAGCTTGTGTTCTGAAGTTTTTCCAGCAGAAGTCTTGTCCGATAAGACAATGCAATGTCAAGACTGCCTGGATAGGTATTTTATCAGTTCTTTCTTAATCTCAAGTATGCAAAACATCCTTGAAAACTCCAACTAAATGAAAAGTTGCATTGTGTCTCATTCAGCAATGGCAAAGAAGCTTGAGTGACAAAGAAAAAAAAAAAAAAAGCAAGAAAGTAATAAGCCAGCAGAATGAGATCGAGCGAGCTGAGCCAAGCAGCCAGAGAGGTTTTTTTTTTCTTCTGCCTCCATCTTTTTTTAGTTTTTGGAAGGCAGCCTAAAAATGTGCCTGTCGCAGATGTTTGGACAGAAGGTGTTTGCATGCTGTTCGTTTATACACTGCCATACGGGACACAGTATGACCACCACAATAACCAGTAAGTAACACTCTCCATGTGCACAACGCCTCGCCAACTTCTACCTTCTGTTTTTGGAGGGAATGTGTACCCCTGTGGATTGAGACGTACCTTGAAGCTCCTGACTTGCCCCACCGCCACTGATAATGACGCTGCAGTGGTAATGGATTTTGCGTTTGCAATTGGTTTGGGAGGGAAAATAAACTCCTTTTTTATTGAGGTTTTACTCAAAGTCTGTGTGTGAATGCGTGCACAGGTGTAAACGTCTGTGCATGCACAGCTTGTCAAAAACTCCCACACATGCAAACTTCTTCCTCATGACATGGTAGCTTTGCACTGCTATGCTCTGCTGCAGAAAGCTACCCGGTGCCATCTGTCATTCTACCCATGAAGGTGAACAGACTGTGTGCCTGAACCAGTTCCAAGTTTCTCATGCTACCACTCCCACTACATATTGCAGAGGTACAGTATCACTGTCACCAGTTTTATGCAGCATATTCATCAGTTTCAGCAGTTTGTCAGAGTTCTACCATCAACACTGTTGACCTCTGGGCACCTCGGTGGCTCGCCTGGTAGAGCGCGTACAATTCAGGCTTAGTCCTGACCGCAGCGGCCATGGGTTCAAGTTCGACCCACGGCCCTTTGCTGCACATCATCCCCCTTCTCTCTCTTTCTCCCTTAATTTCCTGTCTATTTCTCACAGTACTGTCTGAACAAAGACTTAAAAAAAGACCTCTAGACCTCTTCTCAAATGACTCCAAAATATAATCCTGTGACGCACAGAAGAATATTGAAACACCCATTATGCCTGAGATGAATGTTTTCAAATATACAATAAGGTATAATGGAAGGTGAATAAAATGAATTCATATGTGTCCACCTTACAGAACCATTTGTGTTTGTTTGTATCGTCTTTGTCATCACGTCTGAAGACAGCACTTCTGTTCATTATTACATCTCGACAGTACGGGGGAGATGAGGCAGACTGATGCAGCTCCAAACATGTGCTGTTCATTTTTTTTACCCTTGAGCCATAGTTTCCTGCTCGAAATCTGGGATTATTTAGAAGAGAGAGAGAGAGAGAGAGATGTGGCATTAAGCCCATATAGTCTCACACAAATGCTGCGTGTGGGTTCCACAATCCCCTGGATACACTGGCGTCATTTTGAGGCTAAGAAAATATACAGTTCTGCTAACAAACATTTTAAAAGTAGTTTTTCTTTACTTGCAGCCTATTATTTGCACTGACTACTCTATTGGCCCAATTTCACACAGCTGAAAAACTGGCAATCTGCAGTGCCCCAAAATCTTACCCCTGCATTATCGAGCTATATAGGCTCCTGGCTCAGACTTTAAGTTTTGAAGACTTAAACCTGACACCATTAAAGTAAAAGTACCACTGCATTGCTTTCTATTGACAGGATCATTTGTTTAACTACAAAACACACAAGTTTGATTTACAACTTTAGTAGGAAGACATCTTTGTGTTAAATTTAGAGGCTATAAAAGTTAATTCTTTTTTTAAACCAGGCATATTAGTAAAGATATATTTTGGTATAGACTCGATAGGCTTCAGTAGTTAAATAACGTCTGCGTGTGTGCGCTCAGCAATAAAGCAGTCATTCCTCATTAGATCACTCTGACTCCAGAGAAAGGACGCTCCAGTTCATTTCCCCTCAAATGCGTTAAAGGAAAAGTCTAACATTTTGGGAAACATGTTGCTTTTCTTTTCTGCTGAGAATTAAATGAGAAAATTGATACAACTGTCATATCTGTGCGTTAAATATGAAGCTCCAGTCAGCAGCTAAGCTCATAGCATAAAGACTGGAAGCAGGGGGAAACGGGTAGCCATGCTTTGTCCAAAGGTAACAAAGGTTGCCAGCCGAGCGGCGGAGACCGGCTAACTGACTGCTGGCTGTAGCTTCGTATTCTCTGGACAGACATGAATGCATAATACATCACTACACAGATACCGACGCAAGTAAAGAGATACACATTTGTACTACAAGGCAGAATATGCACAAAATCCTAAAGCTGTTTTATCTTCATTATTACGTCCCTCTATCAACTGGTTTAGAAGGTGCTTTTTAAAAAAGCAAAGACACATTGGGAACCACCTGTTCTGTCAGACATGTATTAATCAGATGGTAATTTGTCTTATCTACAAATGAGGTTCACATACCTACACTTTCACAAGACTTCCTGCTGTGACCTCAGACAAATAACAAGCAGGGTGTCATTATATAAAGAAATAAATAGATGGCAGATATGAAATGTAAATTTTCTATGGTTGTTTTGTAAACACAGCTTTTCCATTGATGCATTGATATATATATATTTTTTGCTTTCACTTGTTCTGCAAAATGGTATTATAGTTGATTTTAATTTCACTTTAATTTTTCTTTCATCACATTCCTACTGAGCTCAGCGTGAAATGAAAAAAAAAAAAAAAACCCTATTCTAGGTAAGTGAATAGACTCTGCCCCTGAATAACCACTGTGTCAGAAGAGTGTACTTCATAGTACTGTAGGTCTGTGAGTATGCATGGTTCTGTTTTTGGTGGGTGCAAATCCAAGCAGAAGTGAATAACACTCTTTGTTGAGGCAGCCAATCCTCTCACAAAAACTCAATTTCTGAAACTACGTGAATGAAAGACCTCGAGCAGAAATGTGAAAGTCAGCCAGTCAACATTAGTTTCAAGGCAATTTTTTTTTTCTTTCATCATTCAGGCAGTGGAGGAAAAGTTCAGCCTTTATTAGTGTTGTAAGAGTCACTCATTTTCATAAACTCTATGTAAAGGAATGCTTAAGTTGGAAATATAATAAGCTCTTAGCTGCAAGAAAGTTACCAAATGTGAAAGTAATTCCACCGACCACGAGAGGATGTGACCATGATTGTGTCCAACTTTTCTGAACAATACTACTGCCATCATTTATCTTCTATTGTCTGCTTTCCTATAGGAGGAGAGAGAGAACAACCATTAGAATTGGACACATTGCATATTTGTTTACCCCCCAGATTTCTCATTGACATGCAAATTTCCCCCTCTACCCCCACTCCTCCTCCTCCTCCTCCTCCTCCTCAAAAAAAAGAAAATCAGTTATTAAAATTCAGGTAATGTATTCCTGTTTCTGAATTCTATTTGAGAAACGTTATTAATTTCATATATCAAGTTCGGAACGGCCATCTGTTCGCTGCGCACCGCTGCACCTCCCTCCATCTGCCCCTGAGTTCCCCATGCGCCGTTCTGCCGCCACCGGCTCCAAGTTTTTATGCACTCTGGCTTTTTGATTTGTCACTCATCACGGCCTAGGCCCATGTGACCAGCTGAGTGCGCTCACTCCAGGATGGCACGGGCCTGGTGGGGGCATTCGGCGGCATCGCTGATGGTGACATCTCAGGTGACTCGAGGCACTGCTGAAATTTAATAAGTGACTTTGACTTTGTCACCTCGTGACACCGCTGAACCAAGTATGGCTGCCTTTTCTCCTTCCTCTTACTCATCTGTTATTCTCTGCACATCCTCTCCTATGCCCTCTCTTCCTCCTCTCCTTCTTGCTTTGTTTTTATCTCTCTCTCTTTTCCTCCTCTTCTTCCCTTCTTTGTTTAACTCTCTTTCCCCTCTCAGTGTTCTATCCCCCAGCTACAACACCCCTTTCCTCCCTCCCTCCTTTCTGTAAGTGAGGGAAGCAGATTGTGCAGTCGGCACAGTGCGACGTGTCCCTGCCACAGTTAATTTAGCATCTGTGCCTTCATGAATATGAATACATTTACACGTCCAGGATATAATTAGGTGGTGGAGTGTAGAGAGGGTTCACGACACTCCAGGTGGGCAGAGAGAGAGAGCGAGAGAGAGAGAAACAGAGAGAAACAGAAAAGAGATGGAAGTGGAAAAGAGGAGCAGGTAGGGCTAAAACAATCTCCCAGGCACTGTGACCTCTGTCGCCCAGCTAAGCACTCACATCAATCACACAGAAATGGCTGGAACTGCATGACTGAGGGGGTTTACATGGTTGGCACAGAGAAGTAGATGCAGATGCAGAGGCAGGCTGTGAGGCCACTTAAGCTTACAGCAAAATGTGCCGTTGTGATGCTAGCTGATGATTGCCTGCAGATTGTGTGTATGAGTGTGATCACACACACATGTATGCGTATGTACATGTTGGAAAATTTCATGTGCTTAACCTCCTGCTGCAGCTATCTAGAAGGTGCATAAGACCTTTTTATGCAATAAACACTTGAGATCAAGCTTGATTGGAGTTTTGGACACGATTATGAATCACTTGGAAATATCGATGAGCTTCCAGTTTGGTGGCTTTAGGCGAGTATCTATGTCTTTGTCGGACTGTAGCTGGACTGGGGAGTTCCCAGCAAATTGTTAAACGAAGCTGCGTGAAATCTGACGCCATTTTCACTGTACTGAAATCAAAGTCAAATTGTCCTCAGTGGGATGAAAATGAAATATTGCATCCAGGGTAAAATATATAGATAACGTCAACGGCATGTTGATGAAGCCATATGTACCGAAAACAGAGAGGTTTGCTTGGCCGGGGTCAGAGCTCAACCTCTGGAGCTGACGAGTGCCTTAGATTTCAAGGTAGAGAACTGCCACATTGTGAGGAGCCAGTTGAGATGATTTTGGGCATCTGGTTTTGACATTTCTTGTACAGCTCTGTGTGGAGTTTCTCCAATAACTACCAAGTGAGCGGGTCACTTGGTAGTCCCTCCAGCGGGCCAGGACCCGCTGGAGGGATTATAGATATTCCTGCTGGGCTGAGAACACCTCGGGATCCCTAAAGAGAGGTCGGAGGACGCAGCGGGGGAAAATGGATTTTTAGCTTTTCCGTTCAGTCCTCTGGCACGGTGACCTGCCAAAATGGATGGTTGAACAGATGGACAGATAGACGTGCTATACAGTATATAGGTGGTTAAGAAGCACAGCTTGGTATGCGTGTCCATAAGTCATTCACACTACATAATGGTTTATTTACCAAAGCGCTGTGCTATTTAGGCACCAGGGAGGCACAGTCTCCAAAATGTTTAATGTTGTGTAGTTTAGCCATATGCCTCTGTTTTACAGCAAGCATCGCCTGTGTCATTACACCCCGGTGCATTGGGCGCTTTCCATAATGGATCCATAACGAGAAGTTACTGCAAATGAATAGCCAAACATCTTTGGGGATGTTTGTTTAACACAGGTGTTACCCCTCTGTAAATATGATGGCAAGATGACTTATGAGCATGTATGTTGCCAGACAGAGGTTGGGTGTTTTGTGTGGAAAGCAGACAGCTTTTCTGTCGGTGGAGTCGGTGAGGAGGGATGGCAGCTTGGGGCTTTAAAAGTCAAGTTTTGCATTCACTTCTCGTCTCCGTTGCATTCTGACTGACATGACAAAACCGCTGCTTCTAACCAGCTGTCACAGTGAGGGATTTGAATGAGGGAATGTTTTGAAGTGATACAACAATCTCCTCATCCATAAAACACCACATCACTCCAGTATTAGAGATGTCCTTCAAAGTGAAAAACAACATTGTCTTTAAGGTTAAAAGTTTGTGATAGAGTCTGCACACTGTGCCACTCTGTTCTTCGCCAAATGCTCGCCAGGGGACTAAGCAAGGTAATTGATTTTGGATGCAGTCATGCAGGGGTAGTCCCAGCCACCGCAGATAAGAAAGAATTTCAAATCAAAATTATGTCTGCGCTATGCATATGAATCAGATCAGGCCTAATAAAATAAAGGTATTAGCGGCAAGGGAGGGAGAGAAGTAATTAAAGCAACTCACCAGGCACCGTTCACGCTTCGCTCTGGAGGTCTCAGTACCCAGGGGTAAGTTAAAGAACTTGTAGCTTTTAACAGAAGGCACAGAGGTCATCTGACTTTGACTTTGTTCCAGCTTTTTGACAGGGGTTCACGCTGGGGTTCGCCTGTGTGCATCACATCGCAATTTTTCCATCATTCTCTATCATATCGATTACTGTGGTATGTACAAACTACAGCATTACCATGTGAGGATGATTTAAACGTAATGACTCATGAGTAGATAAAATAAGGGGGATAAATTGCTGTTTTTGGACACAATCCAAAAACGAACCAGACGAAAACCTGCCTGGCTCAGTATAAAAGGTGTACCGACCCAGAGTGAACAGACTTGAGGTTGTGATGTCCGATCCAAAACGCAAATTGACTCTAAAAGACTCCAATAGAAGGAGAATACCACCGCCGCCGCACACCATCTCGCCTTTTTTAGACGAATTGACACACGAACCTAACACCTGTGTCTGTTATCTCGAGTGTGAAAGGCGAACTGAGCTGCATGACCACTCCCTTGGACCTGGTGGAAATTTGAAGTCTAGCTCAAGGATACTTCAGCAGGTCAGAGCCACGTGAGGCCTGAGCTGCTGTCATACTCCCTGTTGCTCCTGCTCTGACTCTGACCACACATCTGGCACATGCATGGGGCAGCGAGAGGACACACTCTCTCTCTCTATCAACAGTTGAATGTCTGATTGTCTTTGTCTGTGGTCAGGAGCTCTATAAGTCCCCTGGGGGAAAAGGATTATTCACCCCCTCATGCACTCTCTGTCTTCCTCCCTCTCTCTACTCCCCTCAGGGCTTGCCTTTGAGTGTGTCCCTGGATGCTCTTCCAGTAGCCTTCTTGGTCTGGAACCTTCTCTGACTCTTTTTCATTCTCTTTTTTTGTTGTGTGTCCCATCCACACACACACACACACACACACACAAACATATTTTCTCGTCTTCCTTTGGCTCCTCCTATCATATTCCCTCCTAACGTTCAGTTTTTTTTCCTTCTCACCCATTTTCTTCTCACTCTTTTCGCATGTTGTGCCGTGCAGATAAACACAACTTCCAGGGAGGGGACACACACACACACACACACACACACACACACACACACACAAAGAAAAATGGTGGATAGTGGCTAACAGGTGCAACAGGGAACAAGCCTGGTTTGAGACTCCAACCTCTCCAGCTGGAGGACGTGATGGTTGGGCAGTCAGGTTCCCAGAGATGGCATCATGCAGGAGTTGCCTTTTATCACAGCAACACATCGTGCAACATCCCCACTTAACCCCACTACCACCACCACTACCAGGAGCACACACACACACACACAAACACACACAGCAATGCATGCACAGTGTTCAAAACTTCACCCCAGCAGGAAAACAACAACAGGAAAAGTATCCAGGACAGCAAGTTCGCCATCATGCCAAGATACATACACATTTCTCCTATGCCTGTGTGTGTGTGTGTGTGTGTGTGTGTGTGTGTGTGTGTGTGTGTGTGTGTGTGTGTGTGTGTGTGTGCGAGAGTCAAGACAGACAGAGGGACAGAGAGAGAGAAAGAGGCATAATCTATTAATAATGAACAAATGAATGAATTTTGGTGTACACACACACACACACACACACACACACATACACACATCTTGCTCCATGTGACACCATAGATGGTCCTCTTTTATCCCTGCTGGATTTTATCTGCTGGCTCCAGAATCAGTCCAATCCAATTTATTCCGTCCTTCACCCTCACCGAGTCATTTATGCCTACTCTAATTTCCGTATCATTTAATTCTGCTCCCTATCTTCATCTCTGCCCATTTTCTCCTGACACCACATTTGGAGTTGTGATAAAAAAAAAAAAGAAAAAAAAAGAACTCAACTGAAAAAGTTGCCAAAGACAGACATCGCATGGTTTGTGGAGGCACAATGGGTTCATGCAAATTCAGGAGTCAAGACAGGTGATTATTGAAAGTCACCTTGCTTTGCTGCAGATTTGCTGCCTCAAACTTAGAATAGTGTGCATTCAGTCATATGGCAGCTGGTTAGTAGTCATGCTTAAATGTATTTGTTTAAAAGACTTAACCTCAACAGAAAAATTAGATTTTGTCTGCTCTAAAATAATATAATGCATACCGTATCAAATATTTACTCTACTGCTGCATTTCAGCGTATTGCTACTGTTTAAATCTCCACACAATGTTTAGATTCCCCTGACCTGAAATGCCATAGTAAGAACAGTACAAGCCTGGAGGAACTCCATAGTCTGCATTCCTGTCCTGGCCAGTGGTTTCATTACAGGCATGGCTTGGTTTAATGATATGGGACAGTAAGCTTATTCTACTGTTGCACAATGTAACTTAATAAATGCTGAAAATATAACTGTACATTTCCAGATTTTGCAACATCTCCTGCCAGATCTCTCAAACTGACAAATGTAAAGCCAGCGTTTGGTAAAAGTACAGCTGGTCCAAGAACACTCAGATGACCTCCAAAAGTTGTCTCTTTTGTCCTGGGAGAGAGTGATGTGCCAAGTCCCCAGTCTGCGTGCCCTGCGAGTGAGCGTGGTTCCTGGCAGCGATGCCAGTCCAGAGACGGGTAGGAGTTCTGCAGGCCATCTGGGAAAGCTCCAGGAGGATCTTGGGAGAGCCTGGCGCTCATCGGTGGGGCCTGGGACCTGAAAGTGCACCATAATCGTAAACACAAATGCAACCAGAAGAAGTAAGCACGAACACATGAATGCACCAGGACTCTCAAAAGTTAAAAACCCAAACACATGAAGAGCTTCAGCTTAACATGTTTAGTAACCGCAAGGATTGAATTGAACTTGCCGTAAATATCCCATTTAACAGATAAGGAATTTTAGGGTTAAGTGGAAAATGCAACTGATAGAAACTGAACTGCTCATTCACTTTGAAAACACATCAGTGAATAAAACTTACACTCCTGATGTACTTTGGCTTCCCAGAGCACTCTGGTTGTGTTTGCTTCGTGGCTTTTCCTCACAAAACCTTCCCTCAATAGGTTTATCATATGAAAATGATTGAAGGGATGAAAGAGAATTTTTTAGATGGCGAACTCAATTTTTTTTCTCTTAATGGTCAATTTAAGCACTACTTAAGACTGTGTTGCTTTGAAGTCTTTGAAATTTTAATGATGACCTTGATTCTTGTGTGAATCACATGCTTCAGCAGGGAGTAGAGTGCACATCGCTCATGTTTAAAGGCCCCAGCGCATAAACGACTAAAGTTTGGTTGTCCAATAATGTCTCCAAGGACACCAGTAGGTGGTAGATGTGGTAATTAATTACTCAGTGGAGATGTAAACATTCTTTAAGAAGTTGTGTTTTAAGCAAACCGGTTGTTTTGTTTATTTTGCTTTGATAGTTAAAGTTAATTTGATTCATCTGACCTCTGAATTCAAAGGAAACACTCCCGCACATCAAAAACGGAGAGTGTCCGCAGCACCTACTTACCTACACCTGCATTGTTCTTTTAGTGCTCGTAGAATGAGGTGTGTGTATGTGCTTATTTGTTCTCTCTAAGATACCAAAACAACAACTGATGGGTTAAATCTTAAGCGTAATCTTTCATCTTCTTTCTTCTAAAGAGACTATTGATCAATGATTTAGTCAATAATCGTAATGGTGTGATCAGTGTGACCTCCACCCCACTTCCCTGTGACTCCTCACCTTCTCGTGTAACTTGGCCAATATTTTTGTTGTTTTGCTATTTTTTTTTTTTTTTATAATATAACAGGTTAAAACCATAACCCATTTTACACTGGTCAAAAAACCTGCTAATGCCTGCTAACATCTTCTGTTAGCAATCTGAAAGAGTATGAGCTTTCACTCCCGGGTTAGATGACTCTGCAATAGTATAGAGTATTTATCGTCTCCTGCTCCGATCAGCAAAGATGTATCACTTACAGGGGCACCAGCCCGGGATGAGACGGGATGGATCCATTTTACCAGTTGCACGGCAGCTAGCAGCTCACTCTTTTCATCTTGCTCACTGGTGACCAGTTTAAAGCGTAGCAACACGCATAAAGATATAAATACTACATATCGCCCTTTCATTTCTGAAGCAGTCTTGATAGAAAATGAAGCTAAGATTACAGTAAGAAGAGAATAATTATTAAAATAAATAAGATGGACTGAATATAACATTTAAAATGCTGATATGTTTGGCCTTGTCTGAAGGCCTCGAAGGCCCTGAGGGTTCCCCACTGGTCAAATGGCTGCACAGCTGTGACCGCTTCATTTGACTGGTGGGAGCGCTGGAGGAGGGGATGAGGAAAAGATGAGAGATTCTGAGGGGAACCACAACGAAATTAGATTAAGTGATGGATGGATGGATGGATGAGTAAGTGATGGAGTGAGTCAAATGAAGGCATGGAAGCTGATTTCATTTAGAAAAGTGTAGAGGAATAAAAAAGTCTTTGGTTTACAGCGTAGCAGATGGGAGGATTGATGGAATGATGAGAGAGCGGAGGCGATGAGGATAGAAGGGTAAAGGAACGGGGGGGGGGTGGAGGACTCTTAAAGCATAGTGGCATCCCAGAAGAAGGAGATTAATGGGGTGTGGCTCTCCGTCTCCATACCCCTTTGTGCCAAGCGCTCCCTCATAAAGCACACCTCACACATCTGGCACAAGCGTGGGGCACGGGGCACCAATCCCTCTCTGCCTCTCTGTTTCACCCTTTCTCTGGAGGAAGGAAGTTCATCTTGGCACAGCTATACTGTGTGTTTACTGATGCTGGTGGAGGATTTGTTCTGACTAATAATTAGTTCTCTGCGTTTTATCTGTGCCTCTGAGATGACCGTCTGATATCGCATTATGGGGATGACCCTCTTTTTGACGTTGCTTTGTGTTCACTAGATTATATCTGTCAATTAAAGCACTTAGTAACCAACCTATTGGGAATGGTGTTCCATGTTACCCTCATGTAGACAGTGATATAATTACCTTGTTAGTCACTGATAGGATTACTCTCATGTTGAATACAAATGAATGTAATGAAGCACACGTCTATAGTTGTATTTTATGGCTCAACCGACCCTCACCCAGATCTTCAACCAAGTCCACTGAAATTATTCCAAATTCATCTCCCACAAAAATGCTCCTGTACTACTAATGTGGTCTCATGCTGCGAGTTGTAGGGAGTGAGTCAGAGTAAATATCTGGACAAACGAAACACCAGCTTTGAAGCCATAATCTCTTCCAAGGCTGCATGAAGGTAATGTTACATGTATATTTGCATGTAAAAACATGTTGTTGTTTTTCATTAAGGTATGTTAGGCTGTATGATATAAGTTCTGCTCCTCTACAAGCCTCTGCAACTCAAGGTTACCCATAATACCATTCTGAGTGTATGCAAAGATGTTTACATTGCTTATATTCTAAGCATAATTGTAATAATAACTAAATAATAACTCTACAAAAGCTTGAGACCGGGGTTTGTATCCCCTGTCCGTTGTGCTGTTACTGTATGTTGAGGCTAACATTACAGTTTAGTTCAATAAATGTAAAATGTAAAATGTAATTCCTTGGCCCCAACAAAGTGATTTGAGTCGCCTAAGTGTTGTCATAAAAGGTTTACTAGGGTTTAGTTGCAGGTGTGGATTTTGTATTGTCATTTGTTCACAGTGAACATTTTGCTCAGGTAGAACACAGCTCCTGCACACATTCAGTATATTTCCTCTTTATGTTGATCAAAAGCGTATCCTGTTTCTTACTAAATATTTTTGCCATTGCAGATTAGTTGTACATGAATCTAATTTCTATGTGTAACTTTTGCTAATTGCCGTGGTACAACCATAGACTGTAAATAAAGATGGATGCAGCCAGCGTGATGTCACCCACACATTTCTGCTGTAAAATTAAGCATTTTAACATGAGAGTCTATGGGGATTGACTCACTTTTTAGAGCCAGCCTCAAGCGGCCATTTGAAGAAGTTCCGTTTTTGGTACTTCCATGTTGGCTTCATTTTTCAGCCTCGGAGGTTGCCGCTCGGGTAAGACCCAATAACGGAGCTGGAGTTTTCTTAGTTCATATACATGAACTGCTGGAGCTCTGCTGCCGGCTTCCAGCTAAGCCAAGTGCAACTTAAAGATTTAAGCTCTCTGAAAGCTGTGTTTGACACAAGCCAAATGGCATTATGTCAAAGAGACTTGAGTCGAATGCTATATGAAAGGTGCTGAAATGTGTTTGATTGGTGGTGAGAGGTGAGCTGAGGGTGCTGTGTGTATGCGTGCATCAGTGTTTGTGTGTGCGTGAGGGAGATGGGTTTGAGGTTTTACAGCACAATAACAGTTTAGTGAGGGGTGTGTGTGTGTGTGTGTGTGTGTGTTGTTTGTGTGTGTGTGTGTGTGTGTGTGTGTGTGTGTGTGTGTGTGTGTACTATATGTTACTAAGAACTGAATGTGTGTGCCCTTTGTGGCCATGTGTGTAACCTATCTGAGGGTTGGAGGCGATCAGTCTCTGGTGAATTCCTGTCGGCGCCGGAGAGTGGGAACATTTGACGGATCGGCCTCCCCCACGCTCGGGACGCTACGTTCCTACACAGATGGCGTAATTAACGGGAGGCGAGCCAGGGAGGGAAATTTATCTTTGATCAGCACTTTCGCGCCAGATTGTCATCTATGTTAATATGATGATAGCATCAGTGCGCACGCGTGTACACACACTCACATGCACACACAGCACGAGATGGATGGTGAGAGAATAGAGGCTAGGCAGCAGTCAGCCCCGAGGATATAGGGTTATGTGTGCAGACACACACACACACAAACACACACGCAGTCTCCTCCTAATCCTTTGTTCACGGCATGGCACTGCACTCCTCTGCTGTGAGGAGAACTATGATGATCTTTGGAGGGTGCCTCACACAAAATCACACACACACACACACACACACATCTGTTTTTTTTAAGTGTGCAAGCAATGATCAAAACATTTTTGCTTGAATCTGCCGCCTCAGAGTCGGATAACCATCGTTTTCACTGTAAATTGAACATGAACATAAACAACCCAAACAAAACATTTATATCGTCTGCTGATAGACAGATTGTTTGACATGAATTTTAAAATCTTTATCTTACAATACAAAACTAGATGAGGAAAAGACTCAAATAAAACCTCAAATAAAACCCAAACATTGTGAGTTTGCACGGTTTAGTGTGTAAGATTCCTCTGCCCGTTCAATCTACGCTGCACGTGCGCAAGTGTGAGTGTGTATGTCAGTGTTGTGAGAGGAAATGTCACAGATGAGCTCTGCCACGTACCTACTTTCACCCCAGTGAGATATTAGCAGTAATGGCATGGAGGTGTAATGGCATGTGCCATAACATCTGGGCTGTGTGAGAGGAAGGGGAACGGAAAGGGAGAGAGAAAGAGAGGGATAGGTGGTCGACAAGGTCCCCAGGGACGCTGTGGAGTAGAAGGATAGATGATAGTGGAATTGTTGATGTACAAAGAGGCAACACGAAACAAAAGGTAGCTTGGAGGGCAAAGTAAGAGAGAATGGAGGGAAGGTGAGATAGAGGTAAAGTGAGGAAAATAGTTTTTTTTTTTTTTAAAAAGAGAAAGGTGATGAATGGAATTAGTAGAAAAAAGGAAAATAGACTGGTAAGACCTGAAGACAGGAGAAAGAAGCAGCGACCAGGAGAGAGACGAAGACCAGAGATGGGATAGTTGGCGAGTTTGAGTAAGTGAGAGAGGAGGGAAAGGAGAGAAGAAAGGACATGAGGAGAGCAGGAGCGAATTGGTGAGTGTTCAAACATTTCCAAACAAACCGACAGGCAGGCAGACAGAAAGGTAGGTAGACAGACAAAAACACGGAGGCAGACAGACAGCAGGGAGAACAAAGGCTGTGTTCCTCCGCCTCGCTCTGCTGCTCCCCAGTCCATCTGCTGCTTCTGCACACAGCCTCCGATCTGTTTCACACTCATTTTCAGCTATCTCGCTCCTCTCCATCCTGCCCCCCCCAATCTCCTCTCCCTCGGTCTACACACACACACACTCACTCACTCACTCACTCACTCACTCACTCACTCACTCACTCACATTACATTTCTGCTCATTCTCATCCTCAACTTGTACCATCCCCTCCCACCTGCGCTCATATTCTCTATGGCTGATTTTCTTTTCAGCTTTCAGCTATTGTTTATTTTAGAGTTTGACATATGACACAACCACTACATCTAGGAGGCAATGGCAACCATCAACCATTCATACACAATATATACAGAATATTATAAATACAAATCTGTAATAATCTATGTAACAGGGTACTGTATGTACACCATAAATAAAAGCAACCAGCTACAGTGACTCGCTATCGGGAGGTGATGACACGGGCCAGTCAAACCAGGGCTAGCTGGTTAGCATGCTAACTTCAGTAGAAGAAAAGAAGTGATAGAAAAAGAATCAAAACAAGAGTCAACATTGGCGTTGCTTTCCACAGCTGGAGACAGATGTTGGCAAGTAAATGAATGAAGTTTGATGGTGAACTACTTCTAGACTGGAAAATAAACAGCTGTAAATGCTAACAATTGCTATTTAGTGATAAAAAACTTACATATAGCACCTTTAAATGGATTTACATAGAGTTTTCATTGACGTATCGAGTGTCATTATCCTAAAATGTCCAGTTAAATTTGACGAACACATAGTAATGTTAAACCTATCGCACACACTTTATTTTGAAAACCCCACCAAGTTCTTGAGAAAAAAAAAATCACAAAAAGCAAAGATGATGCATTCATTGGTCAGAGAGGAAAAAGAGGAGCAACAACAGATTCCTTCCAGCTAAAACAGGCACAGCTGCGCATCAGTGTCCTAAAAAAAACGTTGTGTTGAACACCTGAAACTCATTTTGCCTGTGACGGTGAAGGTGTTTGTAGTTGATTCTGACATCGAGTGTTTTCAGGAAGCTTAAAATATCTCAGTAGAGGAGATGAAAGGTCATGGGGGCATTCAACTTCAATAAGTAGATTCATTCATTTTATGTTTTGATTATTAAAAACAATAGAGCAATAAGGAGAAAATAGCCACAAAGAGATTGGGTCAGATATAATGGTGGATGACATCCACAGCTCCCGAATAACTCTATGAGCTTTTATTAAACTTCAGACAATGAGCATTTATGGAGAATAGGAAGCTTTATTCATTCAAACAGATGTCTATTATACATAATTGCAGGTCGGAGTTATACAGTCAACCGTGTCTGTGCATCTGTGTATGTATGTAAGTATACACACGCACATGTGGGTATTTACATGGTTTCGCATTCACATTCACTCTCTCGCATCATTTAGTTTCTGGTGGCTCTCCAAACAGGACCGCCCCAGTGACAGCCCATAATACAGTGTATAATAATGGGAGATTTGCTTTCATGAGCTAAGCTCCAGGACTGTTTGGACCTCCCATTTAGACTCAACAGGAGCTTGGCACCGAGTCTGCACAGGTGCAGACAGAGAGAGAGAGAGAGAGAGAGAGAGTGAAAGGAGGAGAGAGAATTGGGTCCTGCGAACAACATTCAACATCTGTGTCAATGGCTGTTGCACAAATTTTCACCAATAAAACTGAGAGCAAGGGGAAAGGAGAGAGTCAAACAGAGAGAAGGGGATAAGGAGTAAAGCGGGGATTCAACATCTGTCAGTGTCTGTTATGCTTTCTACTAAATTGAGAGAGAAAAACAGAGAAAAGGAGGTAGGTGCTTAAAATAGCAGAGAGAGAAAGTTGGTGGCTAGCCAAGCCTGGATGAAGCAATCCGCTTCCAGCTGTTGTCCTGTTTGTGAATCAGAGAGAGGACAGGAGGGGAGGCAGGGAGGACGGGAAGGTAAGAAGATATTGAAGGTGGGGAAGAGAGGGATGAAGGGACGGGAAGGTTAAAGCGATCATGCAGGAGGTAGTGAGGACACAGCTGTTCCACAGGTTGCAGTTGTGTGTACAGGAACTCCACCGCTGACTGTCTGATGAACTGCAGCATGTTTCTCTGCGCACCCACTCCTTCCTCTTTCGCTTACACAGTCACACAGTCGCCCCACTCCAGCTCCATCGTGTTTGTGTCCTGAACCTGATCTCACTGGTTCAAACTCTTTTTATTCATGCCTCCACGCCGGCGACAGCCAGAGCCGGAGGCGTTAAGTTTTCGGGTTGTTCGTCTGTTTGTCCCATTCTGGTGAACACGATACCTCAGTAACACCTTGAGGAAATTTCTTCACCTTTAATTTTCCATCCATTATCTTTACCCCTGGTTGGAAAGGGTAGTAGTCAATCACAGCGAGCATTTAGCAATAGGTTGGGTACATACAGAGTCCACATAGAAAAGCTGTGGCCAAACAGTTGATTTAAACTCAGGAGTGTCTCGCTGTGAGGTGTCGTTGCTAATCAATCCACCCACCGTGTTACACATTAACCATAATTAAAGAGGTCAACAGAAACCAAATACGTGTGATATCAATTGTGTGTTTTTTGCACAGTAGTTTATGCATGAACTTGAGTTAATGACAATAAAAAATGTTGGAGGACTGTGTGTCCCTGTCTAGTAGCGCCAACAGATTTACAGTTTTTGTGCGGTGACGAACAAATCGATGTTTACAAACCATTTCTTATTTTCTGTTTTGTTATTTTTCTGAAACGAAATGGACAGTCCATTTCATTTCAAAACGCCAATAGTGATTCACATTCTTTCATCATTTGAGCTCTGAATAACATGTTTTTTGTTCCACAAAGCGCACAGGACAACTTAAATTGAAAAGATTGCCTTGACTTTAAGAAAAGAAGATATTGATGAATAAGTGGCTCGATACAGTTGAGGGAAAAACTGAGTTCCATCACTGGCACTCTTTTTACATCATGTCCTTGTTCGTTTCTTTAACACTCTGTCAGTTGTGGTTGGTTCTTTTATACAAGCAATGATCTGCAGTTTGTGAGTGCGAATGTGAATTTTTCTGTATGTTTTTTTTTTTTTTTTTTTACCACTTTGTAGCTCTGCTTGATGGATAAGTGGCAGTTTTAGTGGGAAAATGTTGCTGATGCTGAAATCAACAGGCTTTTGAAATTTGCCAAATTGACAGGCTTGAATAGGGACTGAACAGGTGGAAAGTAGTGCACTCCTAATGTGATTGCATGTGTCAGAATCAAAACCAAGCTTTTTTCATGAAGAGGCAAATCATTTGAGATGTTTCATTTTACAGTCAAAAGGCTAAAATGAAGCAATTTACAAGCAATTTACAAGCAAGGAAAAAAAAAACAGGGTAGCCAGTTGCAAAGGACACGTCTTCTCTATAAGCACAAAAAGAAATAAAGTATATGATGTAAGAATGTATCTCCCACAACTTTTTTTTATTAGGTCACACCAACATATCAATTAATACAAACAGTGTAATGCCTGTTGCTCCAGTCTAACTGTTGTTGTTTCCAACTCTTGAAGTTGCTTGGACTTATTTTCAACACCTTGTTTTTCAGTCTCAACTCACTCTGAACGATTTCCTCTCCTTTGAGCACTGCGCATCGACAATACCAGTAAAGATTGCTTCCTGGCTGTTACTCATGCATAGAAAATGCTGCCTCAGTGTTGTGGATTTCACCCAATGCATAGAAAGTAGATATGACTATCGTTTCTTTTTTTTTTTCTTTTTCTTTTTTTTTGCGGCCATGTTTTGGAATCTGTCAATACTGATAATGATGACAGTCTTTTGTGGTCAGAGAAAAGGTGTTTTGTGTGTCTTTTTGAGGAAAACATAGAAATCATTTTGTTTGGATTTCCTCCCAGTCTGGGGCAGACTAATATTCGTCCTCTTTTTGTGTAGTTTATGTTCTCTCTCACATTTGAAGAGAATGATGATGAAAACCGCAAGGATAAAGGAGATATTTGTGTGTGTGTGTGTGTGTGTGTGTGTGTGTGTGTGCGTGTGCGTGCGCGTGCACATGCGCGTGAATTGTATGTCAAGATACACAAGAAAGGCAAATAGATGGATATTGGTGCTGTGGAGTTGAGTGGCCAACTGGAGGATGTTTGTACTGAGCAGAAGTTGGATGACAGTGTGTGTTACTGGTGTGTATTGTTGAAAAAGAAAATGTGCACTCAAGCCGCCCTCACAGACCCTACGGTTCATTTCTTACTGGACCTAGTTTCTCCCCTGATGTAAAATACATCTTCACATCTCCGTTCTGTATGTTTGTGCCACTGCTTTATTAGAATTTATCTCCCCATTAAGATGCATCGAGGCATTAATGGTAAATGGCTCCCCCACACAGCTCATCAGTTTAATGCATGACTAACCTCTCACAATTAGCAAGATCAAGGGACGCGGCTCTTTCTCTTTAAATGGAGAGAAGGAGTAGAGGTTATGGCATAAAAAATAAAGCATATACACAGTAGATGTATCGTTTGTTTCTTCACTCTTTCACACACATATTGTGCACTTATACTTTTTCCAACACGCACACACACATTTTCTCCTGTCTTCTACGCAGGCTATTAACCTGTCTGATTTCTGCAGAATCTCTGTAATTTGGCCGTCAATTATTAAAATTCTACCCGCTGGCACGTGGAGACGGAAAAGGACCCCAGCATTCATTCTGGACCTCAAAAGGACTGACTGCTAACACACGGGCTAATGTGTGCGCAACGTCCTGGGTACTGCAGGTTTGACACCGGTCCCAGCACACTGAGTGGATAATTGTATATGCGATGAGAGGGGAGGGTGAAAAGGAAGGACTGGCGTTTGCTTAACAGTATGAATGTTATAATAAATTGACAGCCAGTTGTGTTACTGTAAATGAGGACAGACAGTGATTTCATGTGCTACATACATCTCATAGTAATGGAACCCGTTCAACATGGAGGTGTGACTTCCTGGAGTCTCTACTGGTTGTTTTGCAACATCACAGAGATGATTCCAGGTATTGGACCCATCCACAAAATAGTCCAGCCCATAATTTGCCATAAAATTACGGTGTCGTTTCTACACTTTGGTTTTTGAGGTGGTTGCCTTTGGTTAGGCAGGGCTAGGCTAGCTGTTTCCCCCAGATTCCAGTCTTTATGCTAAGCTAAGCTAAGCTAAGCAGCTGCTGGCTATATGTTCATATTTACCGGACACATGTCGAGAGTCGTATCAATCGTCTAATCCAACTCTCAGTGAGGGAGCCGATAACCTTATATTTCAAAATGTTGAATTGGCTTTTCAAGTGTCTGCGCTTTTGAGTACATGTTTGAATCTCTTTATCATTTGTATTTTTGTGTGAGTGTGTGCATTTTTTATTTTTATTGCATTTTCAACTAAACGGCAAAATGTATTCCTTAACTTATGTAGCAAAATGGATTTTATAAAACAATAAATAGTTTGTTTTGTAGGTGTGTGTTAAAAGACAAAGTGTAGAAAAAAACTGAATACAGCAAAAACCTTATATTGTTGAGGTTGATGTGTTGATTGTGTGTGTGTGTTCTTTGTGTTTGTATGTTTGCAAGATTATGCCAAAAAAAAAGAAAAAAGAAAACAATACACAGATCCATATTGAAAAAGGCTGAACATTTCACTCTTCCCTCCCAGGCTAATATGAACCATACACTCCCGTAGACGGCTCGCCAAGAACAAAATGGTAATGGTGGAACGTTGAGGGGGTGCGCTTGATTATTTATTTGTGTTTCAACAGGGGAAACCGGAGCTCCGTCACCACTATGAGACTATGAGTCATAAAAGCCTGTTTATTTAGAAACCAGAACTTGCTGCTCGACAGGCCGTTACATCTGGTGGCAATTATATCATTCGGCTCTCCGTCCCACATGCTGAATTCAACGCATATGTGGGAGTTGCATCACATCAGAGTGTGTTGTACTGTATGTGTGCGTGTGTGTGAGTGTGTGTTCTACATGCCTTACTTACATGGTTTTACTTGTGATCCAAAAACAAAACATGTCATCAGTTTAAAGAAGTCACGTTTTTTACTTATTCATTCACGAGATCTCAAATAATCGAACCAAATGTTTTATTTTTTTTTGCCTGTATTTGTCCCTGAGATGCCCTTGACAATCATTTGACTGAGGATGTCAATTTCTGTTCTTGTCTGGGTGAAGAATTTTTCCGTAAGCGGTTATCACTGAACTGAATGAGGAGTGGGGTTTCAGAAGAACGGTGATGCTTTCCCTTGTGGCTTCTTTTCTTATGGGGCTCCAGTTCAACAGCTGCTGAAACTTCACTCAGAGCTTGGCTGTTGAGGGAAAACATCTTGTTTCATTTTTGCCGCTCTGTTGTCAAAGGACTTGGAATATTCGCTCTCCCTCTCTCTCTCTCTCTCCCCTCTCCTCGCTCGCTCCCCCTCCCCCTGCCTCCTCCCTCTCCCCTCTTCTCCTCACCTCAGGTCCTGTCAAACCTCTCGCTGGGGAGAAATAGAAGGTGTGTGGCTCCTTGGTGACGTGTGTCTTTTTGCGTGTGTTTCTTGCGCGTGTGTATGTTCTTGTCTGTTCGGCCGTGTTTCCATGGGACTCAGTGTGTGCTCTGTTTAAACCTACTGTCCCCAAAGCCTTACAAGGCTCCCTGTGTATAATTGGTGACCTATTACTTTCTGCCCATTGCATTTGACAGATATGAATTGGAGACTGCCACGCAGACATGCTGATTAATGACAACCACAATTGGTACCTTTTAATTGCCAAGGATAAGAAGTCAGGCATTGCAGAGAGAAAGAGAGTCAGAATGATGAACACACATGCACACACGCACTTCTGCACACATCTGTGATTATAGGCTTGGTGTGTGTTTGTGTCTCATCTCTCTCTCCCTCTCTCTGCACATCCAGGCCATTTCTGACATCTAATCAACCAATGGTGGAGCAGTATTATGGAGCCAGCTGTTTGCCAATGATGATACTTTTTTCTCTGTGTGTGTGTGTGTGTGTGTGTGTGTGTGTAGGTGTATGTATGTATGTATGTGTGTGTGTGTGTGTGTGTGTGTGTGTGTTTTCATGTATGTGAGCCCTTGGGGGAGGGGGTTGGGTCTGCAGGGGGATGGCATTAGTAATGTGTGTGATTAAGCACACATCTGGTCATATACACTCCACAAGGGAGAGGAGAGTTATATTAGCACACAGCACACACAGTCGAACAGATCTACACACCGCTAATTAACCTGGTGCTTCTCACAGCTGCTGGCCCCGACTTTGCTTCTGCCAAGATGGACGTGGGTGGCTCCTCAACCTAAATCAATCTGCGTTAATTGCTGGTCTGTGCTCCCCTGCGTCTTTACCTTGCTGCCTGTCAGCATCCTATCTACCTGTCTGATTTGACAAGTAACTCCCACATCTTAGAGCCACTGTGATCACTCGGGCAACTCAAAGGTCTCACAGACGTTGTGTTGCAGAACTGGCTGCATGCTTATCTATGATCACTTGCAGTTAAGTCTTTTGAATGAGGTAATGTGTGGTTAAGTTCATGCATTGCTCCTCTGTGGATTCTCAACTTGAAGTAGCTGAACATTTTTCACTTCACTGTATGCCCTTACTGTGCAGTTCATTTCTACCAGGAGTTCATGTTAAGGTTGTTAAAACTATCCATCAAAAAAAAAAAAAAAAGCCTCTCTTTTAAATAGCGCATTGATTCAGTGGTGAAGCTCGGAGACGAATGAGGATTTGGATTTGTTTAAAGGTGAGCCTCCGTTTGCAGTTTTCTGCTGCTTTTACAGCTTCTCTGGCACGCCGCACTATTCTTGTCACAGATGCCTATGATCAGTTACACTCACACCATCCACCACTTGCCAGCCAACTAGGAATGGTCTTGTCATCACTAAGGATGTTGCCAGGAACCCCGGGTTGAGAACAGGACCAAGAATGGAGGTGGGGTCGACTGAATTTATATGGAGCCGAGCTACTCGCAGCCACCAGGGCCTTAAAAGGGAATAGGTATGAGGAGAAAGTAGCTGTTCTGTGTCATTTCCACAAAAGCAGACATCTGTCTTCTTTTGGCATTTCTCCCCACGCTGACAGAGGTCATGAGTTTGTGTGTAAATACGAGGCTAACAATCATTCTGTCAAACTCAGTGGAATGATATGAATGTGACAAGAAAGGCAAAGAGCACATAAGGAATAAAGACACCACACTCCATATAAGAACTCCATATAAGAATGCTTAAAGACGACTTGAGGTGTGTTTTTAAAAAAAAAAAAAAAAAAAAAAAAAAAAGGTTGAATACTACTACTTCTACTACTTGGGCATATTTCACTATTATTGCGATCCAGCCTGAGTGCCACCTTAGGTGAGGACTTTGGACACAGCAGAGGGGCTTTATGCGAAAGAGTGAGGGAGGGGGGGTCAGTGTGGGCTCCATGCCTCCCGTCTCCCTCAGATGCAGCTGTACTTTAAAAAGCTGGAGGAGGGTCACAGAGCGGCTGCTGCGGAAAAAACCCACCAAAGACCTCTCACTGGAGCAGTTATGTGAAACTGTAAATCCATCACCTATATTTCAGAGGGGCTGGCAGCGCTAATAGACGCATCTAGTTAATATTTTATTAAGTGTATGATGTGTGCGTTAGCTCAGGGGGAGAAGACGAGGGGTATTGTGATGGTGTCACATTAGACTGTAAAGTGTGGTCGGCAGTTATGGGAGAAAGTGTCAGTGTGTGCATGGAGGAAGACATACTGTGACTCCATCCCATAATTCCTATAATGCTGCTGTAAAAAGAATTCATGCAGGGATTGCAAGGAAAGATTTGACGTTGATTTTCAAGTAAAAGGGAAGTTTGTGTGCCTAAGGAATTGTGACAAACATTAAAAACAAAAATGGGAGTGACTTTTTTTTCTTTTATGTTACAGAGACAACAACCAGACATTACGGTGATACTGTCTAATTGACGACAACTTCCAACTATATGATTATGATGTTGAAAAAATCTAGACATTTTCTACTATATTTTTTGTGATTCTCTAAAGGTTGCAGATAATGATTGGTGATTGGATATGAGGAGGATGACAGGAATGAATATAGTGTAAAGGCTGTGAGATATATGTATATAGTTAGCGTGCCTGAGTGTGTGTGTGTGTGTGTGTGTGTGTGTGTGTGTGTGTGCACGCACTCTCCTGAATGTCTGCTTCCCACATGGAAAACATTGCCATTCTGGGCTTTTTCTGCCTCATAGACTCACAGCTGCTTTCCCCCCATTTGAGGAGATTTGTCAAAACCGATCCACAATCCAATCCATTTTGATGTTAAATCATGGCTCAGAAAGCTCTATGAATAAGTGAAGGGTTGACATTACAGATGTGCATATAAGCACACACCTATGCTCACACATGAAAGCAATGAGACTCACCTGTATAAGTTAAATCCTCTGCTGGAAAGCCATTATGTATCACAGTGGTTGGGTCTCAGATAAGACATGTACTGTCTGTTTTTATATGAAAATCCCATGGATTACAAAGGCGATGGTGACAGTTCACTATGTGTTGTACATTATGTTGATACATTACTATTACTGTTCCATTGTCTGATGACAGAAACAGAAACACACGTAAATGATAACAGATTTGTTCGGCTGTGTTAAAATACTGAATATATGAGAGAAGCAAACACATAAAGAGCTGAAACCGGCTGACATCAGACAGAATTCAAATATGACGTGGTCCAGCCATATACTAGGTTTTGACCTAGTCTTGTTTTGCCATAAGCAGCCTTATAATGAAGTTGACCAGCATGGAGTCGGGTCATGCTCTACCTAACCACCCACCTCGAGGCTTTCGCAGTCCCAGAAATCCTCCTAAGTCAAGGGGACTGGGAGCAACACGCGCTGAGCTGGTCATGGACGGCTGTACACTGACTCCAGAGGGTGGCTGGAAGGCAGAGAAAGACAGACTTCAAACCCAGATGGGCTTTGATACGGCCTCTGAACTGGTCCCTTGTCATCTAATAGATGGTGGCAAGACAGAAATAGAGGAGGGGAAGGGGGGCGTGTGAATGGGAGGGAGAGAAGGCCTGGGGAGTTTTTGAAGTGAATATACTTGTATCATGATCAAAGGAAAGTGAAGAGAGAGAAAGAGAGAAAGGAGGAAGACAGAGAATCTTATGCCCTTCAGAATTTTTTCAGCCAGAGTCAAAGTTAAGTTAAACTTTACTTAACACTTCTGACTTTCTCCAAATGTCAAGTTTTTTTCATTACTCTTTTTCCAGACTCGAGGCAGTAACAACAAATATCAGCAGAGCAGAGATATTTTTACACCACAAACTCTGAAATAAAAAGTTGAGTAATAGAGAACATTGCTCATACAATGCTATTAATACAAAATGTTAAAAAAAAGTTTTTTTTAATGCAAGTAACTGAGCTATGGTATTCCAAAAGAATCTTTAAACTTTGTTCTAAAACTGACGTGGTAATGTGTGTGAAATACTGGTTTCCTGTATATAAAATAAAGTAGGCATATCATGTTGCTGCGAGGTCAAACTGTGTGTGTGGGTGTGTGTGTGTGTGTGTGTGTGTGTGTGTGTGTTTGTGTGTGTTCTGACATCTGTTTTGGGTGAGAGGGCTAAATGGGTCTTGGATGGGCTCTATGACCAACTGTCTGTCCCAGAGCACAGAGAGCTTGACTCTGTGACCGCTAAATCAGCCCAGCTGAAAGGCTGCCATCTAAGCTGGACTGTGTGCATGAGTGTGTGTGTATTATATGTATTTATTATGTTGTGGGGACAAGAATTTCCTCACATCAACATTAATCAGTGACTCACCTCTCATCTATGGAATAAAATTTGCCCCTCATAATAACCAGACCCTTAATAAACAATTCAGTTTAGGGTTTGTGGTGGAGATGCAGTGGTTTGGGTGTAGATTGTTAGTTTCACATAGTGTTTACACAGATCAATAAATCAATAATAATCACTAAAACTAACTTTCCATATTTTCAAGCACAACCAAAACATTACTGAGAAAAATATCAGTCTCCTTTAGCAGACCATGTGATATAACTGAACGTTCCATAATAGCTACTCAATGGACCTTGAAGTGAGATTGTTTCTGTCAACCACTGTTTCCAAGGTCACTCAGAAATCAACTTAACGTGCTCAGAAACATTTTAACATCTGCACTTTTGTGACAACTCAATTTGCAGATGAAGGCCATGTGGTATGATCCAAAGCTCAATAACAGCTAAGAAATTGATTGTTGTTGTCAACAATATTAGTTGTATCTTATAAAATTTTATGGGATGGTCGGTCAACTGAATTTTACAAATTTTGAAGTTATGATAAAAGAAACTTGCATGGTTATATGATAGCACAAAGATTTGAATATGAACAATAAAGTGTGTATGAAAGGCAGTGATTTAAGAATGGAGGAAATGAAAAGACGAGCTTAAAGGTGTAAAAGTGGTCTTAGAAAGCAAACCTCTGGTGGAGTAACTCCTCTCTCTCTCTCTCTCTCTCTCTCTTGCCTCCTCTCTTCTTTTCTCTCCAGCGCTCATTTTCAGTGGGAGCAGTGGTGGTGGGAGAAAATGTGAGATCCAGATGTCAAGCCTTCACTGCAGATGTGCTCACTTAGAGGCCAAGAAACACTAATCTGCTTTGCTGAGCGCATACACACACACACACACACACACACACACACACACACACACACACGCAAACACACAGAGAAGCATGACAGTGGGCACACACATTTACATAAACCCAAATTTTCAGAAAGAAAGTCACACACACAAATCGAAACAGGCAGCCTGTGTATCAAATTAAGACTAAAGATGCATTGGACCAACTGAAACTTAAAGATTCACACGGACACACAGACACAAAGACCTACGGACGTGACCTTCCCTCTGCATCAAGGATTTTTGGTACAAACACTTGACTAACCTCTTACTACTTACTGGTCAGAATGGAACACACATGCACGTAGGAAGCCTAATGGTTTTCAAAATGGTTTCAAATATTAATGTTTTTCTTTGTTCACTGCATACATGCCTCGCAGCCCATTATTGTAGAAACAAGCTGCGTTTGAAAGACCCTGGCTAGCCTTGTCCAAGGACTTGATGCTAATGAAATGAGCAGGAAGGGCAGCATTGAGCTACTTGCATTAGGGCCATTACATTGAAATAATATATGGGAACAATCAGGCACAGGAATCCAATTCCCACTTATGTTCTGTGAGTCGTTGAACAAGCAGTGGACTTGTTCTGGTGTACATGACATTTTGAATAAAGACAGGAATAAATGCTGCAGCTAAAAACGCTTTAGAAACAGGCTTTATTCAATTGCAGTACATACATGTATTTCAAATATTATACTTTTTCTCTACTGGTACCTCATGTTGCTTTTAAAGGTGAATAGAATAGAATCGAATTAGGCCTGCAGCAATTATTTCCAGTATCAATTATTGTCTTTTATTTTCATGATTAATCTTTTTTTTTTTCATCTAAAAATATCAGAAACTTGTGACAAATGTCCTTCACAAGCTCTCACAACCCAACACACAACCCATCAAATGACTTTACAGTTTATAATGAAATAAATTAAATAAAATAAAACAGAAAATAAAACAGAAAAAGCGGCAAATTGACACATTGGAGAAACTGAAGCCAGAGAGTATTTGACAATTAGTAATTGCTTTAAACAACATTTTTGAAGCTAACAGCCTGTTACTTCATCCTGCAGGCTTTTTGAAAGACTTATATGATTATCACTATAAAATATTTTGAGTTGCCTGATTGTTGGTTATTACCTATTTTATGCAGTAAAACTGGACTGATGACTCAAGACTTGGTTCTGTTTCAGTGTATATTCAATGTGCAGTTCAGAAGCCAAAGACATTGCTCTCTCTCTCTGTTTTTTTTCTCTCTCTGTGCGTGTGTGTGTGTGTGCGTGTGTGTGTGCGTGTGTGAGTGCGCATTGGAGGGGTCATAGATATACGCCGACACATCAGTGTGCATGTAGGGGTGAGAGGGTGGAGCTATAAAGCGCCTTTGAAATATTCAGTGGAGAACAACACATCAACTTCAAGGAGAAAAAAACTGATTATCATTTATGTGTGTGTGTGTGTATGGCCTTATTTTACTAAACTCGTGGGGACCACTATACTTGTGGGGTCCGACAACTTTGTGGGGACTCTACAAGTTTAAATGGCTGTTTGAAAGTGGAGACTTGGTTTTAAGGTTAGCATCAGGTTTAGGTCAGGGTTAGGCATTCAGTTGGGATGGTTGAAGGGCTCAGGAATGCATTATGTCAATGACGACTCCCCATGAATATAGTTAAACAAGGGTGTGTGTGTGTGTGTGTGTGTGTGTGTGTGTGTGTGTGTGTGTGTGTGTGTGTGTGTGTGTGTGTTTGTTTGTTTGTGTCCCCTGGGCCTGTTGCTCATTATTCGTCCTTGTGTCCTCCCAGCCAATAATTATTGATTGGGCTCTGCTAAGTATGGAGAGGGCACCTTATGGTGACAGCTTGACTGGTGCTGCAGTGCCTTGATCTTTCTGAGGGGAGGCAGGGGAGGGAGGTGTTATGGTGTGAAGCCGCGTGTGAATGTGGAAAAAGATGTTTGGGGGTTAGAAGTGCAGAGACGTGTTTCTGGATGGGGCGGTTAGTCTGGGAGAACTTAAGCAGCATGTGTTACATACAGGCTCTCATAACTAGACGTGTACTGCTGTGGGTGTGTATGTGTGTGTTTTTCTTGCATTTCTCCTGCAGAGCCAGATCAAAGGATACATAGCTACTTCTGCATACATTGTACCTGTCTTGAATCAAAGACAATCCTGAGGGTGCTCTCAAATAAATGATAAAATATAATATGTAAACTATATATAACCTGATATAAGGAGCAGAATCACACACAGACCGAGCCGGGGTCTCAGAGAGAGTAATCAACTGACAGGGCGTATAGAGCGGTAGCAGCAGGGATAAATGAAGTACAACCAGCAGCAACTGCATTACGAAGGATTTTTAATGTTAGAAAGACTGCCTCTCCATTTTCATGTAATGTGACAGGTGACGTGTCAGCTGATGCTGATCAGCTGATGCTGATCAGCTGATGGTGAGGAAGCAGTTATTCATTTGATATTTCATTTGTTGCTTCAGTCACTCAGCCTTCTTAGCCTGGGATGACTAATGCAAGTTGTTGTGGACATTGTTGATGGAGTGTTCAAAAGTTGTTTCTGATGCAATGAAAGTTGGTGACTTGCATAGTTATTGTGTTTCTTTCTCCTAAATTATCACCAGAGTAATACATTCCTTAAACTTGCCTTATGAAGGACCTTTATGTAAGTCAGTGACTGGAACTGACAACAGGTCTTTTGCTTGTTCATTGACCTGTAGTTGTGATTAGTGTCTCGGTCACTGGCTGCTCTGACAATGAACAGTTACTGCAAATGAGACTAAGACTGTGTCTTTTAATTGTGGGCTAAAGGAGCAAGTGGATGATTTGCAGCACTTTTTGGGTAAAGTGTTCCTTTTTTACTTCTCAGTTTTCATGCTTGTTTTTTGTTTTGTTTTGTTTTTTCTTATACATGTTTTTTCATTTATTGTTCGCCCCATATAGGTACAACATAGCATACAACTTCACTTATATAATGACACATCTTATCTCCTTTTGTCCTTGGTTTTTTTATTATTCTCAATAGCGTTGTTGTTGTTACATGTTCACCAGTTAAAAGTCTTTCCTTGTTTCCTGGCTTACTAAAACAGGACTCTTTGAAACCACCCAACCTCCGGAGACCAATAACACATTGTCTGATTTAAATCATGGTCATGCAATTACTTATCACTAATAACTAAAACAGTGCCAAAGTGGGCTTAGTTTGACTTATCAAAAGGAACCTATAGCTTCTTATTTATCTTGGCTAATTGTGCAGGGAGTGAGAATGTCACACAGGTATACTGCATCTGAAAAACTGCAGATTGCAAAGCATCATACGTTCAAAGATGCTTTGACATATGGATGAATGTGAGACCAGATGCTCAGTCTAAAAGCACATGTAATACAACTATTAGTATCCCTTGAGTCTTAACCTAAATTTAAAGCAATTTCTTTTTTTCTCTTTAATACTTAATCATTGCTGTTTGAGAACCTTTGTGTGTCCATTTAATTATTTGTGTGTAAGAAAAAGCTGCTTCTATTTATTACATCTATGTACTATCCATCTAATTTCTCTTATTGTGTTAGGATTGCTACAGATAACAGCCCACTATTGATTCTGTTGCTTCAGGATCTGGAGTGCTGCCTATTGGCTTGCATCAGTGCCCTCCTGTTTGTTTTCTCCACAAGAGTAGATGAGTAAACTGATTGGCAGTCACACGGCACGCTGGATGATAGTGCTGAACCTTGGCCGGGGCTAACTCTTCAATTATTCACAGAGAGAGCAAGAAAGTTTGTGTGTGTGTGTGTGTGTGTGTGTGTGTGTGTGTGTGTGTTTGTGTTGGGTGACGCCGAAAGACAGAGAGAAAAGCAAATACAAAGTGAATGAAATAGGCAGGAAAAGAGAAATGAAGGTAGATGAATGGAGGGAAAGAGAGCAATTCAAGCGCTGAACATTACCTCATATTTCTGACTGAGAAAGATCCGTTGCTTATTATCACCCACCTTCACTGGTGCAAGCACTGCCTAATGCCTTAATCTAGCTGCTAGCCACTGCCACCCACCACAGTGTGAGACACACAAACACAATAAAGTAGCACTACCTCTGCCAACACTGCACACACACACACTCCAAGCACTCCAGCATATGGGTCAGATCTAATCGCAATAATTTCATTTCCCCCCTCATCAGCTCCAAGCCAGATAGACTAAGTCCCATTTGTAACCACTGCAGCGCTACTGGAAGGAAATATGACAGATAAGAGGACTCTTGTAATAAGCCGGCTGTGTGGATCTGATAAATGAAGAGAGCTTTTGCCAGTTAGCTGGAGAAATATATTGTGGAACAGCAGAAACCCAAGTGTGGTAGCTTGAGGATTCATAAAAATAAATGGGGAAACAAATTAACTTTGTTGATTAGCAGCAAGATGGAGGAAGCTGTTTGGAAATGACTCGACGCCGCTTGGGAAATCTTGGGAGTGCGAGGCGGTGCTCTGATATCATGGGGGGGGGGGGGG
>NW_019525029.1:1594383-1604452 GCF_002814215.2 Seriola lalandi dorsalis | reverse complement strand
GGGGGGGGGCATAGATGTGTAAGATACAGTAAATCCTTGTAGGCATCTTGTCAACGACAGAGTCACTTCTCTCTCTTTCAATAACAAATCTCTATCTTTCTCACGTGCACACACACATACACACACACTCACATATGTACAAACACACACTTTCTGTTGAAAAATCCACCCGTTTCAGCTGTTCCTAGTTAAAAGACAGATGTGCGGCGCCGCTTGTGACAGAAAGTGCAATATCTGTGTAGAGCTTGCGCCTGCATCATGCCCATATGGTTTTCAGTGGGAAAGGTGGAGAGTTGCTCAGGCGGAATTTGAAATGTAAATAGAACAAAGGATTGTGGAAGGTGGTTAATTTCAGCTGTTTCCATGGCAGGTAAGCTGCGTCGGCAAGGCAGCGATGTGTATTTGTGTGCCATTATTTCTCTACACAGCATATAAAATTATGTTTGACATGCTTTTCACAGTTGAAATATGTGCACAGGAAAAAAAAAAAGGGGTTTTAAAAAATCTGCAATCAAGGCAAAGTTGCAATGTGAGAAAATTACGGTAACAGTGCTAGATTTCAATAGCACGTCTGTTTAAACATGTGAAGAGCTGGTATGAAATGCAGAGCTGTTTGTGATTTAAATGTTACAGCATCCACTGATCTCTGAAGAGGCTGTTTGTCTTTTATAAGGGAGTGTCTCGATTTTTTTTTTTTTTTTTTTCTGCAAAGCATATTCCAGTGAAAACAGGTCAGAAGGAAAGTGGAGGAAGTTTTCCACGTGCTGCGCTCTCTCCAGAGGAAATGCTTCAGTGCATCTCAAAGAATCCATGCATGCAAGACCCAACACATAAACAGTCACCTTGGCAGTCACCTTGTCAATCAGTCAGCCAGTCAGTCAGTAAGTCAGTAAGTCAGTAAGCCAGTTCACCATCCAGCGAGCCAGTCACTGATTCTCCCTTTTTCCTTCTCATCCGCTACCCCCTTCATTCTCCAAACTCCCCAACACCAACTGAGCTTCTTAGACCTGTAACGATCCAGTGTCTCCTCCACTTACTAATGCTTGGTGGAGCTGCAGGTCAGGACCTCTTCCCTCCCGCTATACCTCCAGACATGGTGCTACTCATTGATTGGTCAAAATGATTTCTGTATCTTTTCTCTTTGTGAAACCAGTTTGCATGATGATGAAGTGGCACTCTTATTTTTTCTCTCTGTGGGGAAGATGGGGGTGTTGCAGTTGTGTCTCGGTTTATCTAGTTCTAAAAAAAAATGTTAATAATTGCAATGCTATTAAGTATCAATATAAGGTGCTTTCTATGAAACATTGCAAGAGGAAACTGAAAATGTTAAAACGTTTGAAAAATATTTATATTGTGTTGAATATTTGAAGCGCTGATTTAGCCTAATGTGAACTTGGAAATAATCAAATTGCTCATAAAATAATGATTTTTTGCCAAATTTAATGATTCAACAGCTCTGCCCTTTGGGAACATTATTTATTCCAGGGCTGACATTGGCATATTGACAGACATGTCAAAGTTTAGATGCATAATTCTTATTACTTAAGCATCAAAGCATCTTTATTCAAGTGGAAAGGAATCTTTTAACACCTATCCTACCCATCAGATAGCATCTTTATTATTTAAGCCACTTCCTCTCACTGCATATTGATTCAGAATCAAATAAAGAAAAAAGAGAAATTGTTTCTGTCTCTTTTCTGCTCTTTTGATAAAATGCGTGAGGCCACTGAATTGGCATAATTACATGGGTTTAAATGCAAATTTACAGTGTGCTTATTAATTCTATTCTGCTCATTTCAAATGACTGACTGCACTTAATTAAATCAGATTGATTAGACCTTTTCTAGACTTTCCCTTTACAACCACATAATTATGACAAATAGAGCCATTTGACACCAAATCTACAGCAGAGGACAGAGCTTTCTTCTCTCTGCGTTTCAGGGTCTTTTTTCGTCCTGTGTGGGGATCTACAGGCAGATCACAAGAACGCCAAAATGGTTTGCCACATTATCCCGAATAAACCTGTCGTTCACATCACCCATCTCCTCCACCCACACGTAGCACTTTCAGACAAATACCCCCGTCCCAGTCTCAATCGTCTGGACAGGTTGAGCTTGTTCCATTTCGTGATCTTCCTCATCAGCACACCCACATGCTCTGGAGAAATGGGTGACCCCAACGGTTCTGTTGAGTCTTGCGTACCTCCTAAATTGGACCCCGGATATATAAAATAATATAGATGATGGATCATTATCAAAAACTAAACTGTTTCTATAATTGGATATGATTTCCTGCAGTTGCTTATAACAGTGATAACTCCTTTAAGGTGTGTCCTTAAAGTGCCAATAGACAGAGTTTTTTGTTTGTCTGCTAGTGGTAGTGTTAGCAACATGGCTACTGCTATGAGCATGTCTACAGTCTAAGGCAAGAAACAACAACTGGAATCCCAATTTGACCTCGACCGTCTAGTAGAAATAATGGCAACTGAATGTCGATTTTGAACCCTTAAGTCCCGGAGCGCTCCAATGTCGGACTGGCCATAGAGATTCGTTCTTGTTTTACCACTCTTCGTCCTCACGTCCTCACCTACTTTGCCACCTTCAACAGCGGGACTCTTTTTCTTTTGCCTGCAGAGTTCCCACAGTTATTCCAGTTGCTCTACCGATCGCCATCTTTGCTACCAGGGTAGAGCTACCGATAGCTACCATGGAAAACCAAAACACTGTTCTCTTCCTGTTTTGGTTGTCCGGTGGCAGGTGAATTTCCTTTGTGCCATAAATCGTAAGTCTTTTTCGTGCCCAGTGAAAGACAGATTTGCATAGTGCAACTGAGGCTTATAGGGAACCAAACTATGGTGTCATTATTCTATAGCCATTGTGCAATCAAAATTTACCTCATAATAATAATTAGTATTTCTTATAGTGTAATAAGCATACATCTCCTGACTGTAGTCCTTTGTCTAATACAGTTGCACCACATCATAGTTTCGACAAAAGGATTGAAAACATGGTGATTAAGTGAATAAACTTCTTAATACACTTTTGTCAGTGCAGTTACTTAGCGTGAATATTAATAATTCCCAAACAGTGCTAATGGTGAGATGAAGACAAAGAGAAATAGGAATAATAATTATGAGAGTGGAAAAAAACAATATGCAGAAAACACATTCAAAGAAATGTAATATTTAAAAAGCAGCACCCCAGGACCTGGCGAGTTAATGGCTGCAAGGGCTCCTGCTCCTCAAGTGTTTTTCTGAGCTTTGATTGCAATTTGGAGAGGAATTATCTCACTGGGGTGCGTGGGTGGAAGGAGGTTGGATCTGACTGTGAAGTGCTTGTCATTACCAAGATCTCTCCCCTTCTATTTTCCCTTGTTCCCTTTGTCTAACTCTCTTCCCCTCTCCCCTTTGTCTAACTCCTCTAGTTGTGGTTGTTCTGCAACTGGAGCTTGACAGTGTCAAAATATTAGTGAGTGCAATAACACAGTACACATACAGTATACTGCAGTAGTGTTTGAATATTAGGAAGTTTAATGAATTCCAACATTTCCTCTTCTGGTAAAACAAAAAATCAGCAGCTGTGCAGGAAATCTGATGGTCTGTGATAACTGGATTTTGCCATAAAATGTAGGAAAATTTACAAGCAAGGACATAAATCCATGTATCACACATTCACGCACGCACGCACACACACACAGGGCCATTTTCAAGTCACCTACACACACACATGCAGACATGTATGTGCAAAGTGAACCTGTCCCTTTCATCACTGACGCACCCCATCAAGACAGGTTCATTTTCCACGTTAATTCCCCCTCCTTCTCCTCCGCTGATTTGACAATCACTGTGTAATCTCGGGCTTAAATGACTCTTTTTAAAAATGCCGTGGGCACTAGGGTCATGATATTTCCCCTTAATTACTGTGCCACATTATCACCACAAAGCACTTTCCACCTCTCTCGCACTTCTAATTACATTGTTCTGATTGCCGTGACACATCCTTTCATTGGCTGATGCACTTTGCAAGTGCATGAGTGCGTGAGCAAGAAAGAAAGAGGGAACTGCAAATGGGAGAGAGCACCGCTAAACCCCTCTCTGTAACGCAAGCAACATGTCATCATCAAAGAAATTCTGTAGATCCCGTCCAAACTTGACAGAATAAAGACAATATATATCTGAACCATCTGCACTGGAAATCACCTTGAGTAAAGAAAACAGGAATGTTTCCCCTGAACTTATGATGAGACATAAAGATGGAAATCTACATAGCCGTGTTTTCTGAGTTGATTCTTATTAGCAGTGGCAATCAGTCCTTCCTCTGAGATAAATCAAATTATCATGTTAGTAATTTCTCTTACGAGGTTTGTCTTCATTCATCAGTAAAATACTGCAGAAATCAACAGGAAACAGACTAGAGGCTTGATATGCTGCTGTAATGTTGCTTAACCTTAATAGTTGCCCCAACCTTTTTTGTATGACATCCCCAAAATCCCAATCAGAAGAGCTTAATTGAAACCACCAAATAAATATAAATAACAGACCCACGTGTCAGAATAACAATACAACTCATAACCTTCATGAAGGCAGGGTTTATCACAGGACTAGTCAGTATTAGTTTTAGTTATGTGTTCCTGATAAACTGGATGTATTTTATACACAAGACAGTTCAGTAAATTTAGTCAACTGTACATTTGTGCTACTATCTCTTGGAATAACAGCTGTTAGATGTTTATCAACGGTGACTTCTCTGTCCACTTGGTAAATACTTTTCAGTCTCAGTTACAGCATGTGGCATTAAGGCGTTTTAACTTATTCATGTTGGTGGAAGACATTTACATTTCCTCGGGTGATTGTAGCTGGTAAATTATTAGTTATTGTGACAATAGATATACTAAAGATCGGCCTCACACTAATTGTGTGTACTTTCCTCCTAAAAACAAATATGTGTATTTTTGTACCAAAAAAAAAAAAAATCAAATTAGCAAAACTATTTCACAATCTTTCCACATACCGCCTGACAACTGCAGAAGTACCCCCTAGGGGAATCATTTTAGCTGTATTCACCATGTGCAAGGTGTTTCCCTTAATTTGTGTTTTAAGTTGCTTAACCATAAACATCATGCTTTAATTACCAGGAATGTAAATTGTAGAAAAACAAATTAAATGTAGTGACAATGATCAGTTTTGTTTATAATATAAATGTTTTGTTGCACTGATTAAAAAAAAAAAAAAAAATAGTTGGCCTTATGTTTCCTCCAAAAAGTGCTTGATTAAATTTTGATGGGTTGTATATAAATTCTTATTTTTCAGTGTCAACAGAGAAGCTCCAGGATTTCCCACGTGATGACATCACCGCACTCGATCTGCTGTTTAGCTTGAGGTGAGATGTTTCAACTTCCCACATGAAACTGAGCTTTATGTGTACTATAGAAATAACTGAAATCAGTTTTGAGCTAGGACTCCCGCCGCCACCCCATTTCATTTGTCGCAGTGTTCACAAACCATTATGAGGTCTTTTCCACTGGTGGGATGGAGGGAGGCTTCGGGGGCTGCAGTTCCACCAGGTGGGCTCTTTGCTAAATGGCTGTAGGTCGCTCAATGTGCCCATTAAAGGCAGTGAAGTGGTGATATTGTTGGACAACCCTGTGTGAACACTGTATGAACCCTGGTGTGTTTCCATTGGTGGTCTCCGTTTCTCGTACTCTTCTGCTCTCTCTGTCCGTCTCTCGCCCTCTTCAAACCAAACCTATTACACACTGACGGTGAGAGTCGTGTTATGTGGTGCATAACTCTCCTACACTTTGCACTTCCCCAGTCTGACTGAAGTGCCATTACGACGCAGACTGTGGTTGGTTTACCTTATTGAGGGAGATGGAGGCATTTAAGATAATCTATTGAATTAAAAAACACTTTGGAAGTTATTTAATGTAGGGTATACTGTATACAGTTGGTGTAGCTACACACAAAAATGCACACAAATGTATATATCCGTGTGTTAAAGGAAGAGCGCAGGAGGAAACATTTTAAATGGGGGTTTGAGTGGTTTGTATTGAGTGGAGAATCAGGAGGAGGAGTAAATCAGTAAATAGAAAGAACCGTCTTTTCATGTGTTGTGTGGGCAGAGTAGAAGGTCAGTCACTCAGAGCAATTAGAGTCTCAATTTAATATGTAAGCTAAATGCAAAATAATGTCCCTCATGTAAAATTAATACATGGCTGCATTAAACAAAACCTCTCTCTGCACTGTCTCCTCAATGAAAAATATTAAAATCGCTGGTTGTAGTTTGGTTAATTCTATTTTTTATACATATGCACTAGTTGTATGTGAGTGCTGTTCTTTATTTTTATTTCAACTTAAAACACTCAATAGCTGATCACAGAATTGAAAGCCTACTTGTTTGCACAAATTAGAAATAACGTTTCAAATTGGAATTTTGTTTGGCACTTGTGTGTGTCTCTGTGTTTAAAGATTATATATATATATAATTAAAATGTGTGCTTTAGCAATCAATGTTAATGTAGGCTAAATATGTCTTAGTTTCTGCTACTGATCCAGCTAAACAGTCTTGCCTTGCATGTGACTTTTAATAGCCATTAGTTTAGGTGACTGTTGAAACATATGCAAACAGGCTAGTATAATGTTGCACGGTATGGGACTGTGCAGCATCAGGACCAATATTTGCCTGTAACATTCAATCCGTGCCAGAGAGAAGTGAAATGAGGCAGTTATCTGTCTGTTTCGGTTAATGTGCCTCAGGTCATCTACAATTAACCTAAATATTGAGTCAGTCTTGTGTATTTTGGTCATTCACACTTGACTTGAAGATAAGCAGATTAAATACTTCCTAATTATCTCTGTGCTGGGATATTTTTTTCTACCATTTAACAATTAAATCAAATTCATTTGAAAACTCCAACATCTTCCAGCATTAAAAAGGAAAAGGATCCAACTACTTGTTTTTCTTCCCTCACTACGTCTATCGTGTGTGTGAGATAGCAGTAGTGATCTTTTGGGGAAACAAAGCATTTAGACATACTGTATGACAGATGACCTTTAATCGTAGATCTGAGTGTGGTGCATCCTATAAAATCAGTCGTTGGATAATAAACATTCATTCATTCCCATTACTGAAATTCTTTTGCCATATGCTCTTGTTCTCCTTTTGAAATGGAAAATAAAGGTGCGTGGCTCCTCCATGTGTTACTATAGCTACCATAAAGCAGCTAACCATCCACACTAACATGGCGTATGCATTACATATATCATTATGCCACAGGTACTGTCCAAGGTCAAATATATGCACAATAATCTACTAATAATGCAAGTTTTCACTTACCATGATGGCTTTTCAATGCCTGCAATGATGTGGAGGGAGATGGGCTGTTTGAAAGGGATGAGCAATAGACGGGTGAGGGGTGAGGTGGCAGGGTGTGTCCATTTGTCTGTGCATGTGTGGACATGTGTGTGCATATGCGTGCACATTGGAAGCAGCAAAAAAGAGGTTTTGAAATTGAATAAAAGGTGTGTGTGTGTGTGTGGCCCGTGTGCGTCTCTGCGCCGACGTATGAATGCGACTGTGTGGTGTGCGTTGCTCTCAGCCTCTGACGACCTTTGCGTGTTGCCGCTGTGAGCAGAGTGACCCGGCTGTACTCATTAAAACCAATGGAACGGATCATTCCCTGCTAATTGTTTTCCACTGACAAATGGCTCCTCTGACTCCGAAAGACTGCTGCAGGGGCCCTGGCTGCCTAGAGCACACTGGCTTCACTAATGAGAACCGCCGGTGTGTGTGTGTGTGTGTGTGTGTGTGTGTGTGTGTGTGTGTGTGTGTGTGTCTGGTGCTCGCATATGTGTGTGTGAGCAACGGTGTAAATGTACGGCCGTGAATGGGTGAGAGTGTGTATGTGTGTGTTTGTGTATACTGCATTCGCGCTGCCAACCTCCCTCGCTGTGCACTGGCATGTGTAAAGTCGGAAACACTGCTACATTAGGCTCAACATAAGCCATTAAGGCATTTTTCCCTTGTCAATCACCCTAACACCAAGATATGGTTAACAAGTATTCTATCTAACTGCTTAAATAGTCCTTATTTACAGTCAAACACATTCAGTACAATGTAATGCGTGTATGCCAATTATCTTAGTAAAGTTAAGGTAATTTTGCCCTCTTTGATGCTGTAGGTAAAATATTTTTACTGTCAGATTTAACATGTTTGTCATCATTAAAAATCAGATTAAAAAAACAAATGTCATACCCCCTTCTCCTAAACCACCCTTCTTCTCTGCCCTCCCATTGTATCTGCATTCACATTTTCTGTCTAGTCACACAGCTGAGGACTTTCTGATGTGGTGCCCCTGCCAGCAGAACATTATCTACATTACATTATTAAGTGCCTTCCAAAGATAAAACCATTTTCTGTCCTGACAGCGCAATGGTTATGGTTTGGTTACATTTTAGGGCACAAGAACAGCTTGGTCATGGTTAGGAAATCATCATGGTTAGAATAAACCAGCATTGACTGCCAGTAGGAAATGGGAAGCGAACAGCAGTCCCCTGTGTCACCAACAACAAATCATCCAGATTATATGAGAAAATACGTTGTTTGCCCATGCTCTCTAGAATGACACTGTGGGACGAAATCATTTAGGGAACGATCTTGGTTTGAATTGATGTAAGTACAGTAATTTGTTATGGTTGAGGAAACCTCAAGGTTTAGATTAAAATGGCATTCATTCATTGAGGTTATGAGACCTTCTTCCTAATGGTTACAATAATAAACACCTGGTTAGAGATTAAGAAACAATCAAGGTCATACTTTTAAAAAAAAACATTGACTGAGGGTTGGAAATGGGAAAGAAACAGCGATCTCCCGTTGAAGTCCGATGTCCAACCAGCCCAACCTCCTCCATCTGCTGACTTTGTGGCTGCGTAACAATGTCACACTATTTCCTCCTTTGCTCCAGATGGGCAACAGTCATAATTCCTCCGGCTGGGCTTTGTCACTTGAACGTATCCTAATGTTCATCGAAACGACTAAATGCTCAAATGGGCGGACAGTCTTGTTTTGTCATGTTTGTTCTCCTCTTTCTTCAGCTTTTGGTGTGTTTCAGTGGTTCTACTTCCATTTCCTCCTCTCTACTTTTCTGATTCACACTCCATCTCTTTGTACTGCTTCCTACCACACACACACACACACACACACACACACACACACACACACACACACACACATACACACACACACCTCTCTTTCTCCCCATTGTCCCTCTCTCTGCTTCCACCTGTTCCATGGTCCACTGGATCACTGTGAATCCTATTAGGGGACACCCCTCAGCACCCCCAGCCCCTCCCCAACCACACTACCTGGCACTAATCCATCAGAGGGGCAGTCAGGCTGTGAACCACCCCGCCACCACCCATCCCCGATACCCGCCAGTGCCCAGTGCTACAGCAGAGGCCCCAGCTGGGGGACCGCCAAAGCTCGGTCGTTATCAGATGACGGATAGCTTCATATCAGGTGTATAAAGCGGGCGAGTATTGGAGAGGGCCATCTGGCCGATGATTTGGGGGAAGTTGGGGAGTCGCGTCCGCAAGCGAGGTATAGCAAGGTGGGTGATGATGATGGATGGGGCCAGGAGCATTGCTGCCAATCATGACAACCTTTGTAGCGATTATACATACATTCATAAGCAAAGTGTTTCATAACCACATACGTATGCAGGCGTAGTTAGACAATAGCTGTTTGGTATATCTATTTATTCCAAGTGTGCACACATTCTTACTAACTGGAGGGGTGTGGAGCCACATAATCAAACCTAAAGAGGAGAAATGCATCGATCTGAAACAATACTATAACAATAATTTGCACGTTGTTTCTTGTTCGCTGGCTTGTTAACACTAGCCACCAGTAAACCGTCATTCAGGAATGACCTGGTTTAGCTCAGTTTGAGGGTGTACCGACCTCGCACCTTCACGATGAAGACGGGACTTCTGTAATGCTCTGTGCAGTCACCCTGGCTAACATTAAACTAGCTCTTGATGGTCAGTAAATACCTCTGAACTGTGCACTAG
>NW_019525029.1:1584383-1589383 GCF_002814215.2 Seriola lalandi dorsalis | reverse complement strand
CCGAGTTGTAAACGTAGCTTCTGCTCTGTGCTTTCACTGGCTCTGCAGGCGAGATGACTTCCAGATGGTCCGGGGAAAGTGTTTGCCTTAGGTTACTGCAGGCCAGCCTGCCTGTGCCTTTTTCAGCTGAGGGGAAAGATAGAGATACAGTGTGTGTGTGTGTGTGTGTGTGTGTGTGTGTGTGTGTCTGTGTGTGTGTGTGTGTGTGTGTCTGTGTGTGTGTGTCTGTGTATATATGTGTGTAAGTGTAAGCATGCATCAAGCAGTCCAACATTTTTTTTCATTTTGCACACACACCCACACACACAGCAGCTCCTCAAGCACTCAGCTGGCTGGTTCCTGTCCATGACACTCCACGGCTGTCTGTGCAAGTGGTTCTCAAAGCAGGGTCCAAGGACCACAAGGACACGCCAGGGGGTCTCAACTCAGAAAAAACAAGAAAAATAAATAGACCAATAAATAAAATGACTAATGACTCCCCACAAAAAGCAAAAAGAGATTTAAAGGATAGGTTCACATTTTTTCCTGTCCAAACTGGCCACAAAGAAACTCAAGAACAAAGCAGTTTTAATGTAAGTAATAGGGGACAAGTATGGCTAAAAAACGCCAAGGTCCTCTAACCTTAAGGAAGTACTCATCTTAACCCAAACCACAATCTTTTCCCAAACCTAACCAGCCCTTTTTGTGCCTAAACCTTACCAAACCATAACCTTTCCATAAGCTTGTCCAGTGTTTATTATTGTAACCATGACAACAAATGTCTGGTATGCTGCCACCTTCAGGGTGCTATTTCAGGAACCCAACAGTCTAAATGGCTGTTCAGGTTGGAGGATTTGTTGAAGAAAGAAAGTAAAAATTTGTCTGACTCAGGCTGCTGAAGCCTCATTTAAGCTTTGGCTGAACTTTAGAATCTGCATTTGCGTTTTTGGACAGAAAGAGGACTGTAGAGTTTGTCCTCCATCATCTACGCTAGAAAAGACATTTCATCACCATGTGCACAGGAGAAACAGTTACAGCAATGATGCGTTTAATGGAGCTAGTTGTAAGTTTTGCTATTGCTACATAGCCAGCATTAGCATTAACAGGTGTTTACTTTCCAGTCTAGAAGAAACGATGGGGAGTTCAGCATCAAACTTTATTGCTTTCCTCGCCAAGTGCTGTCTCTAGTGGTGGAAAGCAACCCTCTTCTTTTGCTTCTATTTCTATCACTTCTTTTCTTGTAGGGAAGTCAGCATGCTAACCAGCTAGCCCCAGCCTGGTCAGACTGTATTGTCACAGGTGTCTAAAGGTGCGTATTAAAACCTAAAGGTGCGTATTAAAATACATGTATTGTAAATGCAGTGATGGCTGAAGCTCCTTGCCAAGACTGGTGAGTAAACAGCTGTTAATGCTAACGCTAGCTATGTAGCAATAGCGAAACTTGCAAAAGATTTTTCGAAGATCTCCATTTTGTTATTTTTGGCCACACCTTTGGCAATACTTGGATATTGCAACACTTGTGCGTTAGGTGCTGATGGACACACATAACTAACTTTGTGTTTGTGACTTGTAAATGTAAATGTACTTTATTTATAAAGCCTTGTGTTAGGCTACTTGTGACTTTGCTGGTGAGTCATACCAGACACCCACTTTATAAAACTGTAAAACGCAAGGACTTCTACATAAATTCATCCGTGGGTCATAGGCTCAATCGCCATTGTGTTTCATTCTGCGATAGATAGTGACTGAAATGTAGATATGAGCATGTAAATATTGTTAAAAGAAAGACTTGAAAAATGTGAACCTGTCCTTTAATTCATGACCAAAATAGTATACACACATTTTCTTGTGTCCTTGGATAAAAGACCTTAGGGGGTATAATCTCCCAGGGAGCCCTTGACGTGAAAAACCTTCGGGAGCCACTGGCACAGTAGAAAACACTTCGACTTGACCTGACCCTGCTTTTTCCAACCTGTTTTAAAACACACAGATGCTGGCTGCTGCCCAGTCGCCTCCTCCTCCTCCACCACCACCACCACCACCACCACCACCACCTCCTCCTCCTCCTCCTCCTCCTCCTCAGCAGCGCTTCAGTCCCGCCCACCGCCACCTGGCTCTGCTGCGCACCGCCGACTGGAGGCAGAGTGCAGCTACTCCTCTTCCCCACGCCGACGGAGAAGCAGAAAACAGGGAGCCCCGAGACCGAGGGTGTGTGCATGAATTTTTCTCCAAACAATCTCTACAATCTCGAGCGACTCGACGTTTAAAGGATTCTGGAGGAAAGTGAGAAGACGAGTAAAAGAAAAAAAAAACATATATATATATACATATATATATACATACATATATATATATATATATATATATATATATATATATATCTCAGACGGGTGCCCAGCGCACTACTGCATCCTTCCTCTCCATCTATTTCTCATCTCTCCTCCTTCTCTGCCTCTGTGCTTTTTTACAAGACTCCCGGCTCTCCCATCCTGCATATCCTCAGTGACTGATCGTTCACTGCAAGCCGTGAGCTGCCCTTATTCTTTTGTCGGAGTTTGAACCACATTTCTGAGCTGCTGGAAGTACCGATACCGCCAGAGCCCCTGAGAGCTGGCCGGACTCTGTAGCTTTCGTCTTGCCGATTCAAGCGGATCATCGAAGGGACCTTGCGCGGAGTCAAAAGGGACTGGAAATTATTTAGCCCTCTCAAACCAACGTACCGCATGGTGGGAATTTCTGCCTCTTTTCAGTGTAAGTAGAGCTCTGTCTTTCAATAGCCCATTGCTTGTATTTTCCCCAGTTACGCCTTGGCTGTAGTGTCTTGTGCCCTCATACAAACATGTGTGCGCCAAATTAAGAAAAAAAAAACAAAACATGTTGACCCATAACAGAATTTGACATTTTTGATTTGTGCTTTGTTTCGTACATTTGGACATAAAGTAGGCAGAATATGTGGTGCCAACTATCACAGGATTTCTTGGAATATGGAGCCTAGAGAAGTATGTTTTATTTTATGAAATGACAAACCTATTGCAGAAGCGATGCGCGTCTGTGCTGTGTAACAGCGCCAGGGTTACAAACACGTTTTATTCTAATGGGAAATGAGCAGCGAGATTAGATTTTTAAATGGATTTACTACCATTGAAGAATTTGAAGTTGTAGATATCGTAACTTTGCTGAATTAACACGCGTTTTGTTCAAAACGACCCCTGAGAAAAGCATTTAACACCAATAATCCATTCATTTCTGTGATATCAAAAGAACAATGAGTGGGTCAGTTTGTTGAAATAGGGACATGAACTTGCAGCCGTCCCTGTCTCCATAAAAAAAAAAGCAGACATCAATTCACGAGCTTGATCCCAGGATGGAGAGTTGTTCTCTGGCAACAGGCAGCTCAAGTTAATGGATCAAGTTTGGTGACACTTTTTTTTTTTTTTTTTTTAGATCTGTCGAGAACCTTTTTCCACATTAGCTGACAATCCCCAGAAAGCGTGGACACCCAAGACTGTAGCTTCTGAGTTTGAGAGCGAGGCGTGTGTCGCCCCTCCTCAGCCCGGGATAGACAATCATGTGGCACAGGGAGCTGAGAGTCTGCACGGTTTTTAAATCGAAAACTAAAACAACACGAGGTGAATTTCACTGCTAGAATAATCTAGAATAATCCCACATCTGGTGACAGATTTTTGTCAGTTTTCTAAAAGAAACGACCAAATATTTAGTCATTAATCGTTCTTTTCCGAGAAGTAGTGGTTGTTGATGTTTGCAGTTTTGGTGGAAAGATTTCTGGATGCAGCGACTCTGTCTTCCCTCTGTGTTTTCTCTCCTCTCCTCTCGGGCGTCCTGGAAAGCATTTAGAGAGACTTTGCATTTCAGAGTTTGCATCTGAAAACATCCTCTAAGAGCTCTGTTGCAACTGTCAAACGCATCTTCTCAAATCCATGTGAAGTTTCCATCTCCACCCGCTGCGACTTTGTCATCATCACATAACCCGAAAGCGCAAAAAAAAGAACCAAGATTCTTTTTTAATGGAGTGGCGTAGGTTTGAAATTAAAGGGTTCGGGCTGAAGTGGGAATCTTTTCCCCCGACAGGGAAAAGAGCAGACATGCGGGTTAGGGAGGGAGGCTGCTGGGACACAACCTGCTGTTGATGCCCGGCTGTTCTCACGGCTCGGATTAGAGAAGGAGGGAAATATCTCCTGGAAACCCACTGGGCTTTGGACTTTTTTTTTTTTTTTTTACGCATGCCAAGTAGTCCCATGCAAAGCTTTGAAGGCATCCAAGAGGGTGATTGTTAACTCCCTTCAAAAGCTTGACCCACTGCTGATGTAGTCTTTGCTGAGTTAAATGTACATGAAAAGGAATAGAGCTGTTTTTGAACAGTCTGTGTTGTATATTAACAAGAACACAGAGTATATCAGTATTTCAGAATGAGAAAATCTTGTTTTGTATGATTCAATTCAATTTTTATTGAGCTGTCATGATGCATATGTAGTCCATATACATGATTAATTTAAGTTATCCATATGGAGAGTCAAGCTTTTTTATTGTCAGTATTAATTGTCATTATTAATTATTATTTACTGCAGTGGTCATACTATTCAAATTGGTTGCCGTGGCCATCATTTAGTGTGTCGTCTGTTGTTTTCTTCCATTCTTTAACCACTGGGACTTCCATTAAAGTAGTGACTTGACTGAAAAGACCATTACCTGGAGTGTGTGTTTACAGAGATAAAGTGAGAGAGAGAAAGAGAGAGAGAGAGAGAGAGAGAGTAAATGAAAGGTAAACAAAGCTGGTGATGAGGGGAGAGTAAATGATAAGTGCTGTTTGCAGGTTACCACCATGTGTGTATGTGTGTTGCTGCATACACGTGCACGACTGTGCACACTGTATAAATAAACAGGCTTGTATTAACGTTAGCTGCTAACTGTGGTTCAGGCTCTGCAGCATCAGCTAGTAGCACTTCCAGGGGCCATCTGCCCAGCCACCAGCCTGCCTCACACCTGTCCACCCCCCCCCTCCC
>NW_019525029.1:1568444-1584310 GCF_002814215.2 Seriola lalandi dorsalis | reverse complement strand
TCCCTCCCTCCATCTATCAGGCTATAGGGTCAAATGCATCAGACTGCTGCTCGCAGACACGGACGTGGCCTTGCAAAAATGATGGCAGCCATTTTATTCTCGCCTTCATACACACACACGCACGCACACACACACACACACACGCACACGCATGCACGCACACGCACACACACACACAGAGGCACAGAAACACACAGAGACACTACATATCCCTAGTTAGCAGGTTGAAAACACTGTGTCTCATCAGCAGACACTAATGTGGTGTATGGATCACACAGACACACACACACACACACACACACACACACACACAGTCACTTTGCTTTGATTATCTGCATTTTTCCCTTTAGTGCTTTTTGATGCTAACCACAGCTAATAGCTTTCTAGTGGTTTATATTGCATCCAAACACAGAATTTAGATCACAGCCTCAAACAATAAATTACTATTATTTCAGCTGATTTCCCCGTCAGCACAGAGACACAGTGAGGCTCCGGAGCTGTGATGTAATTACAAAGCGTTTCTTTTAAGTATGACACACAGACGTTTGGATGTGGTCCAGGTTTGCTTTATGGTGAATAAGTGATGATGACTCAACAGAGTTAATATGCCAGCTACACCTTGAAGCCCCCGGTATCAGCTGCATTTATATAAACTACTCTCCCACCAGAAGCCTTTTTATTCAGATGGCTTGGTATTGGATCATGTACCATGTTGCCCAGAAAGAATTCCCTGCATCACCTGTATTGTTTGAGTATGCTCGCTATATCTTTTGTCTGGCAGGTTGGTCATATCATTTTAGATACTAGCACAATCTTTAATTTTCCTTATTTTTTTTAACATTTACTAAACACAAATAGTTCAGAATATAGTCAGCAGATTATTTGAGAATGAAAAAATCCGTTGCAGCCCTCACTGGCTTTGCTGTATAGTATAAATGCTTTCTGAGTGAGTCGGCTTATGGAAACATAACTACAGTGTCCTATAGTTGAGTCCAGTCTGGAGGTTTTGTTGCTGTTGCCTTTGTAAAACTTCCAATATGAATCATTCAAAACACATCAGTGTCAGTAACTGAACTGTAATATATATGAAGATAAAGATTGCGGGGTGTTTTGAAATAGGTAAAGGTTTCATTTCAGAGTCAGAGGCCAAATGTCAGCTGTAGAATTAGATACTAAACCCACTGTTCCATGCACTCCTTCAAGATGTATAGATCTGTTCTGATTATTCAGAGCCGTCTGTTACCAAGTCCCAGAGTGAATTATAGATGGAATTGGAGTGTCTGTGTGTGTGTGTGTGTGTGCGTGCGCGCGCGCGTGCACAATCATATACACACGTGCCCTTGTAGATCGATAGACCCATTGATGGTTATCAGCGAGAGGGCAGTTCTCTTCACTGCTTATTGAATTTCATCACCCATGAAAGAGCAGCAGTGGTATAAAAGGACTTGCAGGTGTGTGTGTGTGTGTGTGTGTGTGTGTGTGTGTGTGTGTGTGTGTGTGTGTGTGTGTGTGTGTGCGCGCGTGTATCAGTGTAGGCTATGCATTTTTGTGTGCGAGTGTGTTGTGTATGCACATTAGTGCACGCTCTCCCCTGCTCACAAAAGCAAGAGGGCTTTGCTTTATTGTAGCTGTGACTTGGCCTTTACAGGGGCCTTATTTAATGTCAAAGTCAACAGTGAGCACTACAAACTGATTTTATTGGCCTTGTTCGTGTTTTTACTCCAGATAACATGAGACTTATAGGGCAACTGAAGAAGAGGCCAATAGGGCAGAAGCTGACAATTCATCATGTTTCATGGATGCAGTAAATTCTTCACAGGTTTTTACACTTCAAGTCATTTAGGAAACAAATGGAAAATCATATAGATGGAACTTCAGTTCCTGATTGTGGCCGCAGTCCAACTTTTTCTTCTTCCTTCTTCTTCAGCTGTGTCATTAAAGACAGACAGCTGGGTGGTGTAGACCTTCAGCTGTCCAGGTGTACGGCTAACAGTGTGTACCACTGTTCCTGGTTCTCAGGCTAAAACACACACTCAGATAGACATTTGCGGGGCAACATAAACACACACACTGTCCTCTCAGTCCTCTGTATATAGACTGGGATTGAGTTGCTAATTAACTTCACTTTCTCTAACTGTATCGCACACAGGCAGACTGCCACACACACACACACACACACACACACACAGAATCTCTCTCTTAGGCTCCTTCTCATGATGTCTGTCCCCTCGCTCTCTCTTTCTCTCTCTCTCTTTCCCACTGTTTATTTTCCTGCCTCCATCTGGAGTCGGCTGATATTGTAATCGCCCTAATGCACATTGCCTTCCCCTCTCACACACACACACACACACCCACATGCACACACACACACACACAGGCGCACACAGACACACGCACAAACACACATACATACAATGTGCCATCCTGACAAGCCCCCTTTTCTTATTCCAAAAGATAAGCCACTGGATGTGATTCTCTGACTGTGTGTGTTTGTGTGCGAGTGTAAGCGCACATGCAGGTGTCTATACAGTATGTCTAAAGAATACAAAAGGAGACACACACACAAAAGTGTATTTCTCCCCGCTCTCCGCCAAAGGTAACAATATTGAATGGGAGCTTCTCGGTGATGTGGACCGGCGATAATGTGGCCGAGTGAAGATGTTACCCGTTATCGCTCACCTCCTCGATACTCACCTGTCACGCAATTTACATTTAAAGACTAGACAGTGGAAGGGACAGGAATTCAGGGGTGGTAGAGGGAATGTGGTTGTGTATGTTTATGTGTGTTTTTACATGTCTTTTGTTAAGGTTGGTATGAAAAGTGTGTACATGTGCTGGCGTGTGTGGAAAGAGATTACTGCACTTGCCATCTCTAATAGCTTTTGTTTTGTGATTCAGCAGAGGTTTGGGATGATGGAAGGTGGGAGCACACACAGTCACACACACACACACACAAATGCTGAGGACACACAGACAGGTTTGATTGATGGGGAGTATGAGCTGTGAAACTGTGCGATTAGGAGCCTTTTTTTTTTCTCCCCAGTTCACGAGAGGACAATTGTTGAAGAATAGACCAGCTTGCTTTGCTACCAGTCCATAAAACCTGCCCATAAAAGTCGTTTTTGTCCTTGTGTGTGTGTGTGTGTCTGTGTGTGTGTGTCTGTGTGAGGGAGAGAGGTGGAGGGGTGGGCTCAGACCGACAGCTCTTAAAACAAACAAACAGGCAGGCAGAAAATCAGACAAATTGACAAAGAGAGACACAAAGAAAGAGGAAGTAGATGAGAAAGAGGGAGAGCGAGGGTGGGGAGAAACTCACCTCAGCCCCGTCACGCTTTAGCGGTTTTAATCACCGAAGCCCAGGTTGCTTACTGCATAAAAATCCTACATTGTTAACGTTGACCTGCAGGAGCATGTGAAAATAATTCTCTTCCTTCCCTTCTATTTCTGTCTTTTTTTTCTTCTCTTTCTCTTTTTTTTTTTTTTTCAATGGCATAATTTACGATCACCATCCCGGCTTATCAGCTTGGATACCCCCGATATTTGATTTACAGCTCCGTTCTCTCACATTAATTTTGATGTATGGATTTGGACGGTACACTTTATGAAAAGGGCAGCCACTGGAGTGGAGCCTCGGCTAGCCTGGTAAAAAGAAGTGTAATTAAGATCAGCAGACAGGGAGAGAGAGAAAGAGAGAAGCGCGGATCAATAGATGCAGACAGTGGACCCTCTGTTTTTTTCCCTCCGAGTATTGACGTGTTCAGTCAATTACAGCCAGAGAGAGGAGAAGAGATGGGGATGTAGGAGTCTGTGTGTGTGTGTGTGTGTGTGTGTGTGTGTGTGTGTGTGTGTGTGGAGATGCGTACATATTGTGAATGTCTATACCCGTGCGTGTGTATGTGTGAGTAAGTGCAAACAGCCAACACACATCTGCGTTTAAGATGTGTCTCTCTAATATTCATAATAGAATACAGTCAACAACTGCAGAGCAGACATTTCCACTGTTGCACTAGTTGCTCCAAGCCTTTTATCTAACATCAGCAGACACAACCAAATCATTGTTTCCTCTCTTTGCTGGTTTAAACCACACCGCTGCAGCCAAATAAATGAGGCCCTTCTCTTTTGTGGTTGAATTTGACTTGCATGATGGGTATTGTAGGAGGAGAGGGCTTCCAGCTGTTGTCGGTTAGTGTCACAGACAAACAGGGAGATAGGACAATGGAACGACGGTCGCATGCTCCGTCCGATTGTCTTGTTGTCAAACCGACAGCAGGTGCCTCAAGTGATAAACGCAGAGTGTCAGTTATTTCAAGGAAGGGCCATTTTAGAAATTGGTTCAAAGAGAAAGAGGAGAGTGGCAGTGGAGACAGTGGGGGTTACATAAAGAAATGGAAGGAGCTGGTCCATTTTCCCAAAATGGGGCCAAGTAAAAGCCCCATTTTGTTTAACTTGTTGTCCATCCTGTCCCCAGCCCCCCCCCCCCCCCTTTATCCACATCCAACCTGCAATAGCCTGAATTGTTGCTAGCCACCCTGCTAAGTGTTTGTATGCTCATAGTCAATACAGTTTTCTCCGGGAACAAAATTACAGACCATTTTATCTCAACAAAAATGATATTTCATGGCATGACCACCTCCAAAAAAAAAAGAAGATTATGCTCAGAATAATCACACTCACTGGGTTTTTTCTTGAAGGGGATAAAAAAAAAAAAAAGTCCTGGTTTTCTGGCTGAAAATTGTGGTTAAGTAAAGAAAGCTGCTGTAATTCAGTTGGACACGGGGATTAGGTGTGAGGCTGGAGCTGTGTATCGATGAATAGATAGAGATCTCAAGAGCTGCCTCTCCTCAGATGTGTGTGTGTGTACGCGCTTGTGTATGTGTGTGTGTGTGTGTGTGTTACAGAGTGAAAACCTTGGAAGTGCGAGAGATGGAGTGCAGTATGATTCATCAAATTCTACATCTATCTATCTATCTATCTATCTATCTATCTGTCTATCTGTCTATCTGTCCGTCTATCTATCTATCAAAGATCTATATGTCCCTCTCTGTATGTTGTGTCATCTGATATACATTCATGACCCCAGCTGCTCTTATGGATTTGCGATTGACAGCCCTTTCATCAAAGCATCTGTTCTTTCCCTCTGTCGTACTCTCACCATATGGACATGTCATCCTCAGCTGTGCGTTTCATAGTAGCATAGATGATGTGTCTCCATAGTAACCAAACTCCACTTTTAGAAATATGATATAAAGGATGTTTTCGGTCCCACATGTGCATGATGTCTACACACATTGGTGTCTGTATTGCAATGTACCTTGACATTTATAGTGTTTCATATCAGGTTAGTCGGCGTGGTGGTGAACTTGTGCGGACTTGATATAGCGGCACACTCTGAAGTTTTATGGCTCCTACAGTGTACGGACGTGTTTGTCTTCTCTACATGATAAAGCCATTTGTGGAAGAATCCAAGCTTTTTTTTCCAAGATTTAAACAGCTCCAGATTGCGGTAAAAACTCTTTAGTCCTGGTTACACTGAGAGTAGGCGCAGAGCAGAGGAGGGAGAAGGGCTCTCACGGAGCAATAAAAATCCAGGAGAGAGCATAAATCCATCTCCCCTTGTAAGGTCCGAAATTTTTTTGCAGATGTTTCAAGATGTTTGGCCCAAGTGACGGTAATTTCTTACCCATCTGTCTTCTCTCCTCCCCCTTATGTCTCTTTATCAACATCTGGTTTTCGGTGCAGCAGGGAAACAAGTATCCTTTATAAGCCAAGGGTTCGCAGTTCCCCCTCTGCTTGTGCTATTAACTTATCCTCAACTACTGCTCTCTCTCTGTGCACACATATTCACATATGCTAACCATTAGAAAGTCATACCATTCAGAAAATGTAATAACTTTCAGTTAGAGGGGGAGATAAAGTATTTTGGCTTTTTTCGTTCTCTCTTCATTTTTTCCATAACTGCAAAGAATTTGGGGTTCTGGTTTTTATGCCTCCCCTGTGAGAGGACAAATTACTGCCTAGATGTTAGTTTGAGGATGCTTTAGTGAGAGGAAAGCCTCTTCCCCTTAAGCATTTGAGTAGGACCCTTGGGTCTCTGTCTGCACCTCGACTACCCATTTAGGAGTGAAGAGCATAAAGCTGCTGCTCAGGGTGGTAGAATCAGAGACGTGTCGCATCAATTCACTTGCAGGAGGAAGACGGGTTTATTTGGGAATAAATGCACACAAACATTTCTTGCTGCACACTTGAACAGCGCAGCAAAACCAAGACCATAATTTGCTATTTCCTCTTTGGCTGTATTAAATCGTCCACGTATAATTCACAGCTGCGCAGGGATCGCGTATTGTGGCGCAGCTGCAACTTCAAGTTTGCGAATTTAACCATCTCACACACAGGCTTGTGCTACAGGCCTGTGTGTGAGATGGTTGTGTACACACACACACACACACACACACACACACACACACACACACACGTCATCTACAAACGGATACACAGGTGTGCGCTCACCGAATCGCTCTCTCGCATGCTCACAGACAGTAAGAAGTTGAATATTCAGACAAAGACACGCAGCATGGCGCCATATGGCAGACTTGTCAATCTAAAATGAAGGAATATAGAGGGAGCTGTGAGGGTGTCGTGTAAGGTGGTGTATGTCAGTGGTGTGTATTTGATGGGGGAAGCAGCATTTGAGGATTATGTGGCGCAACATATTACAGTAACATAAATTCACAGAAATCTTCTTGTATGCACAAACTCAACCACATACCCTTGTCCTACTTTCTATCATTTAGCTGCTTAACAAAAGCACGCTGAGCTCATTGTTACTGCCAATTGTGTTCTATTAAATAAGTGTTGTTACTGTTGCACAATTCTTAGAGACGTAGTCTCATAGAATTTTAAGAAATGAAAATTAACACTAAAGTACAACGTCAAAAACATTTGAAGACCCCAGCATGGACCGCACCCCCCGCACGGTCGCTGCATTTGCATAAAACAAGGGTCTTTGGTTTTCCCACTTTGCCCAAGGCTACAAGACACAATCACACAAAAACATGTGCCCACACATGACAGATGCCCCTTACTGCCAAAGACACTAATGCATTAGTCGTGCACTGCCCCGGGCTTTTGCCTGGTAGGACAATAACAAGACCGAGTCACCAGCTGATGAGAGGTGGAGGAGGCACAAATACACTGGTTCAAGCACATGTGTGTGTTTAGACTGAGCCCATGTTTATTAACCATTACCATATAAAATGGATTACACTTGTAGCTAAATATACTCGGTTTTAATAATTCAGTGCAACTCCAAAACACACACATTTAATTGTCTGAATATGCCGCTATTTTAAGTTTGTGTGTACAAGCACTGATGCGGCTACAAGGTTGCCAAAAATCTCTGTGCAGGTAGTAGTGTGTTGAGATGAGGATTGAGCCTGGTGATGGCTGCTTTTGTGTTGAGCAGACCTCTGTTTGCTCACTGTGTTGAATGTGTGTTTGAGCGTGTGTGTGTGTGTGTGTGTGTGTGTTAGGGGCGGGTGGTATCTTCATGGGGAATTGATTGCAAAGGATTAGATTGTGATTACAAAAAGGGGGTGGGGAGACAAAAATGGAGATTGGGGAGAGAGAGAGAGAGAAAAGGTGACAAGGAGAGAGGTGCAGCAAGGTGAAATGGGGAGACGAGATAGGAAAGCGATGAAGATTTCGTACCAAAACAAGATATCCATCATGCGAGGAAATCAGGTGCAGACTTTGTCAAAGTCATTGCTGGAACAAAAACTAAACTCATCTACTTTTTTGGCTCAGAAACATCTGTATGTTTGATATACTGAATAAAGATTTCCTTGTAATAATCAGGACATTAGTTTTGAATTAGCTAGTCAGCTAGTGATTCGACGTAATTCTTGTGGACTAAACACTTGTATGTGTTGAGAGCACAGGCTGTCAGACTGTAGGTACCAGGGTTTAGTCAGACCAGTGGGAACAATCCAAAAATGGGATTCTTGTGTTTTAGAATGAAAGCCAGGTTATTAGGCAGGGTGAGTGAGGTTGCGGCTCTGATGTAAGCCTGTTTGCCTGCGCCAGTTGGAGAACAAGACCCTGAAAATAGAGTAAGTGGGAAACGGAGAGGAAAAGCAAGTGGGACACATTTGTGAGCGGCTCTAAACCGCTGGAGATAGACGCCAGGAGCCACAGAGGGAGGGAGAGGGAGATGGAGGTAGTGACAGACAACAGGGAGAGAGGGAAAGAAAGAAATAACCCAGTACAAGATGTTAAACAACATTTATGAGTTTCCAAATTGCTGAGCTCGGATGCACAGGCAGCTAAACGGCTTCTACGCTGGAATCTTTTCAGCATTTGGGGAAAAATAACATGAAATCAGTCAACCTATATTTAACTAGTCCATGTCAAGGAGTTCACTCAACAACCCTTAACCACAGCTACATGGGAGCCACACTATACACTATATATAGCTGCTCTACTGTAATAGAAAATTATAGTGCAAGTGGGAATTAAGAGGTCGGGAAAAATGCTGTATTCATGGTATGTGGAAGAAAGCTTGTAAAATTATAATAAAATGTGAAATAAATAGCCTGCAGCCAATAGAACTTCTTGTGTTTCATTTGAGTGTCAGTGTGAGGCTGCCTTGTTTCATGAAGACGGATAGAGAGGCGTGCAGTTTTTTTGGGTGCACCAATTTTGAATTTATTGCTTCTTTTCATTTAAAATGTGCCAGCGTTTTTATTCACACCCTGCAAATTGGAATCTGGTTTGTAGTATGAATGTGACAGTGTAAGAAAATTACATTCATGAATTTCCAGATCTTTAAATAGTTAATTTACAGAAACCTGAAATTTCCCTGAATGTATCTTCTAATACAGAACTGAATCATGCGGTTCTTCAGTGAAAGAATAGACATACAAAGTACACAAATAATTCCCGCACAAAATACACATATCCACATACACACTCTGACATCCCTCCATCAGTTCCGATGTTGCTGAGTGGTTTTGATTTAGGAAAGGTCAGACGGTCCCTGTCCGTCTCTCTCTGTAATGTCTGAGAGCAGCAGTAACGGTGCCCCAGAGCCAGAGGAAGACGCAAAGACACAGTGTTTTATTTTACCAGCCAGACCCATGGCGAGAAAGGTGAAGAACACGGGTTATAGAGAAAAGGGTTCATATTTTTTCTAGTCGATGTAGTCGTATGATAGTCACATAGGTATATTGAAAGAGGTATTACTCACTGCAATTATGGCTGGCAATAAAATCCATAGTCTGTGTAAAAAAATAATTTTTAAATTCAGCAGTCTGAGTTAGCCAATCCTGCTTTCTCTCCTTTTTCTCTCTTTCCTTTCTGTTGTCTGCCATCGTCTCTTTATCTTTCAGCTTCCTTTTCTCTCTCCGTCACACCAGTAGCTGAGGAAGTGCTAAAAAAAAAATTGCACTTTAGCACTCACCTATCTCTGCACGGCGTGTGTATATTTGCATGTGCATATATGTGCACATGCGTGTGTGCGTGTGTCCTTTGACAGCTGGGAGAGCATATCTGCTGCTCTTGTTGTCATGGAAACAGTGGGCACTGCGTGTGTGTATGTATGTTTCTTTTGCTGGAGACCCCCCAAAACAGAGCAGAAGGTCTGGCGAGGAAGACCGGGGCCACATTCAGACCTCTCTCTCCCTCTGACTTAATCCACTTCTTCCACTTTTCAGTGTTTGTCTCCATGGTTTGACTCCCATCAGTAAATACACCACTGCTGCTCTGGTTTGACTGCCCCAGGCGCTGTCTGAGGAAGACAGATAGGACAGTCCGCTTACCAAGGGCAGGAGCCAGGACGATGGGGTCAGGTCCAGGGCCACCGGTCCCACCGGCTCCCTCCAACCCCCCCTTCCCTGCTCCATCAACTGTCCCCCATCCGCCTTCCATCCCACAATTGCTGTTCCAGCTTTAATTACTTGAAAACAAGTAAAAACATCCTGGACCTGGAGAGAGAGAGAACTAGTGACTGAGTCTATAATGTGTGTGCGTGCTCTCTGTGTGTGCATTGTGTGCAAGTCATGGCGTGTTTTGCATGGGAACAAGACATTTATCTCAACAGGGCAATACTGTCTTCCACACAAACACACACAAACACTGTCCCCTTCACACACATCCTGACCCCGACCAGCCAACCATCCCCACCCTTCTGCTCTCCCTTGCTCCCTGGGTTCCCATCCTCTCAGCTCCCATCCCCCCCTCCCTCCCAGGTTCCTTCTGGTTCCTGACCAGCAGGGCTATCTCTGGATGGCCGGTGGTTCCTCTCATTCTGCCGGCCCATTGTGTGGCGAGTTGGGCTGGGCCCTGGGCCCCGGGGGCCGGGAGGGGAGCCAGGAATGGCCTGGTTCCTGTTGCTGTACTAGTTAAAGGAACTGTGGCACCGTTTCCATTTGTCCATCATAACTGCTGTGAAACTGATTTTAGCGCTATTTGTGTGGAAACAGTTATATCCATGTAAGTTGCTTCCTGCATTTTAAGACAACTGTGACTTTGATAAGGAGAATAGAGCAGTTTATTGGATGCCATGGGTGTTAAAATAACTTAATCACACAATTTGTTCCACAGCTGTTGCAGGACAAATGTGTGTTTTACATGTAGTAAATGTCCTAAAACAAATGGTCCTTTGAGTCAGGGTTCTGAGGAGAGACTCAGAAGCAGGTACATTTACATACAGAGCCATGGCAGACATTTTTCATGATATGAAATGGATAATGTGAAGGTGTGCAGGGAGTCATCCATCAGGCTTTTTAACAACTTTTTAGAGTCTTTAAAATGACTTTTCATTTCACACTAACAAGTGTGGACAGCAGTATTTTTAGGATCATTTGGTACCTTATGGCCCAATACTGACTTCATCAGCAGCCAAGCAGCAATAATTAGACATAGTGAGGATGACGATACTGAGATGAGTGGCCTTGAAAAGTCCCTTTCTTTTCCCCACCCTTAAGAACAACTCGCAGTTGGCACACTTAGTGTCTTTGTCACTGAGTTGTCAAATGTGATGAAAACACAATTCAGTGCCTGTTTGTGTATCTCCGATGTCTGCACAGGGTGTCCTCTGGTTTTGAAGGTACACATACACACACACACACACACACACACGTTTAATTCATCACACACTCACAGCCACAACCCCAGTTCCCTGTGGCAGCTCCAAGTGTGACTTCAGTCCACTCTGCACCTCTCTTTGAGTTTCTCCCCTTTGAGACTCCAGGCTCACTGTGGAGCGCTACACTAGCTAGTGCACTCGGTTAATTACGACTGCCAAGCCTGGCTGTCACAGCGATTCACTATGGGAAGAGAGAGAGAGAGAGAGAAAGAGGGGGGAGGGGGGGGGGAGTTGGCAGGTGTACAGATGTATCGTTAGCGCCACCTAGTGATGCAGAGAGAAGAGAGGAACAGCCCCTTTCTCAAGACAGACTTGAAGGGGAGTTGATTTTGACAAACTGTATGTCATTCTGTCCGTATTGCCACACATTTTTCTTTCCCCTTGTTTTATTGTTTCGCATCTCTTCTTCTCAAATGTCTCCTTCTGCTTCCTTCTCTTCTCTCCGGCTTCTATCTTGCGCCTCAGTCTTTCAACACCCCAGCACTCCCGTTTTCTTCCTTGCTACGTTTTTTGATTTTTTTTCCTTTTTCTTCTTCTTCTTCTTTTTTTTTCTTCTCCCTGTCGCCACTTCTCTTGCCGATGTCAGTTGTGCTGTCTCGTGTACTGTTGCAACAAATCAAGCGCTCCATTCATCTCGCGTCATCCGTGTTACAGAGAACTGGAAATGTGCACTCTCTCCTCTCCTCTGTCTCCACTGACAGCCACCTCTCCACTTTATCATCGGTGAGCAGATCAGATTGGAACTGAGCCAAGTCACTCAGTGCCGGATAAATGCTAGGTGGCCGTGAGTGAGGATTTATAGGACTGGTTGAGGTTGCCCAAGCTGGAATGAAATGGCGTAGAGGCCTATCATGATCATATGGTTTATTTGCTGTTGATCCTCGAGGCGCAGTGGGGGGCGGGGGGGGATTAAAATAAAGTTCCCAAGACTCTGTGTAAAAAGGGTTGTTGGCTATATTGAGAGTTTACTGTTTCCAGCATCTGTGTGCAGACACATCCGATCACGTGTGAGTAATCTGCTGCTATTTTGTGCCTTCAGGTGAGGAAAAAATGGTTTCTGCATAACCATTAACAACTCTTACGGCAGTTAACCGACTGGTTTGGTAGCAAGCAGCTGAGATTGGAAGAATTCAGCAACCCATCCACCCACTCGCATGCGCGCACACACACGCACGCACACGCACACACACGCACACACACACACACACACACACACACACACACAAACACACAGGCCCGCACACATGCACGCACCCACAGCAAAAAAGTCATTTGTTCTACCTCATTAGCATGTATTGTGGCGAGCAGGCGTAACACACTGAAAGGTGAAATGGGTCCGCCATGAATAGCACACCAGTCGGCAGAGGAGAGGAGAGGAAAAGGAGGGGGGAGGAGAGCGAGGGGGGGAGGAGGGGAAGAGAGTGTCCAGATGGCTGGGGACCTGCCGCACACACAGGGAGTCTCTCGCTCGCTTTCCTTTTTTTCATTCCGCTGATTGCACCGTTTCGACTGCGCTCGCTTTCACTTGCTGTCTTTCTGCAGCCCCTTCTTTTTCTCACTTCCATCAACACACACACACAAAGGCCAAGCCCATATGTAACCTCCCTTCCTCCAGAGTTGTTGCTCACATGCAGCCGTTGTGTGCACACACACATACAAACGCACACACTCTCAGAGGCAGTGTGTGACCAGGAGGCAGAGTGCAGTAGAGTGCAGCCCAGTGGAGCGCCTATTGTGGCCCATTGCACTTCCACACAAGCTGGTCCACTTCTTTCCTCCTCTTCTCCTTTATATCTCTTTCAGCCACCTCCTCCTTTCTCTTCATCCATCCTTCCTCCCTCCACCTTGTCTTGTGAGCTTCCTATCTCTGTAGGTGTCTTGCTTTTCTTTTCTTCTCTTCTCTTCTCTTCTCTTCTCTTCTCTTATACATTCACTGATGAATACATGGCCGTCAGTATACCCTTAATTAAAGGCTTACACGGACTGGAGTTTGTTCGATACACTAACTGTCCAGCTTAAAGTCTGACACATTTTGGACAGATTTCACAGAGGCTCTTTCTTCGGTTTGATGACTGGGGTATGAGTGTGTTTGATATGCAGTATTGAGACTCTGTTTCTGGCGAGTTACATCAGATTGCACTAAAGCTGAGGCCATCTTTGGTCAATCCTTTGACAGTGAAAGAGGAGCGAGGGAGAGAAAGTCGCAGGGAGGAAGAGTACTGACGTTTGCCCTGATGTTCCCTTTCCTTTTCTCTTTGTATTGTGTAGGGCTGCCAGAATATCTGTTCATTTATCTTCCCATCTGTGTGTGTCTGTGTATCAGTCTGCCAGTCTGTCACTAACTCTCTCTTTCTCTCATCCCTTTTCTCTGATTCCCTCTCCCCACCTCCCTCTCCTCTACACTTTTGCCTCCTTTCCCGTGTCTCTCTCAGACTATGTCTTCCCTGTGTGTCTGGTGGAGAATCAGTAATGGTCTCCACTGGGGTGTAAACTGTGTGAGGTTCTGTGCATTCTGTAGGCTTGGCACAGACACACACACACACACACACACACACACACACACACACACACACACACACACACACATAGACCAACACATCAATTTTAGACAGCACACAAAAGCAGGGGTTAGTGGGCAAGGAAGAAAGGAAAGGGAGTAGAAGATCTGTCTGGGTGTGTGGTGATGTGGTGTACTGCTGTGTCAGTCCAAACACAACCCTGTATTTACATCCTTTTGCTTCTACGCTCTTTTTGCATATTGCTAGTTCTAGTTCCTGCCCCCCCCGCTCACATCGCCCTGTGCTATTAAACCTACACATAACGAGTGGCCAGAGGCTTGTCTCATGGAGCTTCAGTGCGTGTGTGTGCGTGAGAGAGAGGGAGAGAAAGAGAGCATTTTGTGTGTGTGTCTCACTCCATCACCCCCACTATTCAAGTTCACCTCATTGACTCATCATTGAGTGGGCCCTCCAAAGCTCTATTGAGTTTATCAAGTCTTCCACAAAAAAGTCACTCCCATTCTTTCTTGTTGAAGCCAACTACCCCCCCCCCTTACACACACACACACACACACTCACTCACACTAACACTCATAGGGTGGCTCTGTCCCACACAAAACAGCATTGACGCTCCAATGAAATCTCCTTAGCAAAACGTTTTCTCCTCATCAGCATTGTGTGACTATTCAGTTTGTTAATGCGCCTCTATGAAGACAGCCTTTTATTTGCCTGTTTTGAATTTAAGCACATATATTAACCCATATACTGAGAATGACTCTTTAATAGTCTGAATAGAAGGTGTGTGGGGGTGGGGGGGGGTAAGGAGGCAGGAAAGGAGACGAGGGGAGGGAGGACTATGCTTGGGATTCGGCAAGCTTACTTAAAGCCACAGTGTTGTAGGTTCTTGACAAGTTGAGTTGTTTAATACTTGCATAAAGTAAGCCCATGATGCCCATTCACAGACACACTCACACACAGAGAGCGTAATTTAACACAGCACGACTCATATCCCCTACAATTGTAAATGTGGTATTTGCAATGCGAGAGCCTCAAATGTATTTGTCCCTTTTTAACAAAAGTGTCCAAATGGCAGGGAATGCCATTATAACAAACAGGTGAAATTATAGGTATTACAAAACGTAGACCAATGCAAACAATCATCACTATTTGGCTCTGGAGTTTTGCAAAGCTTTTGTTGCTGTCAGTTGGATTATGTGTTTTGGCAAGCCTCTCACTAAAGTATTTGTTTGCTTGCCTACGTCTGTTGCTGTTATTACATGTTTTTGTTGCGGATGAGATGGTGAAAGTGGGACTGATTCCAGGCAATCTGGGAGGAGAGAGGAGCGAGAACAAATGACTTGAAAAGAGGCTTCAGCATGCTGCAGCACTGCGCTTCCACACATGTGAGATGATTTCATTGGTGCTATGAGCCAATAAATCCTTATCAGGCAAAAAAAAAACCAAAAAACAACATACTAAACACTATACTGACTGATCACGTAGCCTGTCTGGCATGGGCTGGCAGCGGTGAGCATGGCGGGAAGTTCCTGGCACTAAGGTTGAAAATAATCAATAGCAGATCTTTGATTACAATAACTGGAAGGTGGGATATGAAGTTTATGAAGAACTAAATCCGTTGTATCAATGTCTTATTATGACAGGAAATACGAGCTTAAAGAGAGAGATTACGTGGATGTGAATGTGAGTCATTTTAGGGGCCGCAAGTCTCAGGGGAGCTTGTAGAGCCATTGCTGTTATTTATCACACACACACACACACACACACATACACACACACATTCTCCCTCTCATCTGTCTCCATCTCATCTCGCTTGCTGTCTTATTATATGTCTTTATCCCTTTCTCTCTCTCCTCCATTACTGGCATTTTAAGCAGCTCACTAGGGAACATGACGCTTGTTGGCTCGCAATAATGTTAAGATGCTTTGTCTTTCATCTTCACTGTTGTGGACACACACACACACACACACACACACACTGACACAGAAAAGGGAGGTAAATGCAGTTAAAAGGAGGATCTGGGGAATTTCGGTGGCATTTTTTTATTTTTTTCTTCTACCCTTCTGAACCGGAGACGTGGTGCATGAGATTGTATGAATGTGTGTTGCCTGTGTGTGTGTGTGTGTGTGTGTGTGTGTGTGTGTGTGTGTGTGTGTGTGTCTGCATGTGCATGCGCATGTGTGTGGGTGGGGTAGGAAGAGGAGCA
>NW_019525029.1:1431505-1568378 GCF_002814215.2 Seriola lalandi dorsalis | reverse complement strand
TGTGTGTGTGTGTGCAGATGCCTGCAAGCTGACAGGGAGTGAAAGCCCAGACATATGTTAATCAGATGTTGTGATGATGGCAGAGCAGAAGGAGAAAGCGAGAGAGAGATGGAGAGTGAGAGAGAGAGAGCACTGGAGGGAGGAATGAGGGGTGAAAAGAAGCGCAGAGCTTTTAAAAGACAGAGTGAGAGTGGAGAGAGAAAAAGGGAGCTGTGCTGGAGGAAGAGGAGAGGTATGTGGAGAGAAGAAATGAGGAAGAGAACAGAGAAAATGACAGGAAATGGTGCAGTGATTCATTTTCTAACTGCAAAAAAACCACTGCTGAGAATCGATCCAATCCATTAGTTTACCTGAACGGATCTACACTATAAGTTTGAGGCCACTGAACAGGAAAGATAAATGTTTCCTGTTGGTACTGGACACATTAGCTGTAATGTGTGAGTTTTTAATTTCTTTTTTTTTTTCAGATTTTAGTACAACCTTGCTGCACTGTTTTACCCTGGTAGTAACATCTGATATCTGCCTGAAGTATCATATAAATGAACCTACTGTGGAGCTAATTGAAAATTTACATTGTTATTTCTTCTAATTAACTTAGAAGTTATTTCTTCTAATTACTTACTACATTATTTTGCATATATTTTCCGTACTGGAACACAAACTGATTGGAAAAATTGGAATTCTTTTCAGCATCTCGATATAGAGCCATAGCCTGTAGCATGTAGCATATGAAGCTAGTACAAAGGTTTGTAAATTTGTGGCTCAAGAAACAGATAAGACGAAAAGAAAGAGAAATAGTGAGAAATGATTAGAAAGAGGGGGACACTAAGAGGGAGAGGAGAGGAGAGGAGAGGAGAGATGTGGGGCATTTCTACTCAAGAGAGTTCAGAGGGGGCCAGAGGAACAGCAGACGGCTGCTCCAAATGGATTTTCCTTGTTTGTAATGAGGCTACTTCTTCTGCCGCTGCCAGAGCATGTGGTGTTTTGGGGGAGAGGTTGGATGGAGGGAAGGACAGAGAGGCGAGCAGAGATGGAGGAGGATGAGCGGTGAAGACGGGTGGAAGTCATAAAAAAAGGAGAGCAGAGAGGGCAGGGCGGAGGGAGCGCCGGGAGGACGTATGGCCGACTGAAACAGAAAGAAGCTGAGGAGAATAAGAACAATAGTGGAGTGGAATAGTGTTCAAACATGCATCTCTCTGACCGTGTTATGCGGTCGCTGGCGGGAAGAAGGGACCGGGGAAGGATAGATGGTGGCAGAAACAATCAGTTATTGCAGGTAGTGGTGGCCACTGAGGGGGAAAGAAATAAATGGAGCGAGGAACAGGAGGAGAGGGGGAGATTTGTGATTGAAAATATTACAGCTGTTGCATTGTAGAGGAAAGTAATAGCTTGGTGCTATTCCAAGACCGGAGCTGTTAAACTGTGACATAGGAATAAAAATATTAAGATAAATGGAACACCATCTGGAAAAGTATATTGATTTTTATTGATACTGTGTTCAGCAAATGAGCTAATTGCCTAAATCATATGTGAACATACTCCTACAGAGCACAGGCAACAAGAGCAGCAAAAAAAAGAAAAAAGAAGAAAAAAGAAGGAGATTTGATTCGTGTAGACTACTTGTGTCTTTCCTTGGCCATCATTTCCAAACAGTGGTTCAGAGGGTTTGAATGAGAAACATATGAGAGAGAGCTTCACCCAAGGCGAAAGTCTGGTGAAGACAGTGACCTGTTTTAGCTTTTCTTTGATGTGAATTCCACGGTTCTGAACTCATATTACCTCCCCACTTCTCTTCTCCTCCTCCTTTTTTATTTTCTCCTCTCCTCTCCTCTCCTCTCTTTTGTTCTCATTTTCACTCACTCTGCTCTAAAGAAGAACACTGTGTAATATGACTTCTCACTAACTTATATCCGTTCCTTCTGTTTCCCCATTTTTCATCTTTCTCTTGGTCTTATGTGATGTATTCAGGGTAATCTGACCTTGGTTTTTATACATGTGCATTCCCAAGCCTATATTCATTGCATACACATGTTTCAGTATGAGTAACCCACTTAAGGACACTTCTTGTGGTCCCTCATCTCATCTGTACATCTGATGGGGAGTGGCAAAAAGAGGGGAGGAGGCTTTAAAGAAAGCCTCTGTGGGATTCCGCTTGTCTGTTTCAATTCCAGGTAATGTGAAAAAGATCCGTCAAGTCATGGCACATCTTAATCTTATATGCCATTATAAAAAAAAACATTCAGGTAAAGTGTTGATACACAGGTGATCATGATATAACGCAGCGATCTGTGACTTGGAAATTCATCCAATAAGATGAGACATGAGGAGAGAATGCGAGGAAGCGAGGAGAGGGACTGAGAGTTTATGAAAGCAAAAACAAGGGCAGAGAACGAAGCAGAGGGAGAAGTCAGAGGCAGCTCACAGATGGTGAGCTGTCAGTGGCCGGCTGTGCATGTGTGTGTGTGCTATTACGCGTGTGTGTGTGTGTGTGTGTGTGCAGTGTTCATACCATGCATATTTGTGCATGCCGCATGTATGTGGAGTGCATGTCTGCCCTCGCTTTCTTGTGTTTATCCGTGTGTGTGTGTGTGTGTGTGTGTGTGTGTGTGTGTGTGTGTGTGTGTGTGTGTGTGTGTGCCCTCTGAGCTGAGGAGAGGTACAGTACGTGCGCAGAGCTGTTCTTCCCAGATGGCACTGGCAAACAGACACTGCAAGGCTGGCAGAGTTGGCACGGCTACGCAGTGCACAGTTGGCACTGCCAGCCACCATGCTCTCCCCTATGTACTGGGGCGAGGGTACCTGCTGCCAGCCGCCTAAGCTCATTGACTGAGTAGCAGGCTGTCTACCAACTGACTTATTCAGTTGGTAAAGTTTCTCTGTCTTTTGTTTGATCCGGAGAGCGCGTCCTTTCACCCTGAATGAGCATCAAGCCTCCTGATTGTTCAGAATCAGCACTTCATAAGCTGCAGCTAATGAAAAGACATGGAGTCAAGGCATGAAGCAGCATCATATTGCCTTCACAAGAATTCACATCACACCTTGAGTGTTTTAAACGGTCGCAACTGTACAGTCACAGCTGCATTGTAATTACGTTCTGTTGATTCTATTGTTCCAGCAAGAGCTTTCATGTCTTAATTTAATTGTCAAATCATTAAACAGTGATGTGTCTTAACACACTGCTATGATCATGCTGATCTATAGGCCTCCACTGGCAGGTTGCCAGCACTGGAGGCTTTCCAGCTGAACGCCTTGATGTTTTCTCTCTGTGTGCTGAGAAAACAAGTGGATACGCACAAGGTTGAATAGCTACCCAGGATAAAGGACCATATTAGTAAGTGTTTGTGTGTGTATTTGTGTGTGGCAGATGCACAGGAATGCATATGTCTGTCTGTGTGTGGGCTTTGGTGTTGTGGGAGTGGTGGTGACGATGTATGCGTGTGTGTGTGTGGGGAGTGTGGACTTTATACTTCCCATGTCTTAAACAGGAAGTGTAAACTAAGCACAGATGTGTGTGTGTGTGTGTGTGTGTGTGTGTGTGTGTGTGTGTGTGTGTGTGCGTGCGCGCGTGTGTAACTGCAATCCTCCGCTGTGGGTATACTGTGTGTGTGCGTGCGTGTGCGTGTGTGCCCTCTGAGGAAGCAGCTGTGCAAGCGGCAGCGTGTGGCAGGTCGGGAACACTTAAGCAGAACCAAGACACTGTTTGTGCGTGTGTGTGTCTCTATTCTGGAGCATATGTGTGTGTGTATGTGTGTGTCTCTGCGTTCTTGCATGTTTGTGTGTATGCAGGAAGGGGGGGGGGGTATTTTGGCCACCCATCTGCACTAGGCTATTTCGCTACTGTTTCTGCAGGCACACACAGTCACACACATACACACACACACACACACACTCAGAGCGCTGTGCCAGGCAAGCTGTTCACTAGCTGGCGCTGGCAACGCTCCAGAGAGAGTGGTGGCATCCATCTGTAGCACTGGAGAGCGGTTAGGCTGTGTGTCTGAGTCCGTGTGTGCGTGCGTGGGTGTGCTTGTGTTTATGCCGCAAAAAAACAAAACAATGGGATTGTCGCGATGATGCTATATGTAGTATCGGTGGTGGGTGTGGGGACAGAGTTCAGAGTTGTGCTGGTTAAAAAGCTGCAGTTGTTTGATGGAGAGTGGGAAGTGGACGTGGGAAGGTCAGTGATCTGAAGCACTTCCTGCAGAAACAAAGACGGCAACATGTGTCCCACAGTGCAGAGTTAACTTTCATCAAGTCTGAGCAAAGTTTTTTTATTGTTGCAGCCACTCAGGGCTCAAAACAAAGTGATGCTGCCCACACAGTTGACAGAAATGACGGCACTGTTACTGATATTTTGTAGCCACATTTATTAATACATTTTGAATTAAATTAATTTTACTTAATTATGTGTATTTATTAAATATTAAATATACAGCATGTATTATATTGTAAATTCAAGGCTCATCAATCTCTGCATTTTCTAGTTTCCCCTGAAAGACACCAGAAATTTTTTTAATTATAATTTGTTTTGTTTCTAGCTGGAAAAAGACGCTGCTCATTGCCACTTATAGTTTTTGACTGAAAGTACTGGACACCTTCAGCTTTATATTATTTGTGTTTTCATCAGAGGGGTTGCAAGTTTTGTAATATTTAAGACCAATACAGAAATATTCCTGCGTTTTTAGGAAATAAAATCCCTAAAATAATGTATTTATAAACCTCTTATAGCCTATTGAATGCAATGCATAGAATCCAGACAGCAAGTCCATGGTGGCCTCGTCTCTGTCACTGATGTTTCAGAGGTCAGTGTGTGTCAAAGCTTTGTTGTGAACTGGTATTCTTGCGCGTGTTGAGAATGATGCTCTCTTCACTTCACGTGTGTCAGTGGACTCAGATGGCTGTGAGCTGACAGGGAGGTGAGCCAGTGAAAGGTGAAACAATGAGAGCAAAGAGGCCAGGAGAAAGTGTGTAATGCTTACATGAAAGGAGACAAAGACACATTGCTGACCCTGAATGGTCATGGTCGTACTGCTTTTTGTGTGTGTGTTTGTGTGTACGTGTGTGTGTGTGTGTGTGTGTGTGTGTGTGTGTGTGTGAGAGAGAGAGAGAGCAGAGGCCATCCCTCTGCCGTCTGTGTCTCTAGCCATACTCTACTTTCAGCCACTCAGAGCCATTAGCAAACCATGGTCACCATATCACACACAAACACACAGGTACACACACACACACACACACACACACACACACACACACACACACACACGCTATGTAAGCCTGGAAATGCCCTGATGCGAGGTCACACCAGCCACCACTCTCCGGCTCCCTGCTCACCAGATGTGACTAAGACCCTGTTTTTAAACATCTTCTCCTGTAGGGGAAAGGAAGGAGGGGTGGGGGAGAGGGAGAGGGAACGTAAAAAGAAAAGAGAGTAGCGGTTTTCAGAGGAGGGGCAGAGAGGGGTAAAGGTTTTTTTTTTTTTTTTTCAGTTTTGCAAATCTGGTTCTACTTAGCAGAGCCCTGGAACACATTTCATAAATTGCAGACATATTTTTTCGGAGCGGTTTTGGGGAAGATAGTTAACCGGCAGTAATTTCCAACACATGGCAGCCGTCATGTGATATTTTGAAAACACCAGGCAGACGAGTTGTTCCCTCCCCCACCGTCCCCCCCAGGAACCCTCCCTCCCTTACTGTTAGCCTCTGCCCTCTTTTTTTTTTATGCTCGTCCTCTGCCTCTCGTGTTTGATTTCCCCATCTGTCTCTCGCAGGCGTTTGTTATCTCTCATTTTCAGTCCTTCTCTTCAGCGTCCTCGCCTCCCTTCTCCTTACCTCTCCCGTTTTTCTTGAACTCAACACATGCCTTTCATCCTTTCATCCCCGGCTGTCTGTTTTTCTACCCATCGCACCCGATAACTGCACCCTCACTCATCACTCCATCTTTCCACCAGTCCTCCATCCTTCCACTCCCCCTGTGCCTCTCTCCACATAGTAAAAGATAACTGACATGTAAAACACAAAGGCCTTTACTGTCTGTTGAAAATTGATTTTGCTCCCGAAGACAGGAATATGATTCCTTTTAGCCTGGACGCACAGATACACACAGATCTAGAAATTGGCTGCAGAGATGCTTCCATCTAGCTTAAGGGAGCACAACAAGCAAAAAGATACAAATTGCCACTTGGGCACACGTGTGTGTGTGTGTGTGTGTGTGTGTGTGTATGTGTGTGTGTGTGTGTGCGTGCGCGCATCAGTGAGTTTGTGTTTAGAGATTGAGTGGATGCATCGGTGATTTTAAATTGCGCTTGTGCAACAAGGGTCAAGCAGCTCACAGAGGATTTTGTGTATGTGTGTGTTCTTTTCCCTGCGTTTATAGACCTAAAATACAATGAGATTCCCACGGTGAGGTCATTGTTGTTGTAGTTGTTGTCGTTGTTGTTGTGTACTACGCAGAGTGTTATCTTGCATATGCTGCAACAATATTATTCCATATATGTACATTATAACAGAGGGAAGAAAGGTAACCTACTGGCTGTGCGTGGAGCTTAGCAAAATAAAGCCATGTGTCGTCGGCATTAGGGTGTGTGTAGAGTGTTTTGTGTGATTCGTCCTCTGCTGGCATCGAGTCTTGCCTGGGAAAACACCCAGATCCATTTGGGTTCACTTGGCCCTGTGTCAGCATGGCATCAGAAGTGAACCAAACTGTATACAGAAAGCAATTTTCAATAGGCTGGCTTCCATCAAATGGGCAAACAGAGCTCACCAAGGCTTACATCTGATTTATATCGCTCTATTTCCCCCCCAGAAAGCAACATTTATATCATAATTGTGCCGTCATGTTGTTAATGGTAATGATAAACCAGCTTTGTATAAATAAACAACACTTTCAATAGAGTTTTATAAATATGTTCAGCCCCGCACGACCCTGCTGTGGAAAAATCGTAATAAGTTTCAGTTTCAGATATTCCTACAATGACGGCAAACTCTTCCTCGTGTTATCTCGCTCCGTCGCACTGTACATATCCTCATGTTTTCTTTACCTTTACCTCTCCCTGACCTTCTTCTTTACCCCGCTTCACTCGTTTTCTGTATTTCTTTTCCACCACCCACTCCCATTGCCTGTCTTTTCTTTTACAAGACCCTGTAGGTTAATTTTGCCTGGCAACAAGATGTGGCAGGAATCGGTTCGATTTGAGAGGACGTGTAACGGGCACTGTGAATCATTTTTATTGTTCCTTAACACTTGCTTCCTCTCCCTCTCTCTGCAACAGAGACCTTATTTCAACAGATGGGTAAAACAGACATTACTATAAATCTATTTTTTGAAAAAGCGTGAAAGACTTCTAATGTTATACATCACATATGTTTTATTGTCCAGTATGTGTGTGTGTGTGTGTGTGTGTGTGTGTGTGTGTGTGTGTGTGTGTAGTCTAAGGTGTTCTGCAGGATTAGTTTATGTATTTTTGTGTTTGTGTGCATATGTGCGGGCGTGTGCATGTTAATGTTTGTGCAGTGGAACAGATGGTGTTCAGACCTTTGTGTGCGACTGAGAAATCTCCTTATGTCTTTGCTGGCTTGACAAAGTGTAAACACACGATGTTACACTGAGAGAAAAATACAGATATGGTGAGAGATGCAAAGGACTGTCAACACTGATTAGAGGCAGATCTGTTTGCTCCTGTGCTGTGGTTGTACCATCACTTTTACTATTATACTCAGTCATTAGGGTGAGATAGCACCATCATCTAAGGTAGAGGTAGACTTACAACTCACAACGTTTAGTATCATGATGAAGAGAAAACTCTTATTCTGGACTCGGCAGTTTCTCACATACTCTTTTGTGCTGTTTTAATATACTATACATTATGATGAAGCAGAGTTTCATCTGAAATAGGACAGATATGAAGGACTTCATGTCCTTTTTTTCTCATGATACAAATATTCCATCACAAGCTAACACGGCGACCTTTAACCCCAACATTCCTCCAGTATTAACCGGTCTCAGGGAGACACTCCCACCTATCTATCGAGCCATTTTTCAGATAACCAAATTCCCACATGTCTACAATATAACTGGAGAAGAAAAACTGTAATGATATTCATATTATTTGACCACATTAAACCCTTAAAGTGCTTCACCAGATGGTCAGTCAGGAAAACATTAGGTGGTACCAGTCCACTAATCCACACTATCAATTATTAATCACAAAAAAATTGTCTGTTATTAAAGACTTCCTTGTTTTTCCATCCATGTTGATTTAATACACTGTTAGTATGCCAGGAGCATCAAACATCAAAATACACAGGAGGAAAAACAGTGAGTTGAGATTTAACTAGTTGAGCAGAACCCATGTATAACCCATCAGTAACATGTAAAGTAATGATATTTGCATTAAATGCATAAAGAATAATTGGTGAACACCGTCCTCATTACTGGCGAGGAGCCAGTTACACTGTGGCCAAAGTCTTTGCCTCATTTACTGTAATTTGGCTGGAAAAGGAGGTGAAGCAGCAGCCACCAGTGAAAAGGAGCCTTCAGGAGGCATGTGTGTTCGCCAGTGAGTCTTCACAGAGGAGAAAGAGAGGAGAGAGGGAATGGGAAAGAAGGGTGGGACCGACATTGAGAAAATGAGAGAGATAGAGAGAGAGAAGGAAAAAAAAGAGGAAGAGTGAGAAAGAGGAAGAGAAATGGAAAGACAGAAAACAGAGAGAAGTCCAAGGGGACACACTGATGGTGGTGGTACTGCTCTCCTCTGCATCCTGCTTCTGCTGGGGAGGGAAATAAATTAGATGATGGAAATCAGATCTATGTGTGCGTATGAGAGAGAGAGGAAAAAAAAGAGAGAGTTGTGTTGTGTTGCTTGCTTGTAGCGTACACACACACAACATCCTTGCAGCTGTGTGTATGTCCTTTTGTGTTTGTGGGTTTGCGGTAGGGCGTTGCATCCATACATCTTCTTGACAAGTGGGTGGAGTTTGATGGGACATGCTCTGCATATTGTTCCATCTGGCTGCCGATGAATCTGTGTGTGTGTGTGTGTGTGTGTGTGTGTGTGTGTGTGTGTGTGTCTGTGCGCGTGCTGTGCCTGGTCTAGAGGAGGGGAAGATGGAAAGAGAAGAGGGCTTACTATACTTGCATACCGATAGATTCCTCTTGTCTCACTGTGTACGCCGTCTGAATCTCAATCGTCCTCACCTGTCCCTCAGCTGTGTTCTTTAACACATCCGTCCTCTCATTCCCTCCATTTTTAGCTCTCTCCTGTGTCCGTCCCCTGCTCCCTCTCTCCACATCTGTACCCAACACACAGAGCAATCAACCACAAGCCACTATCACACCATCTCTGTATCGCTTCATCTATTCCATTACCTATCTGTCCCGCTCCCTCTCTTCACACATTATTGTGTCTATATGTGTACATATGTGTGTGTGTGTGTGTGTGTGTGTGTGTGTGTGTGTGTGTGTGTGTGTGTGTGTGTGTGTGTGTGTGGGTATAACACACCCGGAGGCACCATTTTGCACAGACATTGGTATGTTGTGGACATTACTGCTCAATTCACAGGCTTCCTGCAGCTTCAGTGCCTCACGGTTTTCACCTCAACACCTACAAATCAGTGTGTGCGCTGAAGGTATTATGCATGTCTAGATTATGTATTTGCCTGTGTGTGTGTGTGTGTGTGTGTGTGCAGGGCACTAGTGGGTCACCCTATATGCATTTTTCCATTTAACTCCATAATGATGATATCTTATGTCTGACTAATACAATCTTGTGCTCACACAGGCGCCAGCGCAACGCAAATTGTTTATGTCACAGCCGCCAACTCTCGAAAATTCACCCAGCGTGATTGAAATCCATTGTCGTTTTGAAGAATGGGATTTGCCTGTGTGAAGTACTCTCGAGTGGCATATTACTGCCACTGTTATCACATCATTTTCTGGGTCTCCAACTGTACGATCACAGCGCACACACACAGTCGAGCAAACACATACATACACACGGAGGCAATTCTGGCTTATGAAGTGTGTAATGGAGATTGTTTGACTCTATCTCCTGATGACAGACTTTAAAGTCATTGTAGCTATGAATAATCTACAATAGCAAGGTTGGGCAATGTTGTCCTCATTTCGCAAGGTGATTTGAATGCGAAATGACCTCCCAGCTTTGTGCGTGATGATGAAATGTACAAGGTTTTCATATAAGATTGTATTTTTGCCTTGAGTTGTGGGTTAGCAAAGTCCTTTCTGTAACATATTGAACTGCTTCTCAGGGACCGCGCTCCTTCTAGATATCGTTCATTGCAACAACCTTGTTCTAGGCGAGTGATGTAACTTGCATGTAACCTTAGAAAAGGCGTGTATCACAAGTCAGCGGGGGGGATAAAATCTCCTTTCTTTGAGCTTGGCTGAAATAGGGTACAAGCGAAAGGGAGAGAAAGGCAAGAAGGAAAGAAAGCGAGATTTTGCAAACATTGAGTATCACGGACGATGCAAACGGGTGATGTAAGTGTGAAGACATCCGTGTGAGTGGCAGGTAGTTGTCCAGGGTTTTGCCTCATTTCTAGGATTGCTCTATGAGTCAGAGTTATAGATTATAATACGATTACTGAAGTTACAAACAAGAGAAATTCAACTTTGTAATTTTAACAGAGAGCCTCGGAGAACTCTGTTTGTAGAGATGTTCAAATTCTTATGCCTAAAATATGGTGGTTTACACCAACTGTTTCCAACCTGGAGTGACTCAGTGGATCGAATGATACATTTTTGATCAATTAAGTGTGATAGAGAGTTGGGAGCAGGCACTGTTTGCCAAAAATGGTCGGAACCACTGATTTATACCAAAAGATTTCTCACCACACAGGATGATAACAGTACTTTGCTATTAGTGTAATCCTGACTTTATATAGACAAAGCAAATTCAACCTTATCCCTCATGGGAGCTCATAATTCAGTCAGATATCAGTGTAATTATCATTGACACATACAATGTGATAGCTGGCTAACAATGTGGCAGATACACTTAATGAAGTACCACTACAGCCCTGGTATTCTCATGGGTTTGAGTCTCGTTCGGGACTCCTGTGTTACAAATATTTGTGCTAAGAGCTCCTTCATGATGCTTGATATAAAAACATGCACCAAGTGGCTGTTGTGAGACATTAATAGCTGTCAACCATACACATGATCTTCAATAGGTTTGGCACCTCTGCCTGCACGGAGCGCACAAGTGAATCAGCACACATTTGGGAGGCTCTTCTCCTCCTTTATAGCTAATAGCCGCCTCTTCAACAACCATCCTCATCCTCTTCAATCCATTAGTTCCTGGACAACTGCACTTCTGAGAAGTCGCAAAGTGAGTTAGACAAAGTCAAAGCACTCATCACCCTTTTTCCATTAAAGCTCTGCACATCAATACCTGTCCAGTCCTGGAATACCATCCATCGGCTGGCCACAGATCTGCTTTGACTACAATATGCAACTGATGGGGCAGTAACAGGGCTAATAAATGGACAATAGATGTGCATTAAGTTCAGCCATCAGGTTTTAACAGACGTATTAGACTGGAGGAGACGCCCGGCTTTGTTTTCAAGGTTGTTTAAGAATGCTTGTTCTTTTTGAATTGCATTATGCATGAAGTCGCTTGCAATTGTTCAGCCCTGCTCTATTGCTGTAATCAAGTGGAGGCTTGTCTGACTGTTGTCTGTACATATATTTTTTTATTTTAACATGTACATGTTGTTTGCTTATGAAAATGGAGAGTACACAGTCATGAGTGTTTTCAGTAATGTGCTTCACTTGTAAGATGTATTTTTATTTTTCCCAAAGACTGGGTAAATTACCTTGTGGAGGGAGTATTGCTATTGATTCAAGTGGCATAGTAATTGCTGAGTGAATGGTTGGGTGCAGGCCTTGTTGGTTAGTATGAAGCCATTGATTTTATTCCGCTTATATGCTTTGCAGTGCTCTCAATCAAACCAGAGACAGAGAAGATGCTGTTTATAAATCACAAAAGTGTGCGTGGGTTTGTGTGTATATGAGAGAGAGTGAGAGGGAGAGTATGTTATTGCCGGGATGCATGTGTAAGGGTTTGCCGTGTGCATGGATTTTACACTAATTCATTCTTTATCCTTCATCTTCTTCACCTGAGGGACTGCAGATGAGTTTCAAATGCTTTCAGGGTTTATGTTTCTCTCATCTCTACCCGACGACTGCCATCCAATGATACCACTGACCCAGGTGTTAATCCCCAATTACAAGCCTGTAACCAAACTCATCTTTCCATGCTGCCACAGGGCCCTTGGTGCCGTGCAGGAGTTCAGGTGGATCTTCAGTCCAGACTGTTTGAGGGTTTTTTTTTCTCCCTTTATGTGTTTCACTTTGTGCTTCAAATTGACTTTTTAAAGTTTTTATCAATTTTTTTTTTTTTTTTATGTTCCTTTTAAATGAATAAAACTCCAAGGAATAATGTTCCATCCGTCTCTTTAAACACCCCACTTTGTTGTAAATTGGAAAAAAAAAGAAAAAAAGAATATTGTATTATTTGTACCCTAGGGATTCCAAATTGCATCTTGGTGATGTGAGTCATTTACTTTATCTGTTTCCCTGTCTAGTCTCAAAGATTAATGTAATTATAAGATGATTTGGATCCTAATTTAATATCCTACTATCTAACAATAGATCATGTGAACTGGGCCAAAAATTACCACACAATTAGAAAAGGCAATATACAGACCTATGGAAAGCATGAGCTCAAAGATCCATTGAAAGAGGATAAGTACAACCATGTGTGATATGGTGACTTCTCTGTATTTAACTTGGGCTCGTTAAGTATATACATGTAAAGTCTTTGTGTTTGACTGGAGAATGATGAATTACCTTGGGTCCTGTCACCCGGCCGTCTTTTTTAATGACCTTGTATTTTCAAAGATCATATTTTAGGCAGGCATACAGGATATGATAGCTGGCAGCCAGAGGTAAGACTATATGTTTCCACTAACTATTCTGCTGTATCCCGATTTAATAAAATAAATAGTCAGACTTTTTTCTGTGGTGAAATTAGAGTAGTAAACCTTTCTCAGTCCGGCCAGGTTGGGAGGATGGAGAGTGAGTGAGTGAGTGAGTGAGTGAGTGAGTGAGTGAGTGAGTGAGTGTGTCTGTGTGTGTGTGTGTGTGTGTGTGTGTGTGTGTGTGTGTGTGTGTGTGTGTGTGTGTGTGTGTGTGTGGAAAGAGCTAGACGAGAGAGAAAGACGCAGACAGTTACCAAATGTGCAGCAGAGTGGATAGACAGTTAAAGGTTTGGGCAGTCACTCTGTTCTCCCTGTCCTTCCTTCATATTGACTCGTCTTTCACCTCCATTCCTGTATTTTCTGCTTTCCTAATCACTCGGCTTTTTTCCACTAATCTCTACTCTGTATCCATTCATGCTGCTCCCCTGCAATTTATCCCTTTTCCCTTCACGTCATTCCAAGCCTCCATTTCTAAGCTAAAGCTTAGTGTGAGTCAGTGATACACTTACTTTAATAAATTCATTTTAACAGTAGAATCCAATAACCTTTGAATAACCCAACCCGAACCGAACCTTCAAATTTAAGAGATTCAGCCCAAACTGGATCAGTCCATCTAACCAAAAGCTTTGGGGTCTGCTGTGTTCTGGTTCTCAGGGCTGGACTAAATCTCCCGGTTCATCTTAAAAGTCCCAGACTCAATGCAAGTGTGCTGGGAGCCGGATATTTCCCATCTTCCCATTGACTTTATCAGTCGACCCCTCCTAGGCCGGCACCAGAGAGTGCAATGTTTGAGAGGGGCAGTCCTAAGAGGGAGGAGTGTGACCTCTGTCTGGGGAGGGGATGTGATTGTTTTCTCTCCTCTGACAGTTTTTGACTATATTGCCAGGGATCTGTTTGCCTTGAGGATCTTTGGAAACCCCTGGGGGCTCATAAAATTCACAATTTTTAAACATTTAATAAGTGAATATCCCGATAGCAGCATATTGCTGCATGTATAGGTCAGTGTCCCAGCGAGGAGCTCTAAGAACCGCAGTGTCAGTGAGTTCAAATCATTTTAGTTTGGCTCGACATAAGGAACAGTGCAGCATCTCTAAGCAACTGTAGGTGATTCAGACTCTTGTTTCTTGAAAAACTCTTCAAAGAAATGAATCCTTATTTTCTTATATCACAGTGCTTCATGTTAAACCTTTAAAGCTTAGAGAAACTAATCATTATTCCTCCTGAACATGTTACTGGTGACATGATGTTGTTGGTGTGTATTTACATCTTGTATGTGTCTTGTGCCAACCCCCCATATTCCTCCTGCTTATTTCTCAAAAGGTCAACAAGTGACAGAGACCAAACTGACCTAAACGTTCAGTCTGGAAATGGAGCTATGGAGCGCGCTCTGTTTAGAATTTCAGTGACATCTCCATCTTTCACTCGCCTGGATGCTAAAGCCGAGCTAGCGTGACTAAAGTACTTAGTCACAGTGCACCTCGGCAGCAGCCAGGCAGAGTGCTACTGAGGCTCAGGCCTAGCTAACAGGCTTAGGCTACCCTGTCCCTCTCACATCAGTATTTCTCTTTCATTTTGCCTAAACTCAACACTATGGATCCAAACTGTAGGCACAGAGGAGCACTAACATTTAAGTAGTCTGTAGTGTGTATACTTTACACGCTTGACAACACAAACATTGAGTGTAACAATGCAAACAAACATAGTTACATGTAAAATATAGGATTATGTAACCGCATGCGTATTCATCATGCAAAAATCGCACACACGCTAAAACACACGCAAGGGTCTTTGGTGACCCTGCAATGAGAAGAATGTGTGACAGGGACCACCCTGTTTCTGGAACACGCACCCTGACCACCCTGATTACAGCGTGTGTGTGTGTGTGTGTGTGTGTGTGTGTGTGTGTGTGTGTGTGTGTGTGTGTGTGCATGAGTGTGTGCCTTTACTGTGCTTGTGTATGTCTTTGACTCAAGGTACATGCAATCCCTCAATGATTATAGCTATACGTTTCCATTGTCACACATAGTACTTTTGTTTCTCTTGCAGCTCCTCCCTTCCCTCCTTCTCCCTCTCTTCTTTATCTTTTCGCCCTCCACCCTCCTTCCTCTCTCTTCCTCTTCTTTTTCTTCTTTTTTTTTTTTTTTTTATAATTTCCCCTCCACAATGTGCCACAGAGACAGTTGATAACAGTCTGTTGACTCTGTGGCAGGCTTGTTACTGCAGTTGGTGAGAGAAGTTGCGTATCTTATCCTGCACAATACGGGCTCAGCCCCTCGCGCCAGTGCAGGACACTGATAATGTCTTGCTGCTGTTCTCATACAATCGATAAGGTCAGTTTATCTGCTGAGCACAAAGCAACTGAATTAGGTGAAAATGGGCATGTAATCAAAGAAAATGTTTTGTTTTTGATGAGTGTTATAAGTAGTGTGAGAATGATGTGGCTGGTTCTTCTGCTAATTTTCAAGTGTGTGGTCATTTCTGTCACAAGTATCATAGAATATCAAAGGTGAACTACAAGTCAGTTTGTGTCTGTTTTTGAACTGAAATCAGTTCATTGACGAGTTGGTTGTCTCCCGTGTCCCCGTCCTGAACAGATGTGAGTATAGCATCCAGAGATACGAGCATTTGGGCAGTGTGTGTGTGCGTGTGTGTGTGTGCATGTGTGTGCGCGCATGTGTGTGAGTAATGAGCACTGCGGTCGTTAGCAGGGGAGGGGAGGGGTGTTGTGTCGCCGTTCTGTACGACGGGCATGCAGGATGGCACAGATGGTGGTGGAATGAGACCCGTTCTCACTGCAGATTTACGTTCCTCTCCCCAGCGTCTGTCTGTGTGTCTGTGTGTCTGTCTCTCTCCTTTCTCTCTCGCTCTCCCATTTCTCATCTGACAGTCAGAGCATATGCGCCAGTGTCATTGTGGCAAGACACGCAAACGCATGAGGTGGTGAGCCATCTATTTCCAGATCTAGTCTCTCTGGTGCACCTCACAGGAGATTTGTTATCAAATGAAATCCTGCCACTGTTTATGTGCAGGCGATGATACGGTTCTTTCTAGGCACACAGATGTGGAATGTATTGCCCCACGAACTGTTGTTTATTTCCTGTGTTAAGATATCAGCTTATTGTGTTTGATATGTTATTGTAATCTTTTCCTCGTCTTCTCTGTCTTCCTTCAGATCGCACTGGGAAGCGCTCCACCATGCCCGACTCACCTGCGGACGTCAAGACACAGTCCAGGTTGACCCCCCCTACCATGCCGCCCCCACCCAGCACACAGGGAGCACCACGCAACAGCTCCTACACCCCCACAACTTGTGAGTAAAGCTAGATTAATAAAACTGTGCGCGTCACCTCGGATCCTCAGTTGTGTTGTTAGACTTTTGACATGTCAACAGTTGTGTTGGTCTCCAAGTTTCTACAGTAATGTTATCTTTGTGTGAATCACACATCTAACAAAACCATTTTCTGAATTTTCCCTACATGAAATACAGTGATGATGCTCAAGTGGGAAACCGCGGGACCACTGTACACTTGTCTACAGAAGTATAATTAACACACACAAGGAAAATGGCACTCACAGGTTGTGGTCTGGTTCAATACAGAAAAAGTTCTGGTGAGACAGTCAAGCACTTTTATCCACCTGCCGTCCACCCCGACCACCTGCTGGTAACTCCGCCACCCTTAATAAATGTGCAGATTCATTCTTTTTTTTTTTTTTTTTAAATACGTGGCCTCTGAATGTAATCCAGCCAGCGCTTATGTTTCCCACAGAAGGTGTGTGCTGTGTAGTTGGACAGAAACATAAACTGTAGAAGACAGGGCTGTGAGGTCAGACATGCAAAGATGTGTGGTGATTCGCAAAGGAAAAAAAACAAAAAAAAACAAAAAAACATCAACATCACAAGACCGTCTTAACAGTCATTCCCAACAATTTCATTAACGCCCACGCTTACAAACCGTTGGATCTTTGCCATGACGTGCACATAGCCTGTGACGAGCAAATTACACCCTAGTATTCACTTAGAAGTACATACTTAACCACTTGCATTTAGAGCACTAGAATCAAAGGCCCCTGTGGTTCAAAATGCTCAGAGCACTCAAGTCTGCATTAGCAGTGCTGCTTCTCTGCAACAGAGGCATTATTTTGTTCTCTTTCAATCACCCTTTCTTAGTCTCTAGTATCTACTTTCTCCCTCTCTCTCTCTTTGTATCTGTCTGTCTCTCCCAAACGCTCACACTCCACAATTAACGTCGGGGCTTCCGTGCGATGAGGGAGGAAAGGCCCAGCTCTCTCATTACGCATGCCGAAGGTTTTAACAAAGCAGTGTGCTTTGATTTCCACCCGACGTAATTGTTACCAGATGCAGTTTGAGTATCTCGTCTCTCTCCTCTCTTTACAGTGGCGGCTTTGGACGGCAGCCAGAGGGGGAGTGAGTGGATCGCTAGTCAAAACCTAATCTCATTAGAGAGAAAGCTTTATGCCGCCTTGTATCTCTTTGTACACCAACTCCCCAATAGGCACACACACACACACACACATACGCACACACACACACGTACATACAGCTCGCGTGCTCTGGCAGGACGGGGGGTCATACTGTCCCGGCTTGTTTAGACTGCAGGGAAGGAGAGAAAGGGAGGAGGAGGTGGAGAGAGGCAACATGTCTCCAAATGCTGAAATATGTTTTTTATGAGTGGATGCCGCAAAAGGATCAAACAAGCCGCACTGATTGGAAACAAATGTTGAGGATTGTGAATGTTTTCAGGGGAATGTAAATCATTTCAAATCAGTGGTTAGGTCGCCATGAAGCTGACCTATGTTATTCCCTTTGTTGGTGTTTGTTAAAGAGTCAGCGCAGACAGGGTTTCAGGTTATTTTTCAGTGAAACAAGAACACAGTGTTACTTGGGACCACAGTGTGTTTCCATGGAAATGATTTTACCAAAAATATAATCATTCTCATTTTACCCTCCTTTCTTTTAATACTGTTATTTATGTCTTTGTCTCACGCAGTAACCAATGGCAGTAGCCACTCTCCTACGGCGCTCAACGGCGCTCCATCTCCTCCAAACGGCTACAGCAACGGTCCTAGCTCCTCCTCCTCATCGTCACTGGCCAACCAGCAGCTGCCGCCGGCCTGTGGCGCCCGGCAGCTCAGCAAGCTGAAGCGCTTCCTCACAACTCTACAGCAGTTTGGCAACGACATCTCACCTGAAATCGGCGAGCGGGTCCGCACATTAGTGCTGGGACTAGTGGTGAGTGGCTACTGTGTGTGTGTGTGTGTGTGTGTGTGTGTGTGTGTGTGTGTGTGTGAGCTGAAGTTTAAAGGGCTCACAGAGTGAAAGCTGACACCAGGTCTTACGTTTGCAGGATTAAGTGAATCAATTAGCAGCTAGTTGAGAAAAATTCTTTGCTTTTGTTCAGCGTGCCTGAAGTACCAGATGGAAGGAGTTTACTGAGCCATTAAAGTTTAAATAGTGGCAGGTTAGTTGTCAGTCACAGAGATGAAGACTTAAATAATTTTGAAATACTTATCGCTGATTAGGAAAACCGCCAGGGGTATTTTTGAAAGGCTTTTTTTTTTTTATTTTCTTATGTCAGAAACCTCGCCATCTGGTCCTTCAGGCATAAGTGTAAAATAAACACTTGGAGAGATTTGTAAATCTTTGCCTTCTGGATTGACATCCATCAGTGCTTTCTTCAGTGTAACACAATGCCTGGCAAAACACTGCAAGGACTAGAACAAAGAATGACATCAAACCATCAAACTACCATTTTTATTCACCTGATCCCCCCCAGGATTTAACCGCATTACATTCATTTAAATTGAAATACAACACGCAACGGCTTGGAAAACCGGAGGCACAGAGCAATGAGGATTAGGCTTCTTATTTTAACATCCAACTAATGGTATCACTCAGGTTGTGCAGGTGCATGATAACCTAACGTGACCCAGCCAGTTGCAATATTAAGAGCTTGTTTATTTATTTAGCATATAAATAGTTGGAAATGCAATAAAATGATGATTGTGTCATTAAGAGGATACACAAATTAAAGCACTGCTGATGATCACATCTACACCAAATTAAGATCCTGTGAATAAAGTAAATAAAAACAGAGTGTGACATTTAAAATCGCAATTAAAATTTGTCTGATTTCACCAATAATGCAATGCAAAAACAACAATAACAACTGGCCCTATGAAAATGTTCAGTTAGAGCATGTGCAGAGATTTCAGCTGATGTGGTGTTATCAAGGCTATATCGCCAAGAGCATGTGGTATAAAATACAAATCTACAAGATTTACCACGCGCCCGTGTGATCTGAGAGAAAATTTGAGCATAACGAACAGGGGAATACAGAAATAGTGATTGAATGTTGTGCAGAAAGGAGGAGAAGGAGGAGGCGGAGGAGATGGAGGGAGGAATTTTTTAATTAGCCACACAGAGCATAGCCTCCTTTTGGCTTCACTATGTTTATTTTTCTCACCGTCTGCATATGCGCATGCCTCTCCTGTGTCCTTTTGGCTTGCATACACCCCCACCCACCCCCCCTCACAATATCTCTCTCTCTCCAACTCTCCCTCTGTTGCTCACTGTCTCTCTCGCTCTCGCTCTCTCTCTCTCTCTCTCGCTCTGTGTCCCTCCCCCTGCCTTATTGAAAAGAGTGACACTGTTAATTAGCTAGTTGTGTGCTGGAGAGAGGGAGAGAGGGAGACTCAGGAGGTTTCACTAGCTGTCAAGAACAGCCCCTACGCAATCTGGGCGAACAGATGTAAGGCTGAATGTAACAAAATTCAGGTCTGGGAAATAAGGCTGAGAGTGTGGGGAGGAAAAATAATATCTGCAGCTTTTTTTTTTCTTCTTTTTCTTTTTTCTTTTTATGTTCTCCGACTCGCTTGACTTTTTTTTTTTTTTCTTTGTTTGTATTTTTGCTTGTTATATAGCAGATTCCTCTCCCATGTGCATGCTCACCTCTCTCTCCCTCCTTTTCACTCTTTCCCTGCATCTTGGGAAAATTAAAAATAGTGTCACTGCTGTCTTGTCAGCCATTAATGTGAGTTACAGGCAACCACAGAAGAAAAGATGTTGAGACTAGACTTTGTTTAGGTGTGAAACTGAAATACATAACCCACTTTTGAAAACACACACGCATACACACTCAAAAAAGACACTAAAATAACCACTAAATATACCCTCCCCCCTCCCCTGTTTCCTGCACATTTGCCTGGTCCACCCCATGCACATGCAGCTGGAATGTATTTTGGTCACCTTGGTCTTATCTGGTCTGTGAAAAGAGGCAGACAGTTATTCGGTTGGCACTGATGGAGAGAGGTAACACAGGCACCGAGCATGAAGGCTCATATACTGTGTTGATAAGGACAAGGATGCCATGCGTGCACACATATACAACAGGAAGCTTCTGTGTGAGCTTAGAGATGCATTATTTTATTGGACAGAATTTCACAGCAAAAAATGAGCCCATCTTCATTCACGTCACAAATAAGCAGACATGTGAAAATAGACCAGAGCCATTCAAATGCAATGATATTTTTAGCAAAGTATGTAAATGAATGATAAATCCCACTAACGTTCACATTCAAGCCCATGTTCACTTTGTAAAAAAAAAAAAAAAAAACTAAAAAAACATTACGTTTCTGTTTTTTTAACATGCAACATATTTGCCTTCTGTGACTCCGGCATGTGTATTTGTTTTGTTAATCGAAGGAGATGTGTGTCTTTGTTTTCAGTGCCTCTTTTCACTGTGGCCTGCCCATATGCTTCCTATTACAAAAACCTGAAACATTCACTCCAGGCCAGGATATAGCTTAGGTTCCAATAAGTAATATTATCGCTTAATGCCTTCCACATGGATTCATGTGTTTTCTCTCTGTCTCTCTCTCCCCTCCAGAATTCCACGCTAACCATCGAAGAATTTCACTCCAAGCTCCAAGAAGCCACCAACTTCCCTCTGCGACCTTTTGTCATACCCTTTCTGAAGGTAGATATTCAAATATACAATTACAACACAAGGGTTTGCCCGCCTGCCTCCCTCCCCGCCCGCCTGCCTGATGGAGCAAATCTGGAAAACATTTAGCCAGACCAGATCCAGATGCATACTTATGTTCATGATATTTATCCCTATTTTCTCCCTATTTTTGGAGTCTCTCTTCTCTTTGAATACTTATCTCTCTCTTATATCTATCCCTAACCTGGTTTCTCTTTGCTTGTCACTCAGTTTCTCTGCAACCTCACGAGCTACTGTTGCTCTCTCTCTCTCTCATGTCATCTGCTTTTTTCTCTCTCTTGCTCAGTCTGTCTGTTTCTCCCTCCTCCAAGTTAAATGGTGCACAAGTCGTTTCAGCGCTGCCTCTGTTTGGTTCTCTCTTTTTAACCTAGAGTTTGCAACTTTGTTCGGACTATAATTTTCTGCACACTATTTGAACTGGAAAGAAGTTGGTTTTTTTTTATATATATTTTAAAGAAACTTGTGCTGGAACAGAGCACAATGAATGTGGTTTTGGCACGAGGATATCATCCTGTTTCATGCGCTCCTCTCCGGCCTCCTTCCCCTTTTTCTATCAGGCTTGTTTTGTCATCGATTCTTCATCCCACTAAAGCCACATTTTCAGCAAGTATTTCCCATTTTCAGCCATTAGCATGGTATATTAGCAGAGGAAGGAGCACTCTCTCCAGCATCCAGCCGTGCCCTTGCTTCAGCCCATTTGTCACCGGTCACCTTGTGAGATAAAAATATAGAAGGATGGCGTTTTTTTTCTGTTTGTACCTACAGGTGAATTAGTTGCCATTTATGTGCATATTGTGCCAAGTAGGTTTCCCCTCAATCCTCTTCTTCTCTGTCCCTCGTCTATCCCTCCCTTCCCTGCTCTATCTGTTTGTGTCTGAGTGACAGGCATGAGGCCAATGTTATTTATGAAAACACGGCAGTTAGTTCCTCCTGACTGTAATATTGTCTCATCTTCTGCTGCTTGTGTGCGCGTGCATGAATGAATCTGCAGATGTGTGCACGTGTGACCTGACATTCACAAGTTTATATTATCCACTGAGGTCCTGTGTGGACGTGGGCTGCAGAAACTGGTCCCACTAGGGCCGCCATTACTGGCTGTTAACAACACAAACAGGGACTGTGTGTCCTTCCTTACATCCTTCCCTTGTCCTTAAGATTTCCTCGTCTCTTTCCCTTTTCATTCACCTTCTCATTTGTTCTTTCTCCATATCTTTATCCCTTCCCTGTCTCTGTTTATCTACTGTTTTCTATCCATCCATCCATCCTCCAGTCCCTCCTTCCCTTCTCCTCGCCTCGCCAGATGGTTAGTGTATCACTGGGATAGCTGCAGAATCAAAGATGCAACTTGTTTTTTTTCCCTCCTTCGCTCCTTCTCTGCCTCTCTCTCTCCCCAGTCTAATTTTAGTGTCTTCCCACTGCGGGGCCTTTAATGCCAGCTACCATATGGTAGCAGAGAGCGGTTGGAGGTGTGGGGGAGCTTTTATAGGTGCGTTGAAGCACAGCTGCAACAATGCGCATCAGGGCTCAGAGTTTTTCATTACGCTAATGTTAGACCAAGCCGACCCCTCCGGTCTGCCCCCATCCCCATCCCCATCCCCTCCCACCCAAACCCACTCAACTCCTTTCCCCTTCTCTTAATACTAAACCACAAATTGGTTTGGACTCTTTACTGGAAGGAGGCAATCAGAAACCACACAGCTCCAGTGACGCGATGTGTTGGCAGGACGCCTGCCACACGAGACAACAGGCTTACAAAGTAACAGTGTTTCTGTTTTCAAGTTAAAGTTGTGCTTATTTTAAGTTTGCCTTCATCCTAGCTGTCAAGTGTTTTGTTTTTCTTGTGTCATGCAGAAGTGAGAGGAGTGCCGCGACACAAAGGAATAAACACATTTAGCTAAGGAGAAAGAGAGTGGTGATAGGAAATAATTGAAATAGGACAAAAACAAAGTCACCTCGATTCTCATCCAGCAGCAAATTACACAGAAACAGAAAGCAGATGAAGTGCAGCATATCCTGAACGTGGCATATTCTGAATTGTTTTTTGGCACCATTTGACAAAAGTGACAGATCCAACATTTTCACAATAAATCATCCTGAGCAGGGTTTAGCTGCGGCCGCTGAACGAACACTACTTGAAATTTTCCTTTTTATGTACAGATGTTGGTTAACTACACAGAAGCAAATCTCCGTATATAGTTTATCATATGACAAAATGATCTGGTCTCCTCAGTGGTCTGCATTTCTTGACTCAGACTTTTTGTTAATGCATCCCACATCTCTGGCAATTAGGATGACCTCTAATTAATGAAAGATGAGTTCACCAGGGTCAAAGCAATCTATTTTATGCTCTTTTTTTCAGAGGGTAATTACGATCATAAACTATTAACGGACCATTAACTCAGGCAGGTAAAGTGAAGGCCAGTGCTTGGCATTTCTTTTACAACCAATTACTGGCGAGGGATTTTTGTATGATTATGAAACATAAATACCAGTAAAGAAATCACGGTTGTGTTAGTATTATTTTTGTATGCAGTTGGCAAACACAAGCTCGAATGGTCAAAGACATGGAAGCAAATTCATCAGCTAATGTAGGACAAAAGGAAAATAAAAAGGATGGAGTGAATAAAAGACTAAAGCAAGGAGAAGATTATAAAACTGGAAGAAAAATAAAGAAAAGAACAAACCAAGCGAGAGCCTGAGAGAGAGATTATGTTATTGAGGACAAAACAAAGATTAACAGACCTAAAACTTACAACGATGGCCCCTCCAAAGGCTCTTGTGATGTACCTCGCCAAAATAGCCCCCACTCTCATTCTGAACCTGCCTGACGCAACACTTTCATCTTCTTGCTTCAAAATGCACCCCATCAGATGTCTTTGAAGTCGATGCTCACATACCTGCATGACCCTGTAACTCCGCACAAGAAAGCAGACCTCCTTGTTATGTCAAAGAGATTGAAAATAGCTGCTTTTTCTTTAAAAAGAGAAAGTGTGTGCACCGTAGAGAGAGTGTTAATGCACCTTTGGATCACAGGAAGTGGTCGTGGTTCAGTGGTAATGAGCAAACAGGGGTTAGATGACATGGAAGAAATGGAGCTCTTGTGACCTCAAATTGGTGTTTTTGGAATGGAAAGACCGTAGAGAAACTTTTCATATTATTATGACAGCATATTTTTATGTGAGTTTGCTGTGTTTTGTGAGGTTTTATGCTTTATCTGATGTATTTTCTGAAAACAAGCTCAGCGTTGATTCAGTTTTGTAGAGATTTACATTTTGACATGCATCAGTTTTATTGAATTTATCTCTCTTAGGACATAAAACATCAATAACCTGTCATATTTTACCCAAGAGCATAAGTACAACTTGAATATTTCAAGTGCATATTTCCTCTTTTAAAAGCCTAAGTCGACTTTAATTACCGCTGTAGCAACACAGACACAATACATTTTCATTATATGATTTTTTTGCTGTTCCAAAGTTTTGTCATTATGTTTTCACTACAAGATGGGGCTGTTAAAAAGATATTTAAGTATACACAGCTCACAAAAACAGCGTACAAAAAGCAGCTTCCTCCAATAATTCAGTGCTGTTTGTCTCCGTAGGCCAACCTGCCGCTTCTTCAGAGGGAGCTGCTGCACTGTGCCAGGCTGGCCAAGCAGAACCCAGCTCAGTACCTGGCCCAGCATGAGCAGCTGCTCCTGGACACCAGCACCACCTCCCCAGTCGACTCCTCTGAACTCCTGCTGGACGTCAACGAAAACGGCAAGAGAAGGACACCAGACAGGTGGGTGAAGCAGAAAGTCAGAACCACTTTGGAAATAGGATTTTAGTATTGAATGCATCCTAATTTGGGTTTGAGTGGTTACACAATTACAGGGATCAGAGTGTAGAGTTTATAAATTTACCAGCTCTGAACATAAAAGCAGCTGAGGCTTCTTACTCTTCTATTATTTGATCTCATGCATTAATCCCTTTGAGTCTGCCTTCATCCCCATGAGCCCATACATTGCGCCACAGACACAAGCTGAGCCAATACAACGCAATCGTGTGATGTGTTAATGTATGTATGGGAAGTGTCTGTCAGTGCGGCACCGGGCCTCATGACGTGCTCCGTTGGACATCTCGGCTCCCAGCTCCGACTCTTAATGGGCCAGAACTGAGGAGTGGAGGAGATAGGAAAAGTAGACCTGGACACACACACATGCTCTCTCTCTCTCTCTCTCACACACACACACACACACACACACACACACACACAGACACACACACATCCTAAGGACGGAAGAAAGACCCTTAAGTGTGGATGTGTGTGAATATCATTTACTTCCATGCTTGATAGGTTGAGTTAGTACAGCATGTGTGCCTGTGTGTCTCTCCCAGCCACATCATTACAATCATTTGTTGTCATGGACTTTCGGCGATGACTCAATGTTCCCTGCTCTAATGGACGAGCAGTGAGACGTGCCATCCAGGAACACACAGATGAGCAGTGTTGAACATTTGTGCATGTTTAAGACTGTGGCTCATTCGCAGCCCAATAAAGTAAATAATTATGTGGCAGAAATGGGCAGTACGACTAAAAAATAACTTTATCCAATCTATATCCATATTTGTATGAATTGCTTTACAGAGGCATTTTACAGAATAAAAATAACTGACACTGAGAAACCATTAATAAACGCTACTAGATAAGCACAGACCCATATAAACACTCTTTCTTGAAACATTATTAAGCATTTTTAACTTCTTGGAAAGAAATTTGTGAGCATTTATGTGTTTGTGCTTTGTTGTGACATTGTGCTACGAGCACAATGTGTACATGGTCTTTGGAAATAAAAGAGTAATTCCCGGGGGTGTCAAATTTTTAATGCAGGCAGGGGGAGAGGAAAATGTACTTTTTATATCTGCTGAGGGACAAAAATGCCAAACGCGATATTAATAATTCTCACCTCTCTTTTCCCCCAACAGTCGGATAGGCAGACTTTTTCTGTAATACCTGCATATTTGCAGGCCGTCTGGTGCATAGGGGAGTGAGCTTAGGGGAAAAGATGTGCGTGTAAATGTGAGAGAGAGAGAGAGAATATATGGAGAGAGGGAGAGAGAGAAAGTACGTTGGCATCTGTATTCAGTGAGAAAATGTGGTGTGTTTGTGTGAATGTGTGTGTACATGATTCTCTTTCCAGTGTGAAAGTATAAGGATGGTTCATGTATGTGCACCTCCGTATGTGTTTGTGTGTGTCTGTGTGTGTGTGTATGTGTGTCTGTGTGTACCTAGGGAGATGGGCTGATAACACATACAGATGAGGCTCCAGCACCAATATGGCTGGCTAAGCACCTCTGCTTTCTGCTTACCTCTGCTCTGCATTTCTGCTTATTGGAGCCCTGTGTTGGAATATTGGAATTTGAATGGGAATCCGTAATTACAGACAACAATGCGCTAGCAATTCACCCTGATTAATACTGTTCTTTGCAGAAAAAACAGACCAGGAATATCACAGTACAATATGCATATAAGAAAAAAAAATATAGATATAGCTAGGTCTGTAAATCCTCGAACAAAAGGCGATATTTAAATAGCTGGGAGTGCATAATTACTGGTACATGTACTGTAATGGCTCGCATGGTGAATTCAGTATAATTCAGCATATTTTCACAGCATTAATTTCTTCAATGGCATACAATATAATTACCCAATACTCAACACTCCACTGCTCTGAGTGTCTCTTTTTAGCAGAAATACTCTTCTCACTCACTAATTGATTAATTCTGATCCGTTTCGCTTGCTTTTGTTAATGCAAGCAACACGTATTGCAGCTGTTTCACAGTAAAAGTCTTCCAGGCAAGTGAAGGCATCATGCCCCCTGAAAAACTGAAAGGTTTGAAATGTGAAATAGGAGAAATGTTGAATTTGTATAACAACAAAAGGGGAGCAGATCAAAAAAAAAGATTTTACAAAAATATGATAAAAATCTACTAATTAAACAAGGGATATAAAAAATAAAAGCCCTGTCTCTTGTAACAGCCAGTCTCAAATTAAGCATGAGTCTTTCTTCAGCTGAGAAAAAAAATACTAATAATATATGTTGCTTATTATGGGAAGCTGTATAATCACATCACCATAGAGACAATGTGAACTCAGTTTTTGAAATCTTGACACGTACTTTTGTGTGTGTGTGTGTGTGTGTGCATGCGTGCGTGCGTGCGTGTGTGTGTGTGTGTGTGTGTGTGTGTGCGTGCATGCAGCGTGCATGCATGTGTGTGTGTGAGAGTGCATTAGTCATGATAGAGCAGGGGTCAACAAGTTTGTGTCTTTCATAAATAAATATAATACAGTATTAAAATGGCATGTGCATGTAAATTGGACATGTATTTATCTACAGTAGCTGAATTATATGTGCACAAATGATTGCACTGTATAGGTGACTGTGAACGTGCGTGCATGTGTGTACTCCAGTGCCTGTAGATATAAACATTGTTGCAGCAGGAAGGCTGGGGAGATAAGAGTGTGGTTGGTGGGGGGAGAAGAATGGATGGATGAGTCAAGGGAGGCAGGGAGAGACGGACGGATGGAGGGAAAGAGCATATGGAGAGCTGTGGATGAGCATTAGGAGCCCATAAAAACAGCTCATTAAGAAGTTCAATCTGTTCATCGGAGAGAGAGATGGGAAGGAAGAGAAGGGGGGGGGACTGCAGATAGTCGGGGGATGTTGGCAAGATTTAACTGTGAACTGACAAAGCTAAGAACACACACACACAGACATCTAGACACACATGTGCAAGCACACACACACACGCACACACCTGGCCACATTAATCTTCGGAAGCAGGCTGACAAAAATCCACCTGATCCCCTGGAAACTACTTGTGTGTGTGTGTGTGTGTGTGTGTGTGTGTGTGATCATGTTTTCAATGAAAGAATTCCAGGATGATTCCAGGAAAAACATTTTTTTTATGGAAGTTCCTTTGTCTGGTAAGAGGTTGGATTCAAAGCTTCACTGCAGCACAAAGGGCCGGAACAGTTGTTGTGATGATATGTTTCATGTTGGGCTCTTCTATGTAATAACTGACAAACAAATTTTGAATCAGTCATTTTTACAAAATAGGTGTGATATAAAAATCACACTGTGCCTGTGTCCTCTCTACTCCCCTCCTTTTATTTCCTTTTTCTTTTCTCCTGATCCATTGCGCCACAAGAGGTCTTTTGTTATTTGCCAGGCTGTCACTGTAACAAGAATGTGTTCAAATCTAGTAACAACAGCAAACAATCCAGCCATATTTGGTCTCATATTCAAATCTTATTTTACATGCAACAAGTGAAACATTTTGCTGGTAGGATGTAATAATTCTACTTATTCTTAATCGCCTGTCTGTTGTTTCAGGGTTCTTGCAAAAAAAAAGATAATTTCTACTAGAATCAAATAGAATTATGGCACCTCACTGGGAAAAAAAGTCGGTCACTATACAGCGTTAGATGCACCTCAAAAATCATCTTTCTCTGTCTCCTCCCAGAACCAAAGAGAACGGCTTTGAGCGAGATGGTGCCCTTCACCCAGATGTTCATCCCAGCAAAAGGCCGTGCACCATAAGTCCTGCCCAGCGCTTCAGCCCATCCAACGGGCTCTCCTACCAACCCAATGGCCTGCCCCACCCAGGCCCACTCCCTCCGCAGCACTACAGGCTGGACGACATGGCCATTGCCCATCACTATCGAGACACCTACAGACACCCTGCCTCCAATCATCGGGAGATCCGGGAGAGAGCCAGGTCCATTGGTGAGAACATGTGGGAGGGTATAAGTGTGTGTGTGTGTGTGTGTGTGTGTGTGTGTGTGTGTGTGTGTGTGTGTAAGTACATTTGGATTGTGAGACAAAAACTAATCCCAGTACATGGAAAAGCGTCAAAGAGAAACATAAAGAGGATTTCATATACAAAAGTACGCAGTTACAGCAGTTACATCACTTTTACATCATTTCTCAGGCTTCTTCTTTACTTCTTTATATACCAAGATCAGTAATTTTAAAAAATAATGATAATCAGTCAATGTCCAATACAGTCTGGTGGATGTTTGTTGGTGTAGCATGTGGACAGTCTGAGGCTTCAAAGAGCAATACACCAAAACTTAGGCCACTGAAACCTGATGGCAAACTGAAGTGATGCACTGCGACGTGTATGATCACACGACAGAGGCGTAGTTTTATTTAGGCAGTGTCGTTGTATTAGAGACATTTTTCTGTGTAGAGTAGACCAAGCCTTGATGAAGCTATAATGACGACTTTGGCTCTGTGCCAAAAATAGGGGACATTTACCATGTCTTGCCTTGTGATGAATGTTTATTGGGCTAGAAGCTCCGTTATTTGAGTCCTGCCCTCAGGGTGGGAGAGAGCTATGGAGACACAGCAAAGAAAATGGGGAGGGAGGAAGAGAAAGAAATGGATGGAGAGAATGTGCCAACCAGCGACCAAATGAAGGATGGATGAAAGGGTGCGCAAGCAAGTGCTAGAGTAATGTTAAATTGATCCTCTGTGTCATGCTGACTTGCCCTTTATTTATCCTTCTATCTGTCTGTCTGTCTATCTGTCTTTTTTTTTCTTTCTTACAGGAATGCATGCAGGGACCAGGCAGGAGGAAGTGATCGACCACAGGCTGACAGACAGAGAGTGGGCTGAGGAGTGGAAGCACCTTGACCATGTAAGAAAAGTAATAACATTTTTTATTACTATACCTTACAGTTGTCTCTCTGTAAGTAACAGAGATTAATAAGCCCTCGTTTCTGTTATTTTGAAATTATTAAATTGTAACACACTGTATGACATTCTACTATAAGTCTCTGTTACACTTTGTGAAAATTTGTTTTGTGTGAAAATGTGCGTTAACTGCTATATACAAAATAAAAAAGACCTTTACATGTTTTGTGGACTGTTTTAAAAAACTGTTCAAATAGATTAGCCAAAAGAAAGGTTTGACATTATATGAACATCAAGAATAGTCACAATTTTTTATGTATATAAAGTAGAGATATGTGTGCATGCCTGCATGTAAATATGTTTGCCTACAATGAAAATACTGATAAATTGTTGTCTGCGTTTAATTTTTTAATTCCAGTCCCTTTTAAGATTCAATCTGTAACTTTCTGCATGTGCAAACAGACATACATGAAATATGACAGAACACCTAGCGTCACATGTGTGATGCTGTTTCACCTTACTGCAGTGAAAATTGAATCAACCAATCACATAATATGAACATGAATATTAGTGATTGACATGGTGAAGTCAGAGTAAAGTGTGATCTGAAAAACCTGATCAAGATTTCAACAGTGAGTGTATTTATACACTCACTGTTGAAATGAATAGACAATGAATATGAATAGACAAACGTCACCACTAACTAAAATATCATAACACATGACAGATACAGCTTTAATTTACGACCCCACCACATCCTAACTGAGTTTCAATGAATCCACTCATATCTATGTGTAAACTCAGCGCCATGTCTGCTCCCTGTCACCCCCCAGCTGCTGAACTGTATCATGGACATGGTGGAGAAAACAAGGCGTTCGCTAACAGTATTGCGGCGGTGCCAGGAGGCCGACCGTGAAGAGCTCAACTACTGGATCCGACGATACAGCGACGCTGAAGAGCTTAAGAAGGGCACCACTAGTGGGCAGTCAAGGCAGCAGAGCCCCACAGCACAGGAAAATGCAACATCAGGTAGGGGATCACACATACATGTATTAGAGTTATTAAAGATCATAAAAAATTTTTTAAAAAGTATACGTAAGTTTACAAGACTGCTCCATTAAGTTTCACTGGCAAACTTAAAGTGATTCCAACAAATACCAAATAACCAGTTTGTCAAATGTAGTGAATTATTCCTGTTTTCATATTTTTGAGACAATTCAACATATGCTCTTCTCTGGTATCTCCACTTACTTTTTCTCTATGAGTTTATATTTTAAATAAACCATCAGTAGCATTTAATTGTTTGAAATATTCGTTCCACCTCTATTCATTCCCTCCACTCTTTTGAATGTACAAGTACTGTAAACACTTCCTTGAAATCTAATTTTTCCTAGTTTCTTAAATATACAGCTGTCAAACCACATACTTAACAGCCCCATAATTATTTAATACAAACTGATCTAAAATCTTCCATTCTCACTTAGCTGGCTTGCATTCTACATGAAAAACTTTCTCCAGCAGTTTTATGTCTAAAGAAGCTGATACTGAACGTGGAGTCCCCCAGGGTTCAATTCTAGGTCCTCTACCATTAACTCTGATTATCCCAATGTCAGTCAGTTTTACGTATCACATATATTTTTACATGAGTCCTGAGCAATTTTACAGCTCACTAGTTTATTGCATCAGTAACAAAAAATGGACATTTAGCTTTATTCCTGAAATCCTTTGACAGGAATATCAGAGTAACCAAGAGGTTTTATAACAAGCTGATTTGTTTTACAGTCTTTTGCATTATGTCACGCATGTGTTTGTGTCTTCCCAGAAATTCACAGGGAGCTGCTTCATCGGCCTGTGTCTGGCTACGTCCCTGAAGAGATCTGGAAGAAAGCTGGTAAGCTGAACTTTTATGCCACCCCCCCCCCACACACACACACACACACACACACACACACACACACACACACACACTTTTCTCTCTGTTTCACTCTGCAGTTTTTTTTAGACATTTTGCCTTGTTGAAATCAAGGCCATCTTTTTCACCCGGATGACTGAGGGCTGGAAGTGGTTAAGAGACGCTCCTTTAAACCCCATTCTCTCGTCTCATCCCAGTATAGTCTGCTGTCCGCAACCTCCTCCCCTCACAGAGCTGAATTTAAGTGTCAGGCTGCTCTTAGAAAACCATTTATATTTGATACAGTAGGAAGTAAAAAAATAAGAGTTTCACCACCACACTCGGCACACTCCAAATATGATGTCAGGTAGTAAAATGTTTTTATTGCACCAGTCAAATAAGGGACATAAGTAGCTATTACAGCTGGTCCAGTGGTTCTGCTGTTAAAAGTACAGTAGCAAGATTAGGTATCCTTTTGCTTTTGGCATTCTATAATCCCCTCAGCGATAGACATTGCAGCTATTCTATTTAAGAAAGTGATGTAAAATTGTGGAGGCAAATTTGTTGAGCCAGTTAAGATCAAGTATCGAAACTAATTTGTTGCTTTAACAGCTTTCATTAGCTGCCATTAAATTTGTAGTGTACACAAACAGCATTCTTTAAACTCGTGAGTGCAGCTGCAATCATCATTATCGCTGTCCTGAAAAACTGAAAGAATTTTCCGCTGAGGGTTCAATGCTTGAGGAATCCACTTTGTTTCCACCATCAGTGATACAGTATATCTGCTTTTTAAACCCCTTGGAGAAAAGAAATTGTCCCCTTGCTTGACCAAGCATGATGTGTGAGATACTCAGAACAAGTAATATGCATTTAAATTGAATTGAGTATCACCATCGGGACTCCAGTACTCGCCTCCCCTCACCAGCTTTGATCGATCTTCCATCTAAGGCATTTGGTGTGTAATCACAATTCCATGCACAAGGCATATATCACACGGCACCAGGGCAATTTCCATGACTTCAGGCAGCACAGTAGGTTAAATACAAAACCACCCTGGTTTAAAAATTTAGCTCAGTCACAATGAAGAGAAAATGTCTCTGTCTTTAGAAAAGCACACATTTTTGTGTGTTATTGAAACAGATTTTACATTTGTAATACATGTGTAATTTGTACAAAGGAAATGAAGTAAAGTGAAGCATATTTGTCAGACATAAAGCTGTATTTATCTTTTGTTTGTAAGATAAATGGTGACTGCTATTTTTCATTCTCTCTGCATTCTTCGTATTTCTGCTATCCCTTTCACTTCAGTCGCACATATTCTGGCTGATTTAAATGTAACCCAGGGAGGATTGCAAAATAGGATTTTTAACACAATGGAGTGTGGCGGTGAATACATCTGTTTGAAATGGGCAAAATGTTTACAGTTGGTGATAAATATTCAAGCACCTTGCACGGTGTCCTACTGGTTTCCCACTTCCCCTAACCGCATGGGCCTCTGGGATCACAATGGAAATGCATAATTTAAATATAAATTGCCTGATTTGCATACACAATTAGTCAAGTTACAGGCTTGATGGGAGCAAACAAAAAGCCCTCCTTTTGCGTTGACGTTCAGTTGGAATTCCACTGCTTAACACCCGCACAGCAAGGTTATTCATTCGACAAAACAAGTATAAAATAACATATTGCTCCAGCTCATAAGCACATTTTCTGAGTGATTACCTGGGATTAATTGGCTCACACTGTTGTCCCGAGGATATTTTTCAAATTAAAAGAAAAAATGTATACATTTAGTTTGCTCATCTTCAAATGAGATCATTCCAACTTTTTTTTCAATTAAAACATCACACATTGACCCATTTGACGAGCTACTGATTAAATAAGCCACAGTCACATAAGAATTTACTAATTAGATGGTGGTTGACAAATATGATTTCCTGAAGTAATTTAATGAAAGTAAAGAAACTCATGGGTCTTGTGATAATGTGCTCTGTATTATATATGTGCAACATTCAGATTCGATGTTCAGTCAGAAGTTGCTCTACGCTGAAAGCTGAAAGCTACAAACGACAACAGCCACAGTAGTTTTGTTTGCCATGTGAAATAATTTTCATCATCTCCAGATCTACAAAATATGTTTTTGCGCAGATTTTGTCCTCAGATAAAAATGAGTGAAAGCATCGGTTTTATGGCTACAATTTCTCTCCCCCAGATGTGTTACATATTTAGCAGATGAACCAGCCCTTGAAGGCACAATCTTAGATACCACTGCTTTCCAATTAAACTTTCAGAAAAGTGTTACTTTGTTTAAAATAGTGGACACACATTTTTAAAGTGACACATTAATTTTGAATGCTTTTCAGAAAGATCTAACTTTCTCTAACATGCTTATTCCCATGTAAAGTGTACATGAGTGACTATTTACATTTTGCAGTCTACTAATTGAAAATGAAGTCCCAACGACAGGGTGATATAATGCGAACTACATTGCAGGTTCGGGAGGCTTGACTTCCTCTGTCTCCACACTCTTTCCAGAAGAGGCAGTGAATGAGGTAAAGCGGCAGGCCATGTCAGAGCTGCAGAAGGCCGTGTCAGAGGCCGAGCGCAAGGCTCACGAGATGATTAGCAGCGAGCGGGCCAAGATGGAGCGCACGGTAGCCGAGGCCAAGCGGCAGGCGGCCGAGGATGCGCTCTCCATAATCAACCAGCAGGAAGACTCAAGCGAGGTTGGGACATACACACACACACACACACACACACACACACACACACACACACACACACGCACTTTAAAACTTCAAAAGGTGTAATTTTGAGTATACTTTTGATATCAGCTCATAACAAATCATTGTACGATATCTTTCAAATATTAAAGATGTTTCTGAGTATTTGCGGCTATAAAAACATTCCTGCAAATAGAGGTTATTTTATATTCAAGAGATGGAGCAAAATGATTCAAAACAAGGTTAATCAAGCATCGATTACCCTCGCTTTCCTGCTTCCTCTTAATTTTTTCCGACAGAGTAGCTAACATGTTTAGAAAGGTGCTACCAATTCAGCTGAGAGGAAAGGAGAGAAGGAGCTTTCATTTGCTAATCACCATTGGAGACCTTGACGTTTAATCAGTTAAGTGAGAGGGATATATGTCTCACATCTGATGTTAATTGCAGGAGTGATGTTTGTGTGAGAGGTGCCCCAGAGGAGAACTTTCAGAAGCTGTTTGTAACCTTGTTCTCCTGTTTCCTGTGTATATGTAGCGGCCCAGACATGCTCTCTCTGCGGTTTCTAAGATATATAAGAGGCCCTAAGTGCAATAAGAGATGGGTTTTTCATCTGTCTGTGGTTTGTTTTAAGCTTGTTGTAAAAGCAGAGGTTTGCTCTGTTAATGTGCAGACTGGTGCACTGATATCTGGTGCTAATCTTGGTGTCATGTTCGCTACTTCTCTGTTTGATGTGGCTGTCTGCCGTCATTCACCAACCCTGATTATCTTTTTGCGTGAATAGAACCACAAAATAAAACAAACAACAGTTCCTGATTACAGTTTTATCAGTTATCAGAGAAGTTTATCAGCTGAATGAGCCAACAGTCTGTGTGAGTGTGAATCCTGCTGCTGAATAATTTTTTTGTCTTAGTTAACTTTGTCTCTATCTGTCTGTCAGAGCTGCTGGAACTGTGGCCGCAAGGCTAGTGAGACATGCAGTGGCTGCAACACGGCGCGCTACTGCGGCTCCTTCTGCCAGCATAAAGACTGGGAGAAGCACCACCACGTCTGCGGTCAGACCCTCCAGGCCCAGCAGCAGCAGGCCAGCCAACAGCAGGGAGCCGTCCCTGGGTCAGAGACCCCTGCTCCCATCAGCTCATCGGCCTGCACCCCAAGCAGTGGGACTGGGAGTCCGGCTGCTACCCCGCCTGCTGCTACCCCTCGCTCATCCACCCCCAGCACCCCATCCTCCTCTGCCCTAGACGGCACACAACGCTAAGAGACTCGGATGGAGGCAAAAGGCCTCCCGGGCCTAACAGCCAGCCCTCAACCCCACAAACAGCATGACTGTCTACATTGCCTTGCAAAGATGCTAAGCCAACATGGCTAACAGAAAGAGATGGCAATGCTTCTGTCTATCTTGCAGCGTAGTCATAGAAGGAGGAGGAGGTCCATAATCAGGTCATATTGACTTGCCATGACTTTAAAGAAACACAAAGATATTCTTTGTTTTGAATGAATGAATTTAAATATTGACATCCTTTTATCGTTACACTTGCTATTCTTGTTGTCCGTTTGTCGTTGTGCCTGTTGTTGTTAATGTTGCTGTCATTGTAGCTTATCTTATTTTCTCCTGTAAATACAAGACTGAGACTGAGCAGAGATTGCCATGAACTCAAGACATGTATATCTGACCTCCCCCTTTTTTTATGTTTTTATTTTCCATCCTTGAATTAACGCTTATTTCCTTCCTGTACCTGGGACATGAGACTAATCAACCTCAAGAAGACATTTTAACAAACAGCATACCAAGGGAACATAACTATTTAGCAGAATGTCAGAAGCATTCTCTGTAAGGAAAGAAATTAGATTTAAATACTCTGAAAGACAAACTGACGGATGGATACATAAACAAATTTGCTGCCTGGAGAGGGGAGAGGGATGGACTGAATCTCTGGTCCACAGACTGCTATGAAATGGGCAGATGTGCAGCAGATTGCAAGCAGAGCCAGCTGTTCAACCAATGTTATTTCCCTCTCACTTGTAATAATATCCAGGTCAGTGGGCTGGGAAATACAAATCCGTCTCCCTGAAGGATGTAAAGGGAAGAATTCTTGGACAAGATACAAAACTTTGCCCACTGCACATGTGGAGGATGTACTGACTACAATTCACACGTGCATGCTTGGGGGGGGGGGGGCACAGGAAGTGAAGTTGTCATCCCACTGGTGAGACTGTCAAATCACCTGTACAGCAGAGCTGAAAACCTACAGTGTGGAAACTCACCCCAGACGCTCCCCTCCTGTCTCAACTCTGAAAAACATTTTCATCTTTCTTCATGTTCTTTTTCTATAGATGTCATGGTGTTTAAGACTTCTGTCCTGTGGTGTCATCAATGGTTATTTATTGTATATGTGTTGGACATTTGTGACAATGCATAGTACTTCAACCAGTCACAACTCTAAGTCCTTCATAACGCGCGCGCTCTCTCTCTCTCTCTCTCTCTCTCTCTCTCTCTCTCTCTCTCTCTCTCTCTCTCTCTCTCTCTCTCTCTCCAGCTGGTGCAAAAAGAGATAAAAAAAAGAAGTGTTATCTTTTTTTCCAGGCTGCTTTTCTATTCTGTGTGTAAGTGGTAGATCCCTCGTAGTTACTATAAGTTTTACTTCCCTTTGTCCTCAAGAAAAGACACAAGCTATATCTCAGAGCTGCTACTTGAGTCCGACCCAGATCTTTTCTGAGAACTAGCATGTTGCGTGGAATGCTAACCTAAATGTTTTGTACAAGGGACATACATACATGTATTTGCACTGTCACAGAGGTTATTTCGGCATGCTTCTTTTCAGCATACTTGTGTTGTCGGTATAGAGCCATAATTCATCAACCATTTTGTATGTAGTGATAGCATAATCTGTTTTTACATTTCTGGGGATGGGGGGAGGGGGGTTGGAAAAATGTAAAATCACCAAACCCACTCTTTTTTTCTTCTTAACATGCTATCAAAAGCAGCCATAATGTTTTGGTTTTTTTTTGAATAGTTACAGACAGTGCATGCACATTACTGAACGTTTGTTAAATATTTGTTATTTTTTAGAAAAACTGAAAAACAACCAAAAAAAAGTAAAAAAAAAATACAAAAAATATTCTAACAAACTAACTTTCCAAATGCAGAGGTGTAGAGTCCGATTGACAGCTTTAACACTGCAAAGCGCCAGGTAACACACAGTATTAACACAAGAGATAAACAAAAAAAAAAAAACACCAAAAACAGCCAAAGACTGACACCAAGGACCAAAATCCTGATTTAAACAACTTTTCAAAAGAGGTTTGTTCACACAAACGTTTGGTTATTTATTTCTGCAGGTTTTGTTCACATATTCATGGAACAAAACCAACTACAGTGTCATAAAATTATTTATTTTAATTTCCTCTGGAAACCGATAGCACTCATCTTGCATTGTGAAATGAGAAGGTGTGAATTAAACATAATGAACATTTCACAGCAGTGTTACATTGTAACTGGAGCAATAATAACTAATGTGACATGAACAGTAATAGCTTCTTTGACCATTTTTGAAGAAATTCTTGGGATATTTTTTGATCTTGTTTGTGCATTTTCTCATTACACAAATGTCAGATTAAGTGCCCATTTCAGCTTTAAGCAGTTACGTTCTTTATTCTTAAAGAGGTGAATGTGAGACTGGGCTTTCACACCAACGCCATTTACAGCGGTTTTATATTTATTTATATCAGAGTATGTCATTTTTTGGGGATAGATAATCAGTCACAGCTTTGTTGTAAACCTTCAATGTAAATCAAACAAACCTCTCATTCGCAGTAAGAGAGCACTTACCCTGACGCACACAAAGGCTCTTCACCCCAAACACCTTGGTGCTACACAGAAGCGCGTTACAAATTCTGACCTCAAGGATCAAGTGGAGGCCCTCAAAGGTTCTGGGCTGTTTTCTCCCTCTGTACTTCCTCATCTCTCCCTTCTTGTCTAAATAAAATACACACCTGCATTCTTGACTCTAAAGGGTTAAACAATCCAAAAAGGTGTCTGACACCCCACTCACGACTCCTCAGAAGCTGTGAAGAAATAGCCTAGCTGTTTTAACACTAGTGTATTTGAAAGTATACAACAAACAATGTGTGTGTTCATCATAATCAGGGCAAAACCTGGGTTAAAAAAAAAGGAAAAAAAAAGGAAGACAAACATTATCGCTCAATGATTCTTTGAGAAGCTCTATTTTTTTCTTTCTTCCCTCCTCTATGTGTGTTTTGCTACAAATTCCTCGGTGGCAAACAAGTCTCACTCTACCTCTTACAGCACGATAAGAGCATCAGTCGCGGCGCTGATACTGGTCTAGTCGAAACCAAATGGGCACAAGAGAACAGGAAAATAAAAAACCCAAAGTCGAAGCTCATACAGCTGCAAAACCATATCACTACTTGGTAACAATGCAGACCTCATAAATAAATGAAACATAAATGAATAGAAATGAGAAAAAAAAGTGAAAAAAAAACTTTTGTTATGTTCCTTTATGCCTGTGGCGTTTCTAGAGTACATCAAGAGTTTGAATTGTTTGAACAGATTTTAGAAAAAAATTGTGCTAATTTTAATGAAAAGTGTTGTCGATTCCTACTTCGATGACACAGGCTAAGGTCACAGATAAGAAATGTTGTTTCTCGCTCGCTCTTTTTTCTCCCCTGTTTCCCCTCCACCTTTTTCTCCTTTTCTCTTCTCCGTTGTGAAGACATGCTAAAGTGCTTGTCGACTTGTTCAGCTTGGTAAATTCAAAAGGGGGGATATACAAAAGAAAAAGCTTGTAAAAAAAATAAATACATAAATAAAAAGACTAAGGCTATGAATTTAGGCATGCCTGTTTTTCACAGTAGGGGGAAATATTTAAATTTCTTACTTAACAAAAAACATGGGGGGAAATGTGTGGGGCCAACACTGAACAGCAAAGGCCGTAGCATTAATCTTGGGGAGTGAGTTGAACTTCAGGGGTGGGAGGGTGTTTATTTTGCGTTCTCTTGAGAAAATTTATTGTGAAAAAAAGAGCTCAAATGATTTGAAGTTGTTGTGCAATACTTAATTGAGACATGAAAACCACAGGTTAGTGGTAGGCTGACACTGAGCGGTCTCTCCATCGCTTAGGGTCAGTGTCCTCTAGAGAGCTTTCCAGTCTACTATGTCAGAACTGTGGTTTCTTGTTGATTTTATTTCTTTTAGTTTCTTTTTTTTAATTCTTTTTTGGGCTGTAAACTATGGTCTGTCAGTCTGTGAAACTTTGCAGTATAATTCTGGTATTGTTGTTCTCTTTACGGTGTAATAAATATGTTAATACCTGCCTCAGAGACTTGAGACTCCTGTTCTTTCGTTACAGCAGCAGTATCCAAGATTAGCAACATTATCCAGATAAACATAACCATATCCAAAATTAAAGGGGAATTCTAGTGACAGTTCACATGTCACTAGAGCTACTGTTCATCCTGTTGATGTCATCCAGGTTGTCTTACATTTTTGGCAGAAATCCTGCATTACAAACTGGAGCTGTGGGGTTAGACAAAGAAATAGATATTTGGGTGAGCTGAGCAATGCTGTTGAGTTGCATTATGGGCAATGTAGGAGCCCAAACTAGAAATTAAGGATATTTTGTCAGGATATCTTGGCATCTGCTGCTTTGCCATAGGCTACTTGATTTTTAAAGCCAGCACCTTCAAAGTCGGACCAAAAAGCTAATTTGAAGTGGTAAAGGGCAGGATTATAAAGATGATGAAGTTGTTCCTCCAGACAAAAACAAAGCAGCACAGATTACAAATAAAAAACATTACAATTATAGATCACACACAGTTACCTACGTTTTCCAATGTGTGTTGAATACCAGCTGTGTGACCGTGATGGAAATGTGAAATAGGAAGAAAATATCTGCCAATACTGTCTGTTGTTCAGAACGTCCCAAATTCAGTTCACCCAAATATAGAATTGCTTTACACACACACAAGCCAGATGTCTTGCTTACTATATATTATACGAGTATAAATTTCAGACAAAAAACAGATCCAAAAGTGTAACATTACAGGGCAGTCCTGTATTGGACTGATGCCTGCTTAAAGCAAGTCACTTGTCACAAATTTTGTGCCTTACTATACGCTGATGCTTTTTGACATTTTTATGCCATACTATACTGCAACGTTTTTTGGCAATTTTATGTCTTACTATACTATATCGTTTTATTCCTTACCATACTATGACGTTTTTATGAACGTTTATGCCTTAATACACTATGACGTTTTTATCACCTTTTATACCTTAATATACTATGATGTTTTTTTGACACATTTGTGCCATACTATACTATGACGTTTTTTTGACATTTTTATTTCATAATTTATTTTGACATTTTTTGGCATTTTTATGTCTTACTTTACCATGTCGTTTTATTCCTCACCGTACTATGACGTTTTTATGACTTTTTATGCCTTAATACACTATCATGTTTTTATGAACTTTTATGCCTACAATACATTTTTAAGCCTTACTATACTATATAATTTTATTCCTTACCATGTGGTGACGTTTTTATCATTTTTTTTATACCTTAATGTACAATGATGTTTTTTTTATGTTTTATGCCATACTATACTATGACTTTTGTTGACATATTTATGCCATGATATATTTTGATGTTTTTTGGTATTTTTATGTCATCCTATACTATATCGTTTTGTTCCTTACCATACTATGACATATTTATGACGTTCTATGCCTTAATATATTATGATGTTTTTTTGATGTTTTATGCCATACTATATACTCTGATGTTTTTTGACATTTTTATGTCATAATATATTTTGACATTTTTTGGTATTTTTATGTCTTACTTTACCATATCGTTTTATTCCTCTCCATACTATGATGTTTTTATGACTTTTTATGCCTTAATACACTATCATGTTTTTATGAAATTTTATGCCATAATATATTTTTGACGTTGATTGGTATTTTTATGTCTTACTATACTATATTGTCTTATTCCTTACAATACGATGACGTTTTTATCACCTTTTATACCTTACTTTACTATGACGTTTTTTTGACATTTTTGTGCCATGCTATATTAGGACATTTTTGACATTTTTAAGCCTTACTATACTATGTCAATTTATTCCATACCAAAGTATGACATATTTATGACGTTTTATGCCTTAATATACTATGATGTTTTTTTGACATTTTATGCCATACTATACTTTGACGTTTTTTGAGATTTTTATGCCAAATTATACTATGACGTTTTTTGGCAATTTCATGCCTTACTATACTATATCGTTTTATTCCTTACCATATGGTGATGTTTTTATCATCTTTTACGCCTTAATATACAATGATGTTTTTTTGACATTTTATGCCATACTATGCCATACTCCTTACCATATGGTGACGTTTTTATCATATTTTACGCCTTAATATACAATGATGTTTTTTGATGTTTTATGCCATACTATACTATGACGTTTTTTGAGATTTTTGTGCCATATTATACTATGACGTTTTTTGGCAATTTTATGCCTTACTATACTATATCGTTTTATTCCTTACCATATGGTGACGTTTTTATCATCTTTTACGCCTTAATATACAATAATGTTTTTTTGATGTTTTATGCCATACTATACTATGACGTTTTTTGATATTTTTATGCCATGATATATTTTGACTTTTTTTGGTATTTTTATGTCTTACTATACTATATTGTTTTATTCCTTACTATACTATGACATATTTATGACGTTTTATGCCTTAATATACAATGATTTTTTTTTATGTTTTATGCCATACTATATGAGGACATTTCTTACATTTTTAAGCCTTGCTATACTATGTCAATTTATTCCTTACCATAATATGACGTTTTTATCACCTTTTATACCTCAATATACTATGATGTTTTATTTATTTTTTTTTTTTAAAGTATATTTTGCAGTGAAGGCCGTCCGATGGGGGACTCCAACCGTGGCCGACTGCAGTGAGGGCTGTGGCCTCTACACATGGGGCGCCTGCTTAGACCACTACGCCACAAGACGCCCCTATACTATGATGTTTTTTTGACGTTTTATGCCATACTATACTGTGACGTTTTTTTTTTGACATTTTTATGTCATAATATATTTTGACATATTTTGGCATTTTTATGCCTTACTATACTATATCATTTTATTCCTTACCATATGGTGACGTTTTTATCATATTTTACGCCTTAATATACAATGATGTTTTTTGATGTTTTATGCCATACTATACTATGATCTTTTTTGGAAATTTTTGTGCCATGATATATTTTGACTTTTTTGGTATCTTTATCTCATGCTATACTATATTGAGTTATTCCTTACCATACTATGATATATTAATGACGTTTTATGCCTTAATATACTATGAAGTTTTTTTGACGTTTTATTCCATACTATACTATGATGTTTTTTTGACATTTTTATGCCATGATATATTCTGACTTTTTTGGTATTTTTATCTCATACTATACTATATTGAGTTATTCCTTACCATAACATACTATGACATATTTATGACGTTTTATGCGTTAATATACTATGACGTTTTTTGAGATTTTTATGCCATATTATACTATGACGTTTTTTGGCAATTTTATGCCTTACTATACTATATCGTTTTATTCCTTACCATATGGTGACGTTTTTATCACCTTTTCGCCTTAATATACAATGATGTTTTTTTGATGTTTTATGCCATACTATACTATGACGTTTTTTGACATTTTTATGCCATATTATATTAGGACGTTTTTTGGTATTTTTATCTCTTACTATACTATATTGTTTTATTCCTTAACATACTATGACATATTTATGACGTTTTATGCCTTAATATACGATGATGTTTTTTTGACGTTTTATGCCATACTATACTATGATGTTTTTTGACATTTTTAAGCTTTACTCTACTTTGTTGATTTATTCCTAACCATACTATGACATATTTATGACGTTGTATGCCTTAATATACTATGATGTTTTTTGGTATTTTTATGTCTTACTATACTATATTGTTTTATTCCTTACCATTCCTTACCATACTATGACATATTTATGGCGTTTTATGCCTTAATATACTATGACGTTTTTTGACGTTTTATGCCATACTATACTATGACGTTTTTTGAGATTTTTATGCCATATTATACTATGACGTTTTTTGGCAATTTTATGCCTTAGTGTACTATATCGTTTTATTCCTTACCATATGGTGACGTTTTTATCACCTTTTCGCCTTAATATACAATGATTTTTTTTTGATGTTTTATGCCATACTATACTATGACGTTTTTTGATATTTTTATGCCATGATATACTTTGACGTTTTTTGGTATTTTTATGTCTAACTATACTATATCGTTTTATTCCTTACCATACTATGACATATTTATGACGTTTTATGCCTTAATATACTATGATGTTTTTTTGACGTTTTATGCCATACTATACTATGACGTTTTTTGACATTTTTATGCCATATTATATTAGGTCGTTTTTTGATTTTTTTGCTTACTATTGTTGATTTATTCCTAACCATACTATGACATATTTATGACGTTTTATGCCTTAATATACTATGATGTTTTTTTGATGTTTTATGCCATACTAAATGAGGACATTTTTTACATTTTTAAGCCTTGCTATACTATGTCAATTTATTCCTTACCATAGTATGACGTTTTTATCACCTTTTATGCCTTAATATACAATGATGTTTTTTTGATGTTTTATGCCATACTATACTATGACGTTTTTTGATATTTTTATGTCATGATATATTTTGATGTTTTTTGGTATTTTTATGTCTTACTATACTATATTGTTTTATTCCTTACCATTCCTTACCATACTATGACATATTTATGACGTTTTATGCCTTAATATACTATGACGTTTTTTGACGTTTAATGCCATACTATACTATGACGTTTTTTGATAATTTATGCCATGATATACTTTGACGTTTTTTGGTATTTTTATGTCTTACTATACTATATCGTTTTATTCCTTACCATACTATGACATATTTATGACGTTTTATGCCTTAATATACTATGATGTTTTTTTGAAATTTTATGCCATATTATATTATGACGTTTTTTGGTATTTTTATGTCTTACTATACTATATTGTTTTATTCCTTACCATACTATGACATATTTATGACGTTTTATGCCTTAATATACTATGACGTTTTTTGACATTTTATGCCATACTATACTATGACGATTTTTGAGATTTTTATTTTATACTATACTATGACATTTTTTTTGCAAATCTATGCCTTACATACTATGTGAGTTGATGTTCTACCATACTATGACATTTTCATGACTTTTTATGCCTTTTTTTATACTATCACATTTTTATGAGTTTTTACGCCTTACTATACTATGACATTTTTATGCCTTACTGTTATTGTCTCCTTATTACCAAACTAAAAAGGCTCAAACTGGAGAAAGGAATATATTAAAAGACGCCAGACACTCGTTGCCAACTTCAGAGTTTAATTTTCAACAAAGCAAAAATGTAAAGTATTTAACAAAGCTCAAGGAAACGAAAGAGGGGGTGGAGATCCCACCCAAAAAGACCAAAAGAAAGGGAGGCCACTGAGCCAGCCGTGCCATGGGCCATCGCATTCAGTTACTCGCCTCTAATCTGCCTACTCAAACTAACCTAAACCAAAACAATAACTGATATCTGAGTTACCAGTGATCTCCAACCCCATACCTAAGATTAAAAATAACAAAACACAATAAAATCCCAGCACTTTGACACAGGCTGGAGAACAAGGACCAGGCTGGTAGGAGATTCCCCTCCCCAGCGCTTGACAGGTAGATGGCAACTGTGACAGCAGGGGCTGCTCCGCTCCTCAGGTCCCTCTTTTAAATGTTAAGGAATAATTGACTGCAGGTGCACCTGGGGAGACAGGTAAAGAGAGAGAGTGGGAAAGAGCAAGGAAGAGAGCAACATAAAACTCCCCAACAGAGCCGCATGTAACACTTACTATGATGTTTTTATGCCTTACTAAACAATGACTTTTTATACCTAACTGTAATATAACTTTTTTTTTGGAAAACCATACTTGATCATAACAAACATATGTAAAAATAATAAATGTAAATGAAAATAAAGGAAACACAGTTATAAGAACATTTGTCTCTATTTCCTTCTTATAAAGGTGCTATCTAGGGTTGACATCATATGGGATGGACATCGTATCACCAGTCAGCTTTCTGCAGAGTTGGTCGAGTGAGGGATAAAAATCCTGACCACTTTAGCACCATATCCATTAAAAAGAATTTATTCAAATGTCATGAACCTGTTTGACTGGCTGTAAACTATTTTTATTGGCCATATGTACTAGATTCAAAATATAATTTCCATCTGCAAGTAGGCTCTTGATAGAGCAAAGACCACCCGCATTATTTAATAAATGAATACAGGTAGGAAAACTAAATGAGTGATACTGAGGGTGCATGGCAGCCTCAGGTGGCCAAGTACTGGAGCTCACAGTGATGTTTGAAAGAAGACAAACAGTAATCAGAACCAGCTAGACCCAGTTTGTGACCTAGGAAACAGTAATTACAGTTCCATTAATATATGTTTCCTGGGTATGTATAACTATTTGCTTATTGAGAAACAGACCAGCCTATCCATTGCTGACTCTAGTGTGAGATGGACTATATCAAGTCGCATCTTAGACACCCGAAGGCTGATTAGACATCCAGTAAAACAAACTTACCCTGTGCCTTAAAACATCACCAAGCATAGCTGAGAAGGCTAAATGAACTGTTGAAATAAAGGAGTAAAGATATGAGTCTTTGATGGAGCTATTTATACGCCGTTCTGACACCAGAACAATTAACCTCTTAACTAAACTCAAGTTTTTGCCTGACAAGATTGTGTTGGACCTGAAAGCCCTGGGATCAGCTGCTCCCTTTCAAACTGAATGACAGTGAAGTCATAAAGCAGCTTGTCAGCTCTAGAAGCTCTGCCTTTTCATGACCCTCCACCCCCCATCTTTATCTCTGTGTTGAACCACTTTGGAGTTGATAAAGCTCAGGGATGAGTTGGACTGCTGTGATATTCCTGCCACATTCTTCTACATAAAGTTCATTGTGACCAGGGCTCTTTTCTTCTCCCCCTCTCTCTCTCTCTCTTCCCTTGTCTTTTCTCACTCTCTCTTATCAAGCCAGGCAGAAGCAGACAGCGACTTGAATTAAGCGCTGGTCGGGGGGGAGCTGCTTGGAGCCGATAACAATACAAAATGGATTTTCTCAAACAGAGAAAAACAGCTGTCTCCATTATTTGAATGCTTCACCTTTCCCCGCTCCATTAATTGGCTCTTTGATCACAGGCAGAGGTGCACAGTGACTGATAAGAAATAGGTTATTAGTAAAGTAGCCTGGAGGACCGAGAGGCGGCCGGCCGTGCCGGGCTGCAGGAGATGAGATAAAGGCGTGGTAATGCCGGTGTGAGAGAGTGCCGGTGAGTGATAGGGCCGGGCCGACTGGCCTCTTGCTCCTGCTTGGCTCACGGGTGGTGGGAAAAAGAGCAGCAGCAGGACGAGGTGTGATATCGCAGCTAATGCAGGATTGTGATTCAGCTTGTGGGGGATAGAGCGTGGGATTTGATTCCATAACGGCTTGCTCCTTTAAGTGGTAGATCTGTCTCTCTCTCTCCCTTTCAGTCTGCCCCTGCCTCCCTCACCCATTCTTACAGTATCAAACTGTGTGACAGGAAATTTCCTCTGTGCTTTTCATATAGGCCTGATATGTGGTAAATGTTGGGCCTATGATAGCCCGCCAGGAGAAAAACTAGAAGGAGGGAGAAAATGACATTACCCCATCTAGGGCTTTTTAAAAGATGGGCGGCTCCTTTGATGTTGCGCTGAGTTAAATTCACTGCATTAAATCTGATGGAATTTTCACTATAAGCCTGTTTATGTATTTTTTCACATCCATGGACAAGGGACAATTTGCCACACTTCTCAGCAGAGGAAAGGAATCTTCAAGAAGTCACTATCTTGTAATCCTCTCTCTCTCTCTCTCTCTCTTCTCGCTCTCTTTCCCCCTCCCTCTCTTCAAGAAATAGGACCGGAGGGGACAAGCAGGGTATTTGTGTGTTGTAAAGCGTGGTAAGAAAAGAGGGGAAGTGTTGATATTAAATTACCGAACACAAGGTTATCTAGTTCCTGCACATGGCTAGGCTGCCCTGGGCCAAGGGTAATCTGCTAATAGCGTTCACACCGAATGACATTATTAAGGAACTGGGCCCATGTGTCAGATCTCTCTCTGCCTCTCTCTCTATCCGTCTCTCACTTTCTCACACAGGCAGACACACACAGGAAACAGTAGTGAGGAAAAGAAAAATAGCAAGAGATAGAAGGGGGCAGAGATGGATGAGGAGAGCTGAGGAATAGATAGAGGAAGTCGAGGAACCAGACTGAGAGGGGGACGGAGAGAAAGAGAGGAAGAGCGAGGAAGTCAGGGGTAAAGGAGATGAAGTTGAACTGCTTTCTTTTCATCAGTAGCATTTGTTAAAAATGGCCTGCAAATATCAAAGTTCCTTATGAATTATGACCCGGTGAAAGCAAATGACAAAACAATTGCAAATAGGGGCTCATGACCCACTAAACCACTTTGAATCCATCTTGATCAGAGGCGGGTCATGCATCAGAGCTGCATTAGGAGTAGTTTGTTAGTTAGTTAGTCCAACACATGAGGAAGGAGGGATACCATGCATCAGACACAAGCTTGCAATTACACCACAAACACTGTAGCTTGCTGAGTGAGGGAACGCCCTAACCTTATGTCTCCTCAGCAGTGCGGTAGAGTGTATTCAGCTGTGGCATATACAGGCCAAGGACAAAAGCCCATGCAGCTATCAATGTCAAGTAATGGCCTCCATACACTGCCCAGCAGGTGAGTGGAGAGAAAAATACACAAGGCTTCCATACGTCCCTGGGGGAAAGTGAAAATTCACCGGGAAGATTCAATAAAAAATAAATAAAAAAAGTAATCTTTTTCCTTTTCTTTACTCTCCACTCCCTCCCCCCTTCCATACCACCTCCTCCCATCTCACCCTTAGCCATGGCAGCATCCTGTAATGCACCATGCATTTGTTCTAGTTGAAACAGACACAGACACACATGCTTGTTCAATGTGGAGAAGTAAAGGGTGGTGAATTCAGATCACTTTTGGCTGTTAAAAACACTGTTACATACAACTGCTTCTTCCCTGCTTTTATTTTCACTTAACAGTACATATTGTCAATGGAAAATATCCTAGGGAATGTCCCATGTACTGCTAAAAATAAATCTTGCAGTTGTATTCTTTCACAATATCAGATGACAATCCATACGCTTCATTATTAAAAATAGCTCCAAAATCATGGAAAATGCTGCCCTTTCACGGAGCTTATTGTGGTGATTAAGGACTCTCCTTGACATTTTCAGATTCTCATCGAACTGTAGGCTACAGGATAAACAAGCTATTTAACTTCAAGAACTGGCAGACCATCAAATCACAAATAACTAGCACACAAATAATTTCTCACAGTGACTAACCTCTCAGTAAGTAAACATTTCTCTGAACCTCCATATTTGACATTGACTGCACGGGGTGAGCGAGGATATGTTTTCACTCCTGTGCATGTGTGTGTGTGTGTGTGTGTGTGTGTGTGTGTGTGTGTGTGTGTGTGTGTGTGCGCTTGTGTGTGGGGGTGAGTGTTTAAGTGCCAAAGTGAACATCTTGCTAGGACGTGAAGTCAGGAGGTCTCCCATGCAGGCAGCCAGTAGAGAGGAGGTGATTGATGGCTAATGAGAGCTGAATGAGGAGCTGAGGCCAAACACACTGTATACTGCCTACTGTGGCTTTAGCAAATGATGGATGACACACTGAGTTATAGTACCCACACATACACATGATACTGTTTGACGTTTATGTGGATGTGCTTCTGTGTGTGGTCTCTATGACAGTGTTGATGAAGGATGCATATAAACGTGGAAAGGTGTATTTACAGTTTTGGTATTTCTGTGATTGCTCCAAATGTGCCTCAGTGTGTGCCCCTCATTTACCAGGTAATACTATGAAAAACTCTGGCATCAGTTGTTTCCCATTTATCTTTATGGTAACTTTAGAGCACTTCTCTCTCGTGTTTTATTTTTTCTCTCAGACAATTCTGTTTCACTCTAAACCCACCGAGCCAAATCACATCCAAAAACAGTTTACCATGACACACAGTGGGACATCGCACTCCATCCGTCATCTCGAACCCCACTGTTTCCTGCTCAGTGGATCCCATCCCATACCATTCTACTACCACGCAGGCTTCTACTATAGACACCGCATGAAGCCTCGTATAAACCCTGCAGCATATGGATAGTTGGGAAATCCTTTTTTATCATCCAGGTTTGTTTGATCAGTGATGAATCGGTCTGTAGAAGGAGCGTGACCTTGACTAAGATGTTTTTGCATGTAAGTAAACATACAATCGATTAGGGCAGCAACTAACGATTATTAACATGATTGTTTACATTGTGTTTTTATCATGTTTATAGTTTAAGGTGATGTCTACTTATGTCTTTTTGTGTGATCAACAGTTTAAAACCCAAAGACATTCAGTTTACAATAATATAAAACATCAGGTTTTAGTGAGAAAGGAGCAAGCTTTTTAATTGATTAGTCATTTACATAGTTGCTGGTTAATTTTCAGTTATTTGACTAATTGTTTCAGCTGGACAAGTAATACCCTAAAGAAAGTTTTGTCAACATTTGTTTTCTCTGTCTGTGACCACTAGCAGTATTTCCTTTTAACTCCTGAAATTCTTCCGCATATTTAATCTTTCTGCCTGCCTTCTGAACAGAAATAAATAAACCTGTTCATTAGCGTGATGTACAAAGAATGGTAGTGTGTTTCACTGAAAAGTGCCTGCTGCTACAAATTGGTGAATTGAGCCTATTAGTCTTTCTGCCCTATTATTAAAGTTGAATACTTCAGGCTAAATCATACAGTTGAGCCATATATCAAAAAGTGAAAGTTACTCACTGATTGCCACATTGAAAAGTATGTGACTAGCAAATGTTTATAACGTATCGTTTCCAATCTTAAATGAAGCACCAAAGGAGGGTCATAAATCAGCAGGAACTATTTTTTGCACACAACACTCTTCTATCAATCTCTACCTCCTCTTTTTTATGTTTTATTTCTCTCTCTCTGTTTACAACTGCTATTATGCTTTCTTCTTTCACACTGACATAGGTCCATTCCTGTCTATCAAGAGGGACAGTAGAGCATGTGCCTCATGAAACTGCAGCAGCGCAACACCACACATTAGTACTGCTGTACAGACAGACAAGGAGACAGCATAAGCTCCTGATGAAATTTATGGCTCATCCCTGAGCATCCTTTACACCCCCTGGCCCCACTTCCATCCGCCCATCCCTGGTCCTCTGTCTCCCCCATCCTTCCTTATCCAGCACCCCCCACCCCCCCGCCTCCCCTTGGCTTCCCCAGCTGTTGTGCACCTGGATGTTGGCCTGGGAGAAGGATGGGAACGCACGCCATCCATCTCTCTGAGGGGGCATGTGAGGTATGTGTATGTCTTTGTGTGTGCAGTTGGGGGTTGCTGGAGCTTCCAGGAAGCAAAGGGGGGTGTGTTGTGGATAAAACTACATGACATAGCTTTGGGTTGGTGCTGCTGCATTAGAAATTTAATGGTTGACTTTAGTCCTAAATATATGTATTGACTTGGGGACATCATGACCATCAAGGGTAAGCTAGGATAAAATTTGCTAATGCGTGCAAAGAAGTTCTCCCCTCTGAGTCTGAGTGTGGGATCGATGACTGAATGAGGTGTGATTTAGTATCATAAATAATCTGCATGGCTTGACCAGCACACATCCAAAACTTAGTGAACATGAGTCATCTCAATAAATAACGCAGTGGGCCCATCTATGTAGTTTGTAATTGGTGGGACATGTTCTCACCTTTCAGGGGTAGATTTGTTTACACAGGTGACAATAGTTTTGATGTAGCATCAAAAGGATGATAATGTGGAGGTACAATTTTTCTTGACAATAAATTATTTGCTGTATTCCACGCGAAAATACATCACAGTCTAACTGAATCAAATTCAGTAAAAAGTAGGTAAGTAGGCCTAACTGTATTTTTTTCCAAGTTTGTCTTATTAGTCTCCTGATGTCCTGATGAGAAATGCATTAACGATACCTACATGACTGACTCTAAATTTTGCTCCAGAGTGCTATTTTACTTGCTGTGTTTGTCCTGATTGTCAGAAAAAAAAGTTTGCATATTAATGAGTTGACAAAAGTTGAGGAAAGCATGACAGGGCCAATGGAATATTTATAGTGGAGCACTTCATAAGCTTCTCCCTGTGGACGATATAAAATGAATTTATTCCGATGTTATGTATTAATAAAAACGTTAAAGTGTGGTAGAAACACCACAGGCACGTCAAACCATCATCTTGATTAAAAGCTATTTATTGGAGAACCGTTTGTAAGTGAAATCAATTTTTCATTCTAAATGTCACATTTTCTGAGTTTTGCAATGCAGATTGGCTTGAGATATTTTGTTGAAATATACATGGGACTTCTTTGCTCTCCCATGGCACACAAATTTGATTGGTGTGATAGGGTGGGAAGATTGATGAAGATTATCCAGGGTCGGTTGTCAAGGGACCGAGGGAGGTTGCAACATTGTTCTATATCTATGTGAAATATCTCAGATTGGAAATGGCACCTCCCATAAGGATTCAAATCCAGACACAATCCTCTTCTAATAAACAAACTGCACACAAACGGAGACACACACGTACACATACAACAGACCGTAGTTACCATGAAGTAACTATATAAATTTTAATTAAATACAGTTTGAACAAACAAAATGAGAGAACATATTACACTATAAATCACTCCTACTACTTCCTACGACTAATGTTTAAGCAATATGAAGCAATATTTCAGGTATACGTATTGAATCAAATGACTGCCAATTCCACTGAGAGTCAGCAAGCAATTTTCCACATTGTTTTGATTTGCCGGTCTGTACAGTTGAGTTGCTGATTAAAAAAACATCCACTGTGGTGGTGAAAGTCAAACATCTAGTGGGCCAAAGAGACTTGGATATTTTTCTCCGGAGATGTAAAACCAAACCAGGGATAAGTGAATGTTGGACTTGCATTTGATAGAGGAAAGCAAGAAAATGGAATCCTGTGACTGAATGGGTGAGCAGTGTTAGCTGTTTGCAACTTAATAGGGCCATGTAGAAGGTGCTTAAGTGTTTTTATACAGTGGGAAATCGAGTCAAAGTGAGTAACTGTTAATTTATGTGGGCTGCATGTGTTCTGTATGGGCTATGTGCTGTTTTTTGTGGTGTGCAATACAATGGCAGCTCGCTTGAAGGTCTAAGAAAATTTTCTATGAGAAGACGAATAAATTCCTTGATCACTTAATGTCTTTGTCTACATACATATACATACAATACATTAGGATTTGTCGGTAGGATTTGTGCTCTGTAGTGCCAAAAGGTTGCTCAAAGATTAAAAGATCGTCGCTGCTACAGATGTCCCACTAAACCACCAGTAGAGCAAAATCAAATACTTTGTTGGCCACACCTCTGGCCTCTGTTTGGCCACAACTAACCCTTCCCTCCCTTCACACTCTCGGTCAGCAAGGTGTTACAAAGCCCAGTGAAAACGGACACTAAACACACAACAAGAAGCATAACTGAACAAAAAGCAATCAAACGCAATCCATCCACAACCATTAGCCCATGCTGGCATTGCCGTGATATGCGCTACAGCAAAGCTGGCAGTAAGCAAGCTAGCAGTAGCAACATTTGCCGAACATTTTCAGAATTTGTGTTACAGCAAGTTAGCTAACGTTATTATGTCTTCTGTAGCTGGTCACTAATGAAAATAGACATGTAACATTATGCAGCCATCAAGTTACTTACACATGGAGGAGAAGAAGGCCAGGTTTGAGTTAAACTGGAGCTCTTTAACAGCTCCTAAGTCTCTACATCTCGGTAAAGCCAGACCAGTATTGGCTCCGCGATCGGTCTGGGAAAGAAATTCGGCCTCATACTTATCTGCTGGGATTGACTACACGAATAACACTGATGGAGCTGGTAAAAACTTAAAAAACTTTATGGATGTTTTGACAGGCCACCGACTGACCGGGATTTTAACTGGTAGTTCCCATCGCCAGTCCACCTGGTCTTATCTCTTTCTTTGTTGCAGTCCCTTTTAGTCGAAAACATGGCCGCTTCAGTGGAGGAAATTCTTGACAAAAAGGCTAAAGCTGACAGAGGCAGTGTAGCTAGTTTTTCTGAGTAGCAATGGGGCCAAGGGTCTAAATTAGAGTTATAGTTTTTCTTTTGCAAAGGAGCTACAGAGCTTCTATCTTATTAGCAACCAAAGGCACAGACATGTGATATCTAATATGCTCAAAAAAAAGAAGTTAATACGAGCCTAATTTGTCTGTCTACTGCTACTCAGAACTCCACAGTGTCTCCAGTCGCTCGGTTACTGTCTGCACCATTTGTCCAGCTATAAATTACTAAACTTTGTTAGCCTGTGCTTCAAGTTCCTTCTAATGAGACTTACACAATACCCCTGCCAATTCAAAGAACTTTCCCTCGCTCACACACACACGAGAGAACTTTCCTCCAAAGGTAATATCCAGAGAATTAGGTGGATTAGATCCCAGTGAATCATGATCCCAACTCATCTCCTTCATAGAGAGGTGGGACTCCATCTGTTGTGGGCTGCATTAGGTCAAACAGCAACTGACAGACCATCATCAGACCTTCCCCTCTGTCTCTTTCTTTCCTCTGACATCTTGAATTCATCTTTCTTTGCTGCTCATCTTTCTCACCCGTTCTCTCTCTGCTCCAACATCTTGTATTCATCATTTCATCTGTTGCTTTCTTTTCTGCTATCACTCTTTGTCCAATGGCATCTTGCATTTATCAATCTATCCCTTACTCTTCTAACATGTTGGGCTCATCTATCCTCCATCGCTTCATTGCTCTGTCTCCCTCTCTCTCAGATCTACAACAAATGTTTGACCGAGTTGTTCCACACTGTATTATTCAGCGCTGTGTGTGAGCCGGCGTCATCAGACATGTATGCCTGACATGATGCATTGGCTCTGTTTAATTATAGAGATGCTGAATAAATATTTACAGATGGTCGATCTGTCTTCTCCCGACCAGGCCCACGAGTGTGATTTATGAACCGTCAGTTAATGCGGAAAAAACGACTGTCATTGTTTCTGTATGGAGGCTGGATATTATGCACTACATGTATTATAACCAGCTCCATGGTATTTCATGTCTTAGACACTGTTGTGTTAATATACAAGTAGCTGCTACCACGGGTCTAGATGGAATTTGTACAGACTTTAAACAGGTTCTTGAGACTGTATTAACCCATAAAGGTATTCTTCAATAGCTGTCAGGTCTTGTCAGATATGGTGGATTCCAGCAATGGCAGAAGAGTAAATGGAATATATTAATGTTTTAAAACTGTGGCCTGAAATAACTCGACTAGACCTGGTATGGATTCTGCTCTCACCTGAACTGACCTCTACAACTACAACATAATATCCAAAGAGTCATTTTAACCCTGTTATTTTAAAATGGCCTGGCCTTATTAGTGAAGTAAGAGCCATTTGTAGATTCTAGGCTGGCTCCCAAAAAGCTGATTACAGGCAAGAGCTGGGCATTAACAACCAACTTTAACATCAAACATTACAACATCAGATGTTACATTCAAAATATACTTCAATTAATGCAATATTCACACAAACAAATAAATAGTGCTCCAATTTAGAGAGGGAAATGATGAATAAAATTAAACCTGACCTAATTCGAGCCGGAGGGAATTAGATCCTGAATCAAGCCAAACCCAAGGAGTCAGGCTAATCGGGTTTGGGCTGAGATTCAAAGCTCTAGATTAGCAACCCCTGGATCCAAAGCAGTCTATTACTGACGTGGGCGGCTGTGTGGAAACAGAGGAGCTGCAAGGCTAGTTATGATGAACTACTGGCACACAAATACTGTGCCTTTACATGTAATATGCTTAAAGAACTTTCTTATGGTATGTAACATGACTTGTAGCCAGTGGGTAGTTAAAGCATGGTTGCTCTTATGCCACTTTTACTCAGTGACTTTTTATAAGCAGATAAGTGAATGTACAATGTAATTTTGCATAGAAATCATTAGGGACAGGAAATCAAACGTGAAGGAAACCTCAATAGCATGGTTATACATTAACACCTCAACTGTTACCATCCATATTTTAATAAATGCTGAGTTTTTCCTTGTAGTATCTCTTCAAACTATAGGCAAACATTTCCATTAGTAGCTTAATTCACATGCCAAAGAATTTTTTCAAGCACCAAAACTGGTGTCCCAAATACTCTCAAAATTGCATCCTGATGTAGTCCAGCTTTAGATTTTATGAGTGACATTTATGTGAGCTCTGAGGTGCAGTGAGTTGTACTGGCTGTGTTGTGCATGATTTCTACCTTAGCTGCTGGGAGAGAAATACAGTAAAAACACATTAAGCATTTCACTTTGAAACTCACTGGAGGGCTGCAATGTTTCCTAATGCTCTCGTTTTTACTGCGCACAAGAGTGTCTCTGTGTGTGTGCATGTGTATATAACTATGCATGTAACTGTGTGTTCTCATGTGTGCGTGCGTGTATGTGTGTGTTAGTGCACTAGCCTGCCTGCTGGTTCTCCACAGCCATCTGGTATCTGGTCAGTCTAGCGAGCCTCTGGAGGGCACCTGGCCAGCAGCTTGCTCACCTGGCTCTGCTAGCCCCTGCCAACCACCACACCTGGCCTGGCCAGCACACAGGGAAAGGGAACAGATTGCACAGCGCAGTCAAAAGCAGTCCTACATTTCAGCATGAAATAAAGCAGTGATACAGGATATACAGTATATGCTATCAGTTAAGTGTTACAGAAGTTGCAAGTATATGATATGCATGATGATATTTTAGGTACTATGCCAGAGATGGATTTACTACACCAAGTGTTAATATTCAAATATTAGTCACCGATTTCAGTGCTTAAGGAAACAGCACTTCACAAACCATTTGTTAGGAAAAGAGATTCTCAACATACTCATATAAGTTTCCATAATGAGTAATGTTGAGTTCTACTGCATCTGTGCCAACAGTTTGTGCCAGTCTGTGCCAACCCATCCATTTAGCATATGATGGCACTTCCTTCCTGCAGGTTGTCCTCTGCTATCAATTACACCTTCCTCTCCCTGCAAGAAAGATGCTCTTTGTCCCCTGTCGCACACACACACACACACACACAAATGTGTGCACATGCCACAGACGCAGAGGGACAGACACCTGCAGAGTGTTTGTCACCTCTTCTGTTGGCATCTGCGACCGCTCGGCATTGTGGGAGAGATGGCCATCTGTTGTCGGCAAGGCTGTTTTGGAAGGGGGCAAGCGGGCACGATGCATCATGCTGCTCTTTTCTGTTGGTCTGAGCTGTGTGAAGTGTTGAGTTGTTATCATGCTTGTGTTGTTTTCACTCCTACTGGTGTTACTTAGCTACAATAATATAACAACAATAAAAAGGTAAGCTAAATTTTGCATTGAATAAGTTACAAATGCAACTGTGTGGCTGTCACAATGTTAAAAGTAATTGCAGCTTCTCTTGAGGGCATTAACACCTTTTTTCAGGAAATTCAACATATGCTAATTACACAAAAGCAATGTCCCATACAGAATGTTTTGGATTCATTAAAACCACACGCTAACGGTTGCCTTTTCTCAAATTGAACTCTCTCCTAATTATCTTGGAAATGTTTACCCCCTCTTCACAGGGAGACAGCACACGAATGCTTGATTGACATGACAGTGGCTGCAAAGTTTCTTCAATTATCCTGGCAAGGTTACCATTCCTGCCTCTTGATTCACAGCAGGTCCTTGTCATTCTGAACACAGAAACACAAAACTCTTTTCTCTATCTATCCTGCAGTAACCTATGAATTTTAAATCTGCTGTATATTTAAAAGATGAGTTAGAGCCATTAAAAATTATTGTGGTATTTAAAACGTCGATTCATGGTCCCCAGAGTATGAATCCTACAGACTGGTTGGTCGTCCCCTTAACTCTTCATCTAGCGCCATCATCAGGTCAGAATGTAAATTTGTCATAAAAGATGTTGTCGTGTGTTTACGAAACCAGGTATGCTTGAAATGGCAAATATATTGGCTAGAGGATTGGAAAATAAAGCTGAGCAACAAAAGTACCCTCTTTAGTTTCAGCATAACTTAACAAAATATGCATGGAGTCTTACTGTAACAACAAAGCCAAATTTGTAATTGAAATTGCAAAGAAATAGCATTCTAGTTTCTGTTTTGTCACTGCAGGCAACAGCTACTTTGCGAATTGTGTGATGCTGAAAGAAAATGTTTGCTCCACAAGAAATGAAGCATTAATAAACATGAAGCTGTAGAGAAATATGGTCTTTATTTAGAGAGAACAAAGAGCAAATAACTACAAGAGCTTTGGAAAAATTACAGACAGGAATGAGGGGAGTCAGATTGAGATAACAGAGACATTAACCCACATATTCCTGAAGGACACTCATGTGTGTAGGACGTTCATTTGGCTGGTTGGTCGGGTTGTGGGTCTGCTCATCCAGCCGGCCCGCACATCACAGACAGATGTTTGGCCAGCCAAGCCTGCAACGCCACAGGCACTGTGTGTTCTAGAAAAACCCGGAGACCAGATGCTGCTACCTGGTGTTCCACCCGCCTGCCGCTCTGCTATACTGGGCATGCTCCAGTGGCCATCACATGACCTCAGATTAGATTTTGAGATAATGTGCCGTCAATCATATTTGATGATAGAGTAGAGCGGAGCTGGAACTGAAAGACTTCGCAGGGTCGACTCAGCAGGTTCACCACTGTGTGTCTGACAGGCTGAATTCATATGCCAGATTGTTTTGAATAATGAATCAAATAAGGTATCTATAAGAAAGTGTGAAATACTCACATACATGTGATTCAGAGGATTTGCATTTTCTAATTAAATTCAACTATAAGGAGTAATATCAAAGCCATAGCAAAATCGAAATGAATATCACACAATAAAAAAACAACTTTTGGCAAATGCCAGCATCAGAACACACGTACAATACCACATGGTGTTCTACTGAGTGAACTATCTGAAGTAACATCAAAAGATGTAATGCAGCATCTCCATCTCTTTCAGCTCGTTTTCCCTCCAGTTTTGTTCCCCATATAAATAAACAGTCACTGTCTTCCGAACAAACAGAAACACAGATTCTTCGTCCCTCTCCACAGTCCCAGTTATTACCAAACCCGAGGAAACTTTCGAAGAGATTCAAAGATACTCAAGATTAAAGATTTACTTGTTCTTTTGAAGTTCCAGCAGTGTTTTTGTCTTATTTCTTCGACAAATGTAGCTTGGTAATGGTGTTTTCGCAGTGTGGTTGGTGCTGACCCAGAACTGCCAGAGAGAGGTTGCTGGCCTGACGGCCACGCTCTCATCTCGGCTCCCCTAATGAGGAATGGCTCAGTAATGGCATTGCCTCCTTGTAACCTCAAAGGAAGGACAGTGTACTCGCTTGTATTCAGGGTGGTATATATATTATATCGTGATGTGATGTGAAAAAATAGAAAAGATTAGGAGTAAGCTGGGTTATTAGATTGGCACATCTGGGTGGCTCTGTTTTGTAGTATCTTTTTATAGTCTGGTGGACTACATGTCTAGAATATTTCTTCTCACCTTCTAATCTATATCAAGGAAGCTCTTTTGTGAAATATGTAAATTGATTTTGATGAAGAGATAGTATAGTTATTGTCCTGTACATCTGGTGTCTTTGCCAGCTCTTTTTCTATTGATATGCATCACTAAGTGCAAGAAAACGTTCACCTTTTCTCATATTCGGTTGCACTTATTAGATTTTATAGTCACACGTGTGTTACGATGCTCTGATCTGATGCTTAGATTTCAATTAAGCTTTGAATTCCAATAACGGCTCATTGTTCATGCTTTTATTAGCTGCTCTATCTCTTAGATTCATCAGGCATATCTCACTGTGCTGTGCATCAGTGCATCTCTCTCCCCATCTGCTCGAGGGCCAGCAGAGAATCATACTGCCCCCTAGTGCCTACAGTCATTAGTATCACAACAGAATTGATTGTGCAGCCGTCAACCAGACAACACCCTGGTACTCTGCCAGTGGCTCGATACCAAGTTCTGTCATGGGCAGCGATGCACGACAATAGATTCTACTGATTGGAGTGGTGCACACTCCTGGCTATGACACTAGGCTACCACTCGCTACTGAATGGCTGTTTTTCTCTCTCTCCTGTTACAAGGCCTCTAATTCAGCAATCAATGCCACTCCTTTTAATAGCACCTCTGCTGTTGCCTGGAGGGAAGAAGAGGAAAAATCAGGGTGAGCCAGTGTCAAATCATTCTTCTGAGGTGAAGACCGCAATCATGGCTTTGATGGATCTCTGAAAATGATTAAATATACAGTGTTGCAGTAGAGATATCATGCTGCACAGTGTTTGATCCTGAAACCAGCTGCGAATACTTGTTTGAGCACAATACTATAGAACTTAAAAGTGTGGATTCATATACAAGCATCAACAGAGAGCACACAGACTTGATAATACAGAGAGGAGTATATGAAATCGAAGAAGCCACAGTCAAAAGTATGGTGACAAGGCTGCATATGACCTTCAGCAGCAAACAGAAACATCTTCACCATATCCATAACAATAAAAGCTTGCAACCAGCATCCTATATTCTGTTTTTAGTCAATGTATCACTGGACTTTTCTAGCCCCAAGATGCAATGTGAGCTCAAGCAGCCATAGGCTCCTCTAAAGACATCCTAAGTAAGTGCTCCAAATGACAAGACAGACTAAATACCCCCTAACAAACGATACAAGACTGCAGAAAGCACTTTAACAAAGGAGGTATGTAATGAACCCAAGGTGCCTTCTACCCAATATATCATCCTGAGTGAATTTGCCAACATCACTCTCTTTACCTCCAAGCATGGTAAATGAGAATTTATGCACCCGCTACTTTATCATTCTTTACTTTTTTCACCCCCATGAGGTAGCCATGCCATGCGAGACAGATATTTCCACCAAAGGCAATATCCCCTCACAGTAATTATATCAGAGCAAGAGAATGGCTCATTAACATATGCTAGGCATGTCAGGAATTTACAAGCGCCTTTTGTAGATGCCTCTCGTCAGTGTGCTGCTCCCATCCGTATGGTGTCTCCTTTGAGGATGCAACCTCCTCATTTCCATAGACGTCAATCAAGCTGTGCGTGGTTTTTAGAAACGTTCTGTACAAAAACACAGGGCTCTCTGAATATGGCAATCATAAGGGACAGCCCAGTGATATGGAAAAAGTGTGTCTGCACACATGTGGGGGTGCGCCTATGTGTTCTGTGATGAAAACAAAGCGATGGGGGCAAAATTATCTTGATGATGTGCCATCAGTGCCGAGTGGGTGGAGTGACTGTGTTTGCTTTTCTGCAGTGTGTTAAAGAGCCATGTGTGTATGTGTGAATACATGCAGAAAGCTTGACACCAGACACCAGACTGACTCACAGACAGGTCCTGAGGCCACTGAGCTAGTGGTGCTGCTGCTGCTGCTCCACTGCTTCAGGACCCAACATCTGCTGCCTGCAAGAAGGCACGTACTGTTGGCCTTTCACCCATTAGTATGGTGCCAGCAGATTGAAATGACCTATTTATCAGCCATGCTCATGCACACCCCTTAAACAGTTTTGAATTTCCATTGCGAGGTCATTATGTAAATCTTGTGAATATTTAGTGAAGTTATGTATCATTTACGTTAAAATTTACCCCAGAACAAAATAGTATCTGTGTAATCTGAGTAATGGTAATTAAGTCTTTAAAAAGTTTGAACGTAGATTTGTGAACATACAGCTCTATTCCAGTGCCAGAGGCAGGAAAGCAAAATCTGCAGTGATGTAACCACGCAAAATTTTCTTCTGAAGCACTGTGTGTTTATAATACACCAGAGCTGCACCATATGGGCAATATGAAATTTTTAGGCTGAAGAAACAACTTTGTAAGCTTATAGGTGTGAAAAAACACTGCTGAATGCAAGTTGCATTACACGTCTATTTAATCAACTGAAGCCTGGTCCTGTCGACGAATACTGATTGTTAAAATGTGTTACAGACATCGCTCTGGGCGTTACATGATATCTGTTCAGATGTGGTGCAAATGCATAAGCTCAAATGGCAATGTGACCCAGTGGCTCTGCCTGCTTTCCTTTGTTTGCCTGACCCCCAACACATCATCCAGTCAACAGCATTAAGGTCAAGACAGACCGGTGTGGGGCTTAGTTCCGCCACACTGGCTGACTGGGCCACTGACCTCATAGAATAACTGGGAGTAAACTACGTAACCTGACGGCAAAAGTAATTTAGGTTTTGTTGAAAATACAAACACTGCACATGCACAGAAGCAGAGCCTTGAAAATTACTTTTTTAGAATGAGTAGGGTGAGTGAAAATGAACAAAAGAAATAATATGGATCGATACGATATGGATCCATTTGCTGGGAATGAAAAAGTGACCTAACAGTGGCATAACGGGAGTTTGACAGAAAACCTACAAAGTGAGATGGAGATAGAGAGAAAAGTCATTTTGTCTTTGAATAAGTGCGGTCTTTTGCCCCAGCAAATGTCAGTGCAATGACTGAAGACCCAATGTCCATTTCCATCACCAACCGCTCTCTCTATCTCTCTCTTTCTTTCTCATTCATTGTCATTGCCTTTTCCCTTTAAGTGCACTTTCGCCCACACCACTTGGAAATTGATTGAAACAAAATGTCACAATTATGCCCTGTAGCTCGCCGCTTCAATTATTCATCAATTAGGGGCTAGGCTCCTTTTTTTCTCTCCTCTGAGCTGATTTTTCATTCAGTTTGCTCGAGATGTATGGCTCCCCTGCTGTTAACCAGTCCAAAGTCATTAGTTTCTGGGTTTGCAATTAAACCTGATGCATTATGCATGAGGCTCCGACTCAGTAGACACACGCAGCAGCGGCCTCAGCAGCTAGCGAACGAGCTAGCAAGCTCTGGAGGCGTGGATGGGAAATTAATTTGCTAGAAATGAAGTTCTCTCTGCCTCTCCCTCTCTCTCTGTCTCTCCCTCTCTCTATCTTTCCTCTTGTCTGGCAGGTTGGAACAGATGCCACTGGCTGGAGATGGAGGTAGAGATGGGGCAGCTATGGAGTCTTTGTGCAGTTTGATCAGCACTAACATGGGAAAAGGATCCCACTAGATTTAAACAGTAAAAATATGTGTAGGAGATACACTTAACCACATTGTTTGTTCACATATTAATAGCATTATTGGTTGCATCTTCATATGACCTTTGTGTTGTAAACCTGGTGAAATTCTCAGTTATATATTACATACCTGCACTAACCAACCAGTGTGAAAAAGAACAGGTGTAGAAGGTTTTATGCATGCCAGGTTTTCTGTAAATCATGTTTGGGTAAACAGTGTATTTTAGGTAGTCATGGTATGTTTCAATGTTTGTTCTGTAAGTGTATGAAAGCTGTAATTAGCATGCATCATAAATATAATCTAAATTTAGTAGACTGTGTTAAGCACTGAGACAGGGTCCAACTAAATGTACAAATAACAATGTTCATTTGCTGCCACCTAATGACCACAGAGTAAAATATCATCTATGAAATGTTCTAAGGACAAAAGCTCAAAATGTTGCTGAATACACTTAATTACTGCCAGAAAGGCATTGTCTTGGTGAGGTCTAAAATATGAATATTAACAGATCTGTGTCTGTAGTTTTACTTTTAAAAAATGAGATGAGCAAATGATTGAGATTATGGATAGTACCTTTTTTTTAATGGATGTGTATTTATCTTGTAGCAACACCATAGTAGGAGTGTCCATCCGTATTAAAGCACTTGTATGAACAAAGAAGGGCGCGCACTGGAATAGTCAGTGAACTTCTCATTTTCATGTCCTGCAACACACATGAATGACAAAACACATTTAATTATATGAGCTGTGACATATTCAACCTATTTTAGCACAATAAAACTGTCATATACTTTTCTAGGTGTGACAGTGAACGATCACAATCATTTAGAAAATCTTTTCCCTCAATGCCATAATTGAATGATAGTAAGCACACACATTCACCGAACCTTCTTCAGACTGATAAAATGCACACACTCCAGCCAGGTGGTGAGGAAAGGGCCCAAACAGAGCGCACAGCAGCTGCTATTGGCCAACAGGGCAGTCAGACATGGGTAGTGGGGAAGATTCCTGTGGACCAGAGAGGATCTGTTCCGGTCCTCCAACAAGGCAAATCTTGCAACCAGTTCCTGCGAAACAAAGATTAAACAAGAATAAAGAGGCATTTACTGAATAAACACAAAGACATATTGTGAGATAGTGGATGATAAATACAATAGGTCTCGGTGTTTCTGCTGTACCTCCATCACAGTTACCTTCAATGTAAGCACCTCCACATCTTGTACTGATGGCAGTGGCTCACAATGCAAAAACCTGTTGCCTTCACAATGGAGCTCCTTCAAGGGCAGCAGGTGAAACTAGACAGGGTCCACCATGGCAGACAGTGAAGTTTACTTCTAGATTTGTTAGATGTTTCTACAACATGGTGGTCTAAATTAGACAATGCTGTGTCTTGTACCTCAATAGGGAATATGGTCAACTTGTTCCCTGCCACATCCATGACCTGGAGTTTCACCAGTGCCTTAATTCCCTGGAGGACATGAAAAGTAGTCAAATTCTGCATTGGTGAGTACAAATAAAGAAAAATCACAAAAACACAAAATACTAAAAAAAGAACTGTTTCATGTTTTTAGGTGTGAGCTGAGGCCAAACATATTTCCTGAGAAGTTACCTACCTCTGGTAGGCTGGTCAGCTGGTTTCTGGCTACATGGAGCCTGGTTAGGTCTTTACACTGGCACAGCTGCTGAGGCAGCAAAGACAGCTTGTTGGATGTCAGGTTTATCTCAGACAACTTAGTGAGATGACCGAGCTCTGCAGGGACTTCCTCCAGCTTATTATCCAGCACACTGAGATGTTGAAGATTACTCAAACTGAAGGGGTTTAAACATAGAAAAACCACATCATCCCCTTTGTGCCCTTCAAATGACCAATTATTCAAAGGTACTGATAGAGATGCAAACGTTGATGATGCCAAAAATGTACCTTTTAATATCTGGTGGAAGACTACGAATCTGGTTGTGGTTCAGGTTGAGCACAACAAGGTTTTGTAAGCCACCTGTAAAACACATGACAATTTAAGCTTTTGTACAAATCTTCCGAGGTGTTAATGATGCACGCCAGTGAGAACCTACCTATCACCTCAGGTGGCACCACTGTAATTTGGTTTCTGAACAGGTACAGTTTCTTCAAGGACTCCAGATGGCCCAAAACAGCGGGAACCTCCTTCAAGCTATTATTTCCCAAATTCAGCTCCGCCAGCTTGCAGCCATTGTAAAGGGAAAAGTATTCAATCACAAACCTGCGTGGTGTGTGAAACATTCAAAGTGTTACTGTATCTTGGCGAACTCACGTGTCGTAGAGAGAGAAGCTCGGCGGGCAGAGTGGTGATGGCGTTGTTGTTCAGCAGGAGAACTGACAGGTTTGTTATTGTGGAAACACACGTTGGGACGTCTTTCATTTTCTTTGAATTCAAATTTAAAGACGTTGCTTTACCATATAAAGCTCTAACCACTGACTCAGCCATTTGCTAAACCAATCTAAGTAACTTTCAAGTTTCCATGGCGACAAGACGCTTTCTGACAAATCAATGATTTACTGTTGGGCAGTGGGGACCTCTAGTGGTGACAGCAGAGTATAGCAAACATTTAACCAGCATTTATCAAATCATGGAAAATGCAAGGCAATGAGTGTTTGCTTATAGATTGGCATGATAGACGTAGTCTTCCAGAATGGGTGTACAGATATTTTTATGGGTTTTAACAGTACAGCAATGTGACATGGTAATTCAGCAATATTACATGAGAGGGAGTGGTGTTGTACTGAATATCTGTAGAGGCTGCAGGTGAGTACCTATGACCGAATCACAGCCGTGCTGATATTCAGAACATCGCGACCTCCAGTGTGATATTGCTTTTATACTACAGCTCTATAATCGCCATATTAGTTAAATAAGCAACAACAGATGACGATTTGTTTGTTTGTTTTATCATTTATTTTGCTATATTTGTTCATCAGAAATGCCACTAAACAATCAGTAACACAACTCATTCTCATTTGTATTGTATTTGTTTGTTACATTGATATGATTTACAGCTTCAACAACTCAGTTCTTTCCAAGAACGCTGCAAAAGTTCAATAACCTCTCAGGACTCTGTTGACATTTGGTTGAGTGACGTGTGATCAACAGCTCTTCCATGGTCTCCCGCCCAAGTGGATTTGCTTAATAAGTATGTTACACCACTTCATTCAAAATGAGGCACAGGGGCCCCCTGGGGGTCATTAGGATTGACCAAGGGTGTCCAATGTAAAATCATTAACACATTCATTTCCTTTCTATGTTATTTTTTTCATTAGCACAATCCACCCTTTCAAATACTTTTGTATTTAGGGGCCCTTGGTGTGAGTGGTTTTAACACTCTGCACTATACAAACTGGTTTGTCACACCAAGACTAAGCTGTCACTCAGCTGTCCTCTGCACTAGCTTGATCCTTTAGCCGTTCGACAGAATTGTAGTGCTCTCCCAGTCCATAGGCATGCCGCATGTACCTGCAAACAATAAGAACATTATTCTGAATCAAAATCTCTTAGGTAAAGCTCTCCAAATTTTAAAAAAGCTATATCAGAGTATGTAATACAGTTTAAGCATATTATACAAGTTTGTCTGTCTACAGCTGCTTTAGTGTGCTGCGTGAGAGCAATGATGTCATACATTCAAATGCAGTTACATGAGGATCCAAAAATGTCATGTCATGTCATGTCCTTCATGAACAACTACAGTACATGGTTGATATATCGATTACTAAAGATAGCAGTATTTTACATAATTACATTTTAAATTTGCATTAGGCAAAAATTGCAATAACTGCCTCATCTGGTTTTCCACAGTATGTCTGTAGTGTCTAATTTAAATGTAATCATTTTAGCTTTATATACTATTATATATGTCTCTACCAATTTTTGCTGTATAAATATTTTTTTAAATTCAGCGTCTACAGCTTGAACCCCAAACAAATAAAAACATATTAACAACATACACAAGGGTGATAGGTTCACTTTTATATTCCTCCCCAATTTTTACAGCCGGAGAATCAGCCTGGATGACTTGTATTGGCAAGTGGAGAACTTGGGTCAAAGCTCGCAGCTGTTGAGTACAAAAAAAAGAAAAAGAAACAAATTATTAAAAAGAACAAGGAGCAACAGCACAGTGTATCTGTGACACAACTTAAACAACTCACTTCCAGCTGTCCACCCCAGGCTGCTGTGTGCTCCACTTCACTGCAGTATTTCTCAAACTCCTCTGGAAACCAATACACCCACAAACACTTGTAGTACTGCACATAATTACTTTCTAAATAAAATACTTATGGCTACCGTTTTTGGTTGTTTAATCAAAGCAAACAGTGTTACCTGTTGTGTACATGTCACCAGTGTTGGGGTTAGTGAGGAAAGGCAGGAAGTCATCAGCATGGCTTCTCATGTGATCAGCGGTACGGGACCGCAGTTCTTTCACACTCATGGTCAACTCAGGCTGAAATAAAGCACAACGCAACATGTACCCTTTGTGTACAAACCCAGTTGAAAGTTGCCATTTTTTTTGCATGCTTATCACATTTCTGATTAGGCATTCAAACCACAGCTACAGCTATAATACATCTATAACAAAAATGTACCTTTGATCGCTGTGCCAGCTGATCTTCAATGGCACGGTACATGCAGTGGCCGTCAGAGGAGATCTCCTTGATCTGAAGTTGTTGCTGGGCGAGTTTCTGAGCCAGCTTCAAACCCTCCTGGTGCCTCACACCCTGCAGGTTCTGCACCTCGGCCTCGGCTATCCTGCTCTCCCTCTCCTTCTCCTGGGCAGCCTTCTTGTCCTGGAGAGGATCATTTAAAATGTATGTAATGAAGTTGAAGATGGGTTAGGCAGAGTCACCGTTACAAAACACTACAATTCAGAACGGACTTACATTTGGTTATGTGGGATGTTTCTTCATCTTTTCAGTGTGCGTTAATATCCAACCACAAAATCATATGTTCTTTTCTTAATATTGAGACGGAGGATGGACTGGTTTCTGATTATGGACATTACTCTGGGTCAACTGATAAGATTGTTGTTTAATTAAAATACAAATCATAGATGAAATATTAAGGCATAATTAATAACCACGACCTAAGGTGCCTAAGGTACTGGCATTATATTATTAAGAATTTGGCGTTTTGGGCATGAGAATTCTGGGAAGAGCGCTTCATCCTTTGCACACTGACTGTCAAACGCTGTTGGCAAAAACAGACAGCAGTTAAAAGTGTCTTGTTTGAGGAGAAACCTGTAACTCACCCTTCTCTTCTGGGCCTTTGTTACTCGTGGCTGTTTGAGCTCATCTTGTTCTCCATCCTCCATCTTCATGGTCTCAACTCCATTTATCACCTGTTCCACCTTGAAAAATTAAGTGAGCAGAGCTTTGGTTATGTCGCAAATTGACATTAATCTAATAGACAGACGTGATATAAACATGAATAATGATATACAAATGTGAAAAATTACATTCTGTGCATACTTTGCTCAGTGCCTAAACACATTTGCTTCTTTCACAGTGTAACTCTAATACATAGCCATGATATTTGGCAATCATCTGGATGCAGGTTTTTACCTTTGTGTCATTTGTAGATTTAAGTTGCCTCAATTCCTCCTCATGTTTTTGACTGAGGTCAGCTTCCAGCTTGGCAATCTCCTCTGTCAACTGTTTCCTCCTTTTCTTGTCATTTTTGGGAACTGCATTTTTCATGCTCTGGATTTTAGCTGAAAATTAAGCACAAGCATAGATTGTCTGACAAAACAATACTTTGATAAAGCTGACACACACACTAAACACAGAATACAGCTCTCAGATGATACTGGCATGTGGTTTAAAATTAGATGGCCAAAATAACCTGAATGAATAGGGATACAGTCAGAGGTGATACTGATGCTCCTTAATGTTCATTTATTGGTTAGAGGAGATTAAAGTAAACATCCTTCTTTAAACCATGAATTAAAGTAATATAGCCTATGTAACATGGCATAAAGAAACAAACAATACAAAGCTGATCAGAGACAGGTACTCATTAATATATAGCCACAATGTAGATACCAGTAGATGAAAAATAGATGCAGATATAAATATATACAAAAAGGTACAATGAGCAACAGCAAACAATTTCTATAGACAAGTCAAACATTGTAAATGGCAAACAACAGTACAATGGCGCAACGGTGCAAGAGTGCTGGAATAAGTAAAAAGCTTCTAGGAAGTGGGAGTAGAATTGAGTGTAAAAACAGGGCATGAATATAACTTTCAATATTATTTCTAATCTGGCTACACCACTGTCTGTGATGTGTGTCACAAGTGGTATTTTGCCTTTAACAGCTGGTTCGGGAAACATATATTTACTCCACTTAAGTCTTGATGTAGGGCTACAGTTTATGTTATAATCCATAGAGACCTGTGCTGTGATGCAGCAGTTTTCTACCCTATGTGACTCTCTCTCTCTGGGTTTTAACCTCAAACTAAACTCCTTGTGAGCCACTAGCGATGGGCTAATAAAAACCTCAGAATGACTTGAATATTATTCTAGCAGTGGATCCTACATGTTGCCCTCAACTGTCTCCTATAACATCACAGGTTCTACTACTGCAGCTAGTGGCTAAAATGGCCTGAATTCAAAAATATAAAACAACACATTAGGTGAAGACAAACTAACAGCAAAGGCTACGTTTTACTTAGACAGTTAAAACGAATGTAAACAGCTGAGGTTAGCTACCTTGTAGATCTTTCTTTTCCTTGCGGTGCTGCTTTGCCAGCAGCTCCTCTGGCGTCTCCACCAACCCCTCCTCCATGATTGGATGCTACTGCTCACTTTGTTCAGTAAGAGTCTTTGCGAGCTACATGAAACCGACGACAGTTAGATAAACAAAACGTTATGGTGTCCCAGTTATAAAGTATGGCACATCACTGACACGAGATAAAAATATATACTCTGCAATAAATAAAACGTGCTGATATGGCCTTATCCGGAAGCGACGAAGTGACGGGGTGGAGCTTACTTCTTCTTCTTCTTCTTCTTTTTCTTCTTCTTCTTCTTCACCTCCGACACTGATGTTGCAATTCCGCCGCCTCTTGGCTTGTTATTGTGCTACAGCTCTATCCTTTCAACGCAGCCGGCTGTGATATAGACCTACTGTAAACATACAGTCTAGTCATCATTACCATTTGCATAGTTACAGTTTAAATCATTTTTAGCAAAAATCCACTTTTTCCAGCTTCTCAAAAGTGACCATTGTGACAAAACAGGGGTTACAAGATCTATACATAGCTGATATTCTACATCAGTGGTGCAAACAGACCTGTACTTAATAAAATTTTATAAACCCAAATGATACGGAGTAAATATAGGATCTGTGGTCTGGGGCAGTTGCCTCCTTTACCCAAATGATAATCCAATGAGATAAATTTCAAGCAGGGTCTTATGGTGAAGGAACCGCAGTGGTTCCAGATACAGTGAATCTGAATTTGACCAACCATTCTTAATAGTTTATCTGAGATGATGTGAACAGCTGTTGCAAAATGTTTGTTTCACTGCCACTCTATACATTAAGATGAACATCACATCACCCTTCTTTCTTCTTCTAATAAGTGGTTCCCAACCTGGGTTATGAACACCCGAAGCGGATCCAAGATGATAACAGGTATGAGAGAGAAAACAAATATATTTTTTGTTAGACAAATCTATTTTTATTTTCTAACTTAAATAGTTTTTGCTTTTTTTCTTTTAAAATACTGGAGGCCTTGACCTCTTCAAACTTCTAAAAATTGAACAAAAAACAAAATAGTCTGAAAAGGAAATATCAAGTTTTGATTGAAATGCTCACAAATTACAAACAACTACAAACTATGACCACACTAAAGCTACAGTCCTAGTGTGAATGTGTGAAGGGCATTAGATACACTTCATTTCAATGCTTTAAACAGGAGCAAAATATATCATATCTAAATATTAATATTGATCTGCATATGGACGCATTAATCAATCCACTTGGTTCCTTTACATAGGGTACAAACAACATAAGGCATGTAGACTATGTTGTTCCCAGTATATGCTTATAAATATTAAATGTGGCTGATATGTTTGTTTGTTTTTTTTATTTTAAACAACCCAGCAAACAGGTAACCCTCGGGAAACGTTCCATAAAAGTTCTCCAGAGGTTTTGAGGAACCTTCAGAGAACCTTAAGGAACTCTAAATTCTCTGAACGTCCCCTTAAGGTTGCAAAAACTTAACCTACAGAGGGTTTCATTTTACAAGGTTTAAATTCTACGATAGAATTCCTTGGTTGACAAACGCAAATAATTATGTTGCACTACCCTACATCATTTTCACCTGTGACACACTTCTCCCTGTCTTGGAGGTTGTCCTGGCTGGGAAACTGTAAGCGGCTGCTCGGTCACCTGGATGACTGAATGACCCAGATGAACGCCACGAACTACCACTGCCAGCATCAATACCAACACCACTTCTTCTCCACTCATTAGGCCAGTCAATGGTGCAGATCCCCAGCGCGTCCCTGCAGGTCTTGTCCGTGAACGCAATCTACTGTGTCGTCAGCTGATGTAGTTCACGACGACCCCACACAAAAAATATTATGGCTCATGTACTCACTCTGTTTCCCTTACAACAGCTGACATCTTGTCTGCATCATTTCCTCTTGGTTTGCAAATTCAACACCTCCACCGCTCATGCAACTCATCCATGCTGATTTTCATACCCCATTATTCATTTGTGTTGCTGTCAGTTTTAATAAATTGCATTTAAGGGCATCTCTTGCATGGACTCCCTCCAATCCGCAGTCCGAGTCAATTTGTAACACACTGTATGTCATAACATAACATCCTCAATATTACATCGTGTATATTATATGATTTATTGCGTGGTATCAATAAGTTATGACGAACAATCATACGTTTATAAAATCGTCTGTTCTTACATGCCATACAGCATGCAAAGTGAACTGTAGCAGATAGTGATTCATTTGTTAAAGTTACACTGTATTAATGCAATATTATCAAAATATAAACTGTGAACATAAAGCAGGCCCATAATCTGTGTAAAAAATGTGTAATGGAACAGTATTACACAAACTGTTACCATTAGTCTTTAGTTTTGTAGGTACCTGATTAAATACATGTATTAGAGGTGCTGCGGCTGTAAACCCGTTTCTGGAGAGCAGACGTGCTGTGTGACGTGGCACGGGAGGCGGAAGAGCTTGTTTGTGTTTTGGTTCTAAGGGGAAGTTGCGAGAAGAAAGAAAGGAGGAGACGTGACGGGATTGTTGAAATTTTCTTGGTTTCCCCAGCACCACCTCAGCACAGTGTCCCGGGTACCTTGTGTAAATACTACGGCGGCGGTATTTAAAGTTCAAAACATCGTCTGGCTCTCAGGTAGCGTACTTGGCATGAATCGACAAGTTGTGGTTTCCAGCTGGTGGACTGGCTAACGCTAGCGTTTGCTCAGTTGTCATCGGGGACTAACGTTAGCTAGCGCTGTCGCTAGCGGTCTCTGGCTAATGTCGGTGATGTTTCATAGCCAAGAGAATACAGAAATACAGGCCTTTGTCACGTCTTAACGAGTACAACTCTTCCTCGTCTGTCTTGAAGTGTTGCCATTAGCAAGTGGCAAGTAATGTCTGGTTGGCAAATAGTATGCCTGGCTCATAGTTGACTTTGTGATAGCTAACAGCTAGATGGGTGGACTCAGGTCAGTGGGTGGAATGCTAACAGTGATACGATGCTAACGTTAGTGTTTGTTAATTGAGGGTTGGGTACTCCCCATTAAATAACGTTAACCAGCCAGCACAACATTTCAGTTTGATAAAGCTGTCTACGACAGTACAACGACTAGCTTGTCCACCCATCGCATTCCCTTTAGTTTTATTTGGCTGAGCCTGTCGTTTTATGTGCTGTCCATAAAGTGGTTAGGAGGCTGCTTGGAAAGCTAAGGTTGGCTAACTGCATGTTAGCTAATTAGCTAGACAACAAATACAGTTTGGAAAATGGCGTCCCCCTCTTAAATCAAAAGAGATACAAAGCTACAGCTGATATGAGCAAGTGTGTTTACAGTCAACGAACGACAGATAAACGCAAACACTGTGCGAGCATTGCAGACATGCACTGCGTAGTGTTTGTTGACAGTCCCTGTCATGAGTCTACAACGCAGTTACTGTTTTGTCGCTACAATTTCTCATGTGCATTTGTTTTCTTCTTGCTCGCTCACGTTTGAAAGATTTCTTGCCAAAATTTCTTGGTTAATTTAAAGGATAAATGTCTGCCATAAACACCTTGGTAACGACCTCACCAATCGCTTTCATGGGCTTTGCGTCCCAAAGCACTGTATTTAAAAGGACTGTTATTTTCCGTCCCCGGATTTGATAAGTGCATGGGTTCTTTTTGTAAGATGGATCCCTCCTTGTTTTGTTATTCATTCAGCGATCTTGCCATCGTTACAAAGGTTAAGGGTTTACGCAGATGTGAATTATTTAAACACGAACTGAGGTTGTTGTTATATTAAAGAAATTTGCTTAGTTGATATGATGATGTGATGTGTTGATGACTAAAGCCAACATTTGACAGACTGACATAGCATCACAGGTGATTAGACTTATCTTTGCAGTCTTATTCTGAACATAAATTACTTTTGTCCACTCAATATTATAACAGTTAAATATAACAAAATAGGTACCCCAACATTTTGATACATTTTCATGCAAAAGCTTTAAAATGTGTCAGTAGTGGAAGGCCTTATGTACACCTCGCAAGAGAAAGGTGTGACTAATATGCTACACAAACGTAGCTTTTTTTGCAGAGCTATTGTATACAATTGCATTAGAGAGCAGATATGAGTGTGACAAGTTATCTGTATTTCTGTCAATGGATGTGAGATATCTTCTGGATACGGGAGTGTGGGGTGCACATTGAAAGGCATTGTCATGTTAGTGGTCCGGAATAAGATTTCACAAAACATGCAATTAGGACAAAGTCTTCCTGCAAAATCAGACACAGGCTGTGATTATCTCCTGACAACAGCCATCTGTTGTATACAAATTAGTCAGCAGTTCATTCCTAAATAAGTTAGTAAGCAATGCATGGTATGTATCCATAAAGAGGTTCTCGCAGCTTTAAGTATTGCTTGAGTAATGTGGGCGAGTGAAACCCTTGTGAAAACTCCTGAAACTGTTGTGGTTCTTGACAACTGTTACTGTATGTGGTTGTGGTGGGCTTTCTATGTCTCTTTGATAATGTAATTTATAAAGGCATTGTTGGCTAGACATGCCTACTTTTATTTAGTGAGTGTGGAAGTGTGGCCTCTGCAAAACTTGAAGAATGCAAAACACATGCAGATGAGAGATGCATTACTTTCAGACTGCTTGCTCTGTTTTGAATGGATGTCATTGGCTCCGTCAGTCACTGTCAGTCTAACAAGACAATTCAAATGTATTAGTAACAGAATGGAGAGCATATCTAACTATAGTGAAGGTGCTTTCTTATGACAATGTCAAAAATAAGAAGGTGCATAGAGCCTCCATATTTTATTACTTTAATATATCAGCCCGTTTAGCCAACTAGCTCCAGTTTGTATGAATTATATATCTTATTTTAAATGATTCTTCAATCATTTGTTCTTGGTGATCAAGAGTTCTGATTTTGTTACACAATTTTATTCTAAATAGGTGATGAATACTTGCCCTCCTTACATGTCAAATTACATGTGTATATGATTTAACTATTCTCCTCTTGTTTAATCTTGTTTAAACTGCATCAATTAGCCCTTCTGGCTAATGTTTGCACCCCCTCCTCCCAATACTCTTCTGAATTCTAGGAATGCCCCATATTACATGTGCATTAAGATCAGCCCGTTAAAAAAGGTCACAGCCCAGGCCTGTTCTTTGTACAATAAGGGTAATAAAGTCAGTTTGTTTACACCAAAGAAGTTCAGTCTTGCTACTTTTTTCCCAGTGTTAAAAGTTGCTTTTTATGCATCTTATATACCTGACCTTTAGGCAAATCAGTTCCCAAATCTCTAATTCTCTTTAAATATTATCTGTAACTTAAAACCACCATTCGTTGCTCACACAAAATGATTTCTGTCAGTAGGTTTTATTTTTCCACTTTTTGCACCAAGTTGTCTGACACAAGTGTGTCATTGGAAACCGAATATTTTCTTCTATTTTGAGCCCTGTAGAGTCCCTCATCATATCAAAACAAAGAAAAAAAATCAGTTTATTTCAGCAACTGTTGATAGCTCTAAAACAAAATGTAGACATTTGCCCAACACTTTTGTCAGTGTTTTGGAAAATTTTATTGTAACATGAAATGCTGGGGCTTATTTAACTAATCTTAAGTGGATATGTTTTGTTTTATATATTCTGTGCTGTGATGCTCCTCAGTGTTAATGTCGTGCTTATTACTTTGTGACTGTCAGTAAACCTGTTTCTTCTTTTGGTTCTTGCAGCAGAAGTCCTGATAGTGAGGTTTAGCACACAGGACACCGGGGGATCTGACTAGGTCATGGCCAATCGGGGAGGAGCTACGAGACCCAATGGACCCAATGCAGGGAACAAGATCTGTCAGTTTAAGCTGGTGCTGTTGGGGGAGTCAGCTGTTGGAAAGTCCAGCTTAGTGCTTCGCTTCGTCAAGGGCCAGTTCCATGAATTCCAGGAGAGCACAATTGGAGGTGAGCTTTATGTCAAGAGGCCAGGCCATTTCAGTTATCAATTAAATAAAATTAAATTCAAAATAAGAAGTATTGGGAGATATTAGCCATTTTTATTTTTGTTGTTGGAATCATTACTACAGTCATGAACTGTAACTCAGTTTTCCAATTCAAGTAAAATTCAATCCTAAAATGTGAGCTACAGTTTGTCTCACTTAATGGGAATTGATAATGCTCTGTTTTGATATTTTTATGACTATTTTCTATTTACATGCTGTTGTGAAGAGTATTGTTTTGATGTAGGTAATGATTATCTAATGCTGACTCACCCCTCACCTTATCCTATCTTTTCAGCGGCCTTTCTCACCCAGACAGTGTGTCTAGATGACACAACAGTGAAGTTTGAAATCTGGGACACTGCAGGTCAGGAGCGTTACCACAGTTTGGCACCTATGTACTACAGAGGAGCACAGGCTGCCATTGTGGTCTATGACATCACAAACGAGGCATGTTCATCTACCTCCCAGTTCTTTATGCAATTTTCCTAACATTGTTCTCACTTAAAGTTGTACTGGTGATACGTGCCATGTATTCAGCCTGCAAGATGCAGCCAGAGTACTTGTACAACAGGTTAAAGTACAGTTATTATTACAGTTACTGATAGCATGAAGGTATTGACAAATGGCCCAATTTCTTCTATTTGCAGGAGTCCTTTGCTCGGGCAAAGAACTGGGTGAAGGAGCTGCAGAGACAAGCTAGCCCTAATATAGTCATCGCTCTGTCAGGCAACAAAGCTGACCTAGCCAACAAGAGAGCTGTCGACTTCCAGGTCAGACCAAATTAACAGTACCTCGACAATCTGTCTTATTTTGTGCATTTCTCGGGAACATTCATCTGTTATTTCTAATGGATACCTCCTGGTTTGTTAAATGTAAAAACATCCGGAACACACAAGTTATTAGATTCATTGCCAAGGCTTTCATTCTTAACATCACCTCTAATTGTCTTTCTCCTGTGCCTAAAGATTCATGGTGTTTACATTGTGTTAACAGGATGCCCAGTCCTACGCAGATGACAACAGCTTACTTTTCATGGAGACGTCGGCTAAGACATCTATGAATGTGAATGAGATATTTATGGCTATTGGTGGGTAACTCTTGATACTTTATTCATTGTTTTTGCCAGTGCATTTGTAGAGTAGTAATTGGAACCATATTGATTATTTCTACAAAGAACATATTCTGATTAACTGGATGGTTGTGATCTGGTGTCGATAATGAAAGTTTTTTTTTTTCCATTTCTTACTTCTGTTCCATACAAATGAAAAGTTGCAGTTTCTTTCTTTGTTGTTTAGTTTGGTGTGTTTTTGCGTTTCAGCAAAGAGATTGCCGAAGAGTGAGCCTCAGGCTGCAGGAGCCAACAGTGGGCGGAACCGAGGAGTGGACCTGACAGAAGCTGCCCAGCCAGCCAAGGCTCCATGCTGCAGTAACTAAAGTGATGAACGCCCTCCCTCCAACCAACCTGTATAGCAGTAACTAATGCGGCTGATGCCCTGAATGCCACTGCAGTTACTAATGCAATGTGTTGTACTCTTATCTCCAATTCTCTGATCGGCAAAACAAGAAAAGATACCCCGTGCCCACCTTTTATTTAGCAGTAGCGAAGTCAATGCCATTACACTGATCCCTCAACGTGGCTCTGCTTCTTTTCCTACATCATGGTTCTGCTGCTGCCTGGTGAAGCCTCCTAACCATTCTTTCTTACTCTCTGCCATCAAAATCTATTAGTTATTGCTGATAGATTAATGACAGCAGATATTAGAGAATATTAGTGCACCCTGCCTTCCATCATCTTCCTTGCAATGTGTAGATATGAGTTTCATTTATAGGAAGTGGTCACTTCCCCTTTCTGGGATAGCTTAAGACTTAACTACAGCAATTCTAAAACCAGTCTTTTGTTTTTGTTCATTTTTGTTCATTTTTCTGATTATTTTGTTAATTATTTTTTGCTATAATTTTGTCAAAATCATGGATGCACATACCTGTATACATGTATGGCCTAAAATAGAAAAACAAAAAACTGTGTTTTACCTTTTGACTGCAGTAGCACAGAAGAAAATGTGTATTAGAGAAGAGGAGTGTTTTCTTATGAATCTGAGAAAGAGGAAAGGCAGAGGCTGGTGGCAGACAGAGAGGAACTCAAAGCTTCATGCCTCTCTTTTGTAACTGGGACCCTTTTATCTGAAAGTTTAAAAACATTGTGGACTGTAGTCCTTTTAGATTTACTTTCTCTGATTCCTTCTGCCTGTCCACTGCTATCCACGTCCTTTCCCCTCAAAACCTTAAGTAGCACTAGTGTACATTTTCTTCTACCACCCTAAGGCTCCATTCTGGGGCCATGCCTGCTTCTAGCTGTCCCTAGTGGCATTGTGCAATGTTTCACAGTATTTACTCTGTGATTTTGAGCATCTGCAAGGACCATTGCAGCACAGTGATACCCCCTGCTCTACCCAGCTTTCTCCACAACAAAGTGCAGGGGCCTCTGAGATACACATCAGTGTCACCACCTCCCCACTTTCTGATACAGTGTCCTTCATAATCTTGTGTAGACCACCCTTTGGTGGTTATATTAGGGTCTATTGGGTTTCTGCCTTTGGATGATTTAGTTAATGCAGATTTTCCATTGTGCTAATGTCGCTGGACCGCTGCTGGGTTTGCACATGGTAAAAAGCAAAGGTGATGTTAGTAAGTGGGGAGTTGCAATATGTAAGGTTGCTTCATGATCACCTTTGAATCATAATTATTTGCCATCTTCTCTTGATTAGGAAGTGCTTTAGACACAGTCATGTGTCAGTGTGTACAAACTGGGCCTGGGCTGTTCTGGCTGGTGACAAATTTCATCCATAGACTCACTCACACGTGCCCGTTAATGTGTGTGTATGTTTGAACACACATTTGCACATAAACACATACATTATATTGACTTCTTTCCACTGAACCCACTCAGACCTAAACAGCATTGTACATAAGCACACACACATAGTCTGTTACACCACTCCGTCACCTATGTTAGCCACATGTGTTTTTTCCCATCCCACTCCCACCCCCACCCCCAATACATTTTTATATACAGACACACGCACACACACATTCATACAGTACATGTGGTTAATAACTTTTTTTTACAGGTCTGTCTTACTCATGCCTTGCACTAATGATGCTCATGAATATATCTTGTCATAATTACAGCCAGTGTGATATAAATATATATAAATATATATATAAAAATATAAATATATAAATAATATACTGTAAATAGGGTGTTGCAGTGTAGTCTACTTTTTTTCGATTTACCAGTGACAGGACTAATGCTTGCTAGGGAGCTGTCTAGATAATCATAAAAAAAACTGTACAGTTAGCAGAAAAAACAGCTACAATCTGGGTTTGGAGTTTTGTTGCTGTTCCTTTTTTCACACAAATGGTTAAATTATAATCAGTGGTGGTCTTTATAAATGTATGTAGTGTTATTAACAAAAAATAAGAAATTGCATTTATTTAGTCGTCTGTCTTGTACCTTTTTCTCAGAAGAAAAACGTAATATCCAAATTTTTTGGTTTCTATTTTTTAACATTATCTCTTTATTGGAGTTCACTAATTCTTTTTTAGTGGTATCAGGCTACGATATGCCTTGTCCAGTTCTCTTCCCTGTAAGTAGACCTGAACCTCCAGAGGCACTGGTTGTAAAAGCTCCAGAGGAGTCAGACACAATACAAAATAGTTTGATTAACCAACTGTCTGCCCCTCCATAACATCTCAGTAACATTGTGACAATATTGTAGCAACAGTGTAACAACTATCAGCTGGCACTATGGTGATTCATGAATAAATGAATTAACACATAATAGGGATGTAAATTGTATGTTTTTTGCCATGAACACTTAATTGCAGCCGAAAACATTTAAAAGATGCAAGCATTTTACAGTACTGTTATGTAATGACCAAATAAATACTGAAATAAATTTGATCATTTATTATTGTAATCAGGCTGCCTGTATGTGTGTGTGTGCATGGACTTGGTGACATTTTTTTAAGGGCTTTTCACAGACAGTAATTTAAAAAAAAATCTTTAAACTGTCTTATTGTCATGTTTTGTCTCCTACAGTTATGAAGAAAAAAAAAATCCAAAAATCCTGGTGGTTATATTTGTCTAAATTTGATGAGATGCCATGTGTGCTTTCCTTTGTCACATTAATATGAATATAATCTGTAAAGTATTGTTATTGTATGTGGTTATTGTTATTACTTCCAGTAATTCCCCCGTGTTGCATGAAATGACCACGATCCACCAGTCACTATTTGCTCAGATACGGCTCCGCAAACCACATTTTCCATTACATTTGACCTTGAAATTTTGCTATAAATGGTTGCATTTTGTGACCTCTCCTCTCTGAATTGTAGTGGAATTGGCCTATCCCATCTGAGTCCCCTAGCGGAGGAAAATGGGCCTACAGTAAGAAATTGAAAATAAGGATGAGCGCCATGTCTGATCCTCCGCTTGTGGAATAGAGCGGACGGCAGAGCGAATATTTGCCGGGCCGGGGGTCCCGTCGGGGTTCGGTGCGAATCATGGCCGACAGCGCTGGGATTCAGCAAGGTTCGCCGGCCATTGGAGCTGCGGGCTTGGTTCCGGCCGCTCCTGGAGCCGGGGGGACGGAGGGCTCTGGCGCCGCTGGAGGATCCGCACGTATCGCCGTGAAGAAGGCGCAACTCCGCTCCTCACCTCGGCCGAAGAAACTGGAAAAACTCGGAGTGTATTCATCCTGCAAAGTATGCTATATTTGCAAATAGCCGATTTTTTAAATACTGCGGGTTGAGGGCTCATTTTAATGAAGCCTGTGCGCGGTTGCAAGAGTTTACAAAATGCAAGCGCAGCAAAGGAAGCCATTGCCGCACTTCGTTTTTTTTTTTTCATTTTGCATGCACGAACCAATTATTGAAAAAGCGATATTAAAAATCGAGTCGGTCAACGCGTTATTTTTACTAGAGGACTTTTAAGCAGGGGGCTTGCAGCTGCATACTGTCCGCTGTTTTTACAATGTTACTATGTTTCTGTCAAGGTGGGGGGTTGGTGAACGTAAACATTGGCTTGGCGCTGGAGCTTGGGAGTAGCTGTGTTGTGAGCACAAGGGCTGCATCCCAGAGTGTGTGTGCGAGCGCGGTCTCATGCTCTCCGCAGGAAATTTCACAGTGTTCCCGTGCCGTGTGTCAACGCATGGTGGTGAACGGATAGCATTTTATTGGGTTTATGCAGCGTATGATCCGCAGAAAGAGACGGGGTCTTTGTTTTGACAGGGTGACAGCTGCTGGGAGGGGGGGCGGAGTTTGTTGTTGTTTCACAGCGCATGCTCAGTGCAGCACCTCCAGCTGATGGTGACAGGCCTCCTCGCCCCGCCTCCTGATACTGAACAAAGTCAGTCATAACAGATCTCCACTGGCATGAGAGATTTTACTATGTTTGTACACTTCTGTGGCCCGCTCAAATAAATAACTACCTAGTAATACTTACTATAAAAATATTAAATACCAGCTGTGCACTGTTTACCTTTAAGGCCCTAGTGTGATAAATTAAAAAGCAGATAAACCACGAAAGCGACCATGCAATTTAAAAGAGCAAACATTTCACTTTCAGAAAACATTGCTTTACTTTAAAGATCAGTATAACCCATATCAGTTTATTGCTACTCACTATAACAGTTTAGTATGAATCTAGTTCATTTAACCTAAGGTTGATCTATGCTTGCGTTTGTTCCTGCTTGTACTAATTTAAACTGTGCTTTTGCTAGGCTGAAGGAGCTTGTAAATGTAATGGCTGGAAAAGTCAGAACCCCCCTCCTACACCACCACGAACTGACCAGCAGTCCAGCACAGTCAACTTGCAGGAGCCCTGTCGGAGCTGCTCCCACACTTTGGGTATGTCAGCATGTCTTGGAAAGAAGCCACAGAAGAAAATAATAGAAGCGTGTTGAGAGTTTGAGGTTTTTGAAGTGCTCTCGATGAATGAATAAACTCTTGTGTTGCATATCTCTCAGGTGATCATGTGACCCATCTAGAAAATGTTTCGGAGGAGGAAATGAACAGACTTCTAGGTATTGTCCTGGATGTAGAGTATCTCTACACGTGTGTTCACAAAGAGGAGGATGCCGACACTAAGCAGGTCTACTTTTCCCTTTTCAAAGTAAGCCACTTGCTTTTACAATCAAAATATACCGACACATGCATTGTGTACAAGTAAACATACATACTCCTCTCCTGTTTCTCTTTCAGCTGCTGAGGAAATCTATTCTACAGATGGGTAAGCCAATGTTAGAAGCACAGGAGAGTCCTCCATTTGAAAAACCCAGCATTGAGCAGGTAATTACATGTCTACATGTGTATTAAAACCAACAATTAATCACAAAAAAACAGTGTTTCAGTTTTGTTCTTTCTTTCCCTATGTTTCCCAAATAGGGGGTGAACAATTTTGTCCAGTACAAATTCAGCCACCTTCCATCTAAAGAACGTCAAACAATCATGGAACTCGCTAAGATGTTCCTCAACCAGATCAACTACTGGCAGCTGGAGACGCCCTCCCAGAGGCGCCAGAGGGTGCCCACCGATGACGCAGCTGGATACAAAGCCAACTACACCAGGTAGCAGCACGAGCACATATCCTGTCAACACGCATTATACCTGTTTACAGTCACAGTCATATAGTCATGCTGTTGTGTACCCACTACAGATGGCTCTGCTACTGCAATGTGCCTCAGTTCTGCGACAGTCTACCCCGGTACGAGACCACTCAGATCTTCGGCCGGACTCTGTTGCGTTCGGTTTTCACTGTGATGAGGAAACAACTGCTGGAGCAGGCCAGACAGGAGAAGGACAAACTGCCACCTGAGAAACGCACACTGATTCTCACACACTTTCCCAAGTAAGAAAAACAAACTTAACGAAACTCTGGGATTGTGCACAGATATAGATATATATATATATATATATATATATATATATATACAGAGAATATACACTGACGCCTAATTAACCACAATCACTCACTCATACACTGCACGCGCAGTCTTAGTATCAAACCACTCTGTGGTCACAAACGCATATTTGACAAGCTTTTTTTTTTTATCATAGTAAAGTTGTGCTTGTTGTGTTTTCTTTGGCTCAGGTTCTTGTCTATGCTAGAGGAGGAGGTGTACAGCCACAGCTCTCCGATCTGGAGCCAAGACTTCTTGGCAGGAGCGTCGGGAGGGCAGATTCCTATTCACACAGGTAACACACACCCTTACAGGCTTAACAGAAACACACACCCAAACAGACGCACCACTGAAACACACCCCTGATTTTTGAATCCTTTTTGGACAATGTGAGAAATGGAATAACAACATGTTCTCATACTGTTCCTCGTCCTCCCTGTTGCTCTACAGTTATCAGCGCGCCCCCTGTGGCCAGGCCGCTGTACTACAGCACCAGCCCCGTGTCAGTGGACCCATCCACCTGCGGCAGTGTCAGTCCAGCCAGGAAAACAGCGTCTGTGTTGGAGCCAAACCCAGGTGTTACAGTCAAACCTGAAATTACTAAATTACTAAATTGTAACTCATATGGTTATAATGATGTATTATGATTATTGTTTAACATCTGACTCACATGTGACAGGAAACAGTGAGCACCAGAGTAAAGTTAGTCCAAGTTTATGTGTTTTTTGGGACTGGCACATGGCTCTCAGTAGCAAACAAATAAAATGTCACAAAAATGCCTCAAAGAAATCTTGTTTGACAGAATCTCCAAAAAGTGCAACTACCACAATTCCCCAAAACCTTAGCTCAATGTTGGCCCTAAAGCTTTAGCATGAAAGTGAAATACAGCCCAGAACTGCTCCTAACATACTGAAAATAAGTCATCATTCATAGGCAACAAGCGGAGACGAATCAATAGTAAGCAGATGTTAAATGCTGGTTAACTTCCTGTTTGGATTTGGTCACACTTCACTTCTCCGCTGATGAGTAGACATGAGATGATGATGAGTACCTTCCTCTCTGTCCATACACTGTCATAGCTGGAGAGAAGCGTAAACCCTCAGAGCCCCTTCCCCATGAGGAGAACAAGAGACCCAGGGTGGTGGGTGACATCCCCATGGACCTCATCAACGAAGTCATGGCAACCATCACCGACCCTGCCGCTATCCCTGAGGTAAATGCAGAAAACATGAAAGAAGTAATGTAAACTGTGTCCCTCTGACTTACAGGTAGAGTTTGGTGATAAATATCACGCTGTTATTTAGTTTCAAAATTATCTGATTTTGTGCTTCTTTTAAAAGTTGAATTAGTATTCCCCCCACCCCCCACCAACTGAGCTTACACAGAAAATATTGTTTTTCATCTGGCCAAAAAAAAGAAAATTTATTAAAGGATGGAATAAAGAAAGTCATTTTTGAGTAACAATAGAAATCTACGCTCACCGTCTGCTAGCTAACGAGTATATTTAATTTGACCATCTGATCTGTTGATATGTGACTTCATGAAAATTAGCCATATGTTCACAAGGACCATGAAAATAATGTAGATTAACACTGTAACGCTGTTTTTTATAAGGATGATAATGGCGATAACCATGATTCCATACCTTCCTTCCTGTGCAGACCAGTTTGTTGTCAGCCCACTCGGCTCGTGACGAAGCTGCCCGTCTCGAGGAGCGCAGGGGGGTGATTGAATTCCACGTCATCGGTAACTCCCTAAATCAGAAGCCCAATAAGCGGATCTTGATGTGGCTCGTCGGCCTCCAGAATGTGTTCTCCCACCAGCTTCCCCGTATGCCCAAGGAGTATATCACACGGCTGGTCTTTGACCCGTGGGTGCAACCACACTTCATCGTCACTTATCACATTCAGAGATGTAGTGGAGGCGACTAAAATCCACCTTTTTCATTGACAGGAAGCACAAGACGCTGTCATTAATCAAGGACGGCCGTGTAATCGGAGGGATCTGCTTCCGGATGTTTCCGTCGCAGGGATTTACAGAAATCGTCTTCTGCGCTGTCACCTCTAACGAACAGGTCAAGGTGAGAGCGCCCCCTGCTCCTCAGCGCGGTGTAGCTCCCTCTGTCGAGTTGACCTGTTTTGACCTTTGCCTTGTTTGGCTGTGTGGCTGCAGGGCTATGGGACCCATTTGATGAACCACCTGAAGGAATATCACATTAAGCATGAAATCCTCAACTTCCTCACGTATGCTGATGAGTACGCCATCGGCTATTTCAAGAAACAGGTAACACGTTATGTCCATTAATGTGAATGACACATGCTCATTACATTATAGTTGCTTTGGTCACAAGATGCGCAAATAATCCCCCCCACACCCACCTGAGCCTTTTCCCTCTGTAAACATAAAATCTTATACATAACCTGCTAAAACAAAACAAGTGAAAGAAAAAATTACCTAATGATGATTTCACTTGCTTCTGATGTAAATCAGCTTGTTTGAACAATTGAACTTTCTTTGATACTGCTGCAGTCTGCTGTGCTTTCAAATACTCACACTCAAAATTCTTCAGAACATGTTGACTTACCACCACATGGCAGCATTACACTGGTCTATTGACTTTTACTTTTCATTTTTACATGGTCTTGAACATTTCACAATAAAATAGATTTAAAAAAAAAAAATAAGATGGGTGTGTTTTTTAAGTGGGCTAATTTTTGCAGTGGTTGCATGGCCCTTTTATATACTGCTGCCGGAAAACAGATATCTCCTCCCTCCTCTCAGGGTTTCTCAAAGGACATCAAAGTTCCCAAGGCCAAGTATGTGGGCTACATCAAGGACTACGAGGGAGCCACACTCATGGGCTGTGAACTCAACCCCAGCATCCCTTACACAGAATTCTCTGTTATCATCAAGAAGCAGAAGGAGGTGTGTGGGTGTCAGAATTTTAAATTAAAACTTCCTTCTTTCTCTCTCTCTCTCTCTCTCTCTGCACAGACTCTGCATTTTTCTTAATCGATTGTCGTCTGTCTCTGTCAGATCATTAAGAAGCTGATAGAGAGGAAGCAGGCTCAGATCAGAAAAGTCTATCCAGGACTTTCCTGTTTTAAGGAAGGAGTTCGGCAGATTCCCATAGAAAGCATTCCTGGCATACGTAAGTTACTTATACTGTGGACTTTACAGTAAACAGCATGTCTCTATCTTACAGTACATCTATATTTAGCATTTTCTCCCAGTTTTAGAGACTAATCTTGGTTTTGTTATATTAACAGGTGAAACTGGCTGGAAACCTGTAGGCAAAGGGTAAGTGTGACCCTACTGTAAAAGATTTGAACTTAGTGGAGTGTCTTTGCGTTGCTTCGCCAAATGACTTGGCTAATGTTTTCCCCGTGTTGGCAAGAAGCAGGATTTCTAAATTGAGGACCGAAGACCAGTTGGCAGAAACATAATTAGATATCTAAGGTCAGCAATGATACAAGCAGCATGATATGAATAGGAGGAGGGTAGGAGGATGATAGGAAGAGGAGACTCTTACACTGTCTGCACTTTTTCATTAAGTAAAGGTTGGGAAAACAGCTCATATTAATGTCCTGGATATAACACATCTTACATACGGACAAGTCAACAAATATTTACTGTACTGTGATTATATGTTTTGTATTCTGTTTTTATTCTACTTCAGGAAAGAATTGAAAGACCCCGATCAACTGTACGGCACTCTGAAGACCATCCTCCAACATGTGAAGGTGAGGGACAGACACACACACATACACACACACGCAGAGCGCCTTTACCACATATACACACCTTTTTCTAACAAGACTGGTCTTCATGTCGTAGAGTCACCAGAACGCCTGGCCTTTCATGGAGCCTGTGAAGAAAACAGAGGCACCTGGGTACTACCAAGTGATTCGCTTCCCCATGGGTATGTATTCACAAGACTACAGTTGTACAACAGGGGGCAGACAAGGTAAAGTGGGACACACTTGCCAAAGATCAGGCTTAATAATGACTGATAAAAGAGAGACAGACTGAGAAGAAGGGACGCAAGGAGTGAGACATTGCAGATGAAGCAGTCCATGTGATTCATGCTCTGCATTGAGCCCAGTTCAATCAAAAGATACTTGCGCTTGTATTGGTGGTTTTTCACTGTTAAATGCTGATCGATTGGTATTGAAACAAGACTGAAGTGTCTCTTGTGGATAAAAGAGAAGAGGCGCTTATTGAACCAGTGAGTGTATCATAATTTTAAAAAATTTCTCTTTCTTCTCCAAACAGACCTCAAGACAATGAGTGAGCGTCTGAAGAGCAGGTACTACACGACACGCAAGCTGTTCATGGCCGACATGCAGCGCATCTTCACCAACTGCCGTGAATACAACCCTCCGGAGAGTGAGTACTACAAGTGTGCCAACTTACTGGAGAAATTCTTCTACACCAAGATCAAAGAAGCCGGCCTCATCGAGAAGTAGATGACAGGAAGAAGTTTCTCCTTACCGTAACGAAGGTTGAGATGGCCCTCGGACTATAAGTGGTGAAGGCTGGGTTGTACGAATTGCAAGTGAGAGCTGTGTGTATGGACAAGCCAAGAGTGGGACTACTGATTCTGGAGCGGTTAGGTTTCAGAAACATATCTTAATGTAAAAGGTGCACAGTGGTCTCAGATCAGCACTTTTAAAGTTGGATGTATGCAGGCCCAGATCCTGAATCAGTAGCATAGACTGATATTTACACTGAAAGATAGGCCACAAGGGAAGGCCTCATTGACAACCTGCGAGACTGTTGCTGATGTGAAACAAAAGAAGCGTTGTGTCTTCATATTTCATCATATCCCAGGGTCCCATGGAAAGAAAGGACAGCGGAAGGTGTAAAAGTAACACGTATTAAGCAGAGCAGAAAGCTTCTGTTGTTGTTGGTGTTAGACGTCGAAAGGCAACACGGGATGACAGCTGATCGGAGATTCACCACATACCTTACTTTGTCTCTCTCCCATCTCCTCTCTCCTTTCCTTTCATACTTTCATCCCCTGCCTTGTTGAATGCCTGCCTCCTCCTCCTCTCAGTTGACTCAGGTAGAGATGTTGTGAGCAGCAATGACATCTACTGTGTGTGAAGTCATTACACAACTGATACCTTTGAGGACCGTGACTGAGAGTTCAGATTTTCCTGTCTAACATAATCTTGTTCCTGTGAGCGTACGCGCCATTAATGAGGTCAAAGTTCGTCTGTGATGAGTTCATCCTGCCAAAAGAGGAATACGTACTTTAAATTTGTACAGATTTTAATTATTTTAAAGCACTTATACCCATTGTATATTTTAAATGTGTATATAACATATATTTTCTGTTTCAGAACTAAAAAAATCTTTTCTTTTTTTTTTGTATAAGCCACCTAGGGCTGTTTGACTATCAAAATGCACTTTTATTTTTTCAAGTATTAGTAAACAAATGAGAGCATCTTCTTTTCTTCAGAATTTGTTTGACATATAAATTACCGCTGTTGACTAAGGACTAATTTAATTATCTAGAGTTTATTCTTATTTATGTGCTGTAAGTTAAAAGAATTATGCTTAAGACAAGGTTAATTTATTCTTTCTTATTTGTGTCCTGCAGATGGAGATTGATAACTTTATACTTTGGAGATGAATGAAGATTGTGCAATACTATGTAGTTTTGCTGTTTTGTAAAAAGGTGTTTGTACTTTTCAAACTTTAGGAAAAAATACATTTTGTAATATGTCTGGAAAAATAATTTCATGCTCTTTGTACAACTGGTTTTAATGACATAGTATTAGCCTATTTTATAGACTGAATAAAACAGAAGTGAGGCTAATTTAGTGTCTGCAGTGATTTAACTCAAGGACATCAACAATTTTCCCAGCCTTCAGCTGATAGTTTCCATTTGCAAGATGACAGGATACAGTGTTCTGAGCTGTTCAGGTCCAATAATTATAATCAAGGTACATTATTGTAATTTCTTATTCACATTGGCAAAAGATTTTTAATTAACAATTCAAGACGCACTTATATAGCACTCTTCTAGTCTAAGAGACCACTCAAAGGGCTTTACAATACATGCTACATTCACACACACCTTCACACCCATACTCTGATGGAACAGCAATCAGGGGCAATTTAGGGTTCAGTGTCTTGTCCAAGGACAAGGACACACACATTCGGACTGGATGCGCTGGGAATCAAACCACTAACTTTCTGATTATTGGACAACCCACTCTCCTGAACCACAGCCACACATGTATGGCAACAGCATAATCATTAATGTTAACTTATATGTCGCAATAGAGCAAATTAAGTTTATTGTCATATCATACAGCAGAAGATAAAATCTAAGAAGGAATTTATTATATGACAATAATATGTTCTCATATTCAGGATCTCATAATAAAAACACGTGTAAGTGAGATGATGACATAAAACTGTAAAATCTGATTTTCAGAAAATAACCATTACTACATTTACTTAGAAAAATGGAGGAGGGAAGAACGACTATAGACATATGCAGAATAAGCATAAAACATTCACAAAAAAATCTCAAACTGATCACAGTCTCATTACATATCACATCACGTAAAGAAACAACCTTGTGAGTAAAAACAAAAAAAACAAATGATCACTTCTCAAAACTGTATAAAACAGTCAAAACAAAGTAGCTGCTCTCAGAGACATCCAACAAACGACTCATTGTATTTCTCTAATGGCTGCTGGCCACTCACTGAACTCCTTGATTTCTGCACAGACCTCCTGTCAGGCTTCTGCTTGAAAATAGGAGAACGGAGGAACTGCAAGTCCGTGAACTTGTCTCCACGCCGAAGTTTCCTGTCAATGTGAGAGTATTATTGTTGTGCATTCCTAGTGTACAAAACAGTCAGCAATTTACAGTAAGAGCAGCATTAACATGTGAACTTACGCGTTTAGAGAGGGCTCCTTGTAGTCCACCGTCATTGTGCAGCGCCGCTTGCGAGCAGGAACAGGGGTGGAGCATCGGGCATCAGAGGAAAACTTACGATAGGCTGCAGGGGACAGATTGGTCACATCACACAGACTCAAGCCCCGCCCTGCTGTCCTTACACCAAGCCCACCTGTAGAAACGTGACGGAAGATGTGATCCAGAGAGAAAGAGAAAGGGAGCAGGAGTTGTGTGTATACATGTGCAAACACCAGTGAACAACTAAAAACACAGAGTGCAATGAGTGCATGGAGAAGTGATAAAATAATGATAATATCATTTGCCAAACCTCCTGAGTGCCTTTCTATGTTGTAACAAAGCTCTTGTCTTGTAGCAGTCATACAGTGAGATTTCATTTAGACAAGCAGGTTTGGAAAGTGACAAATAGACTTACGTTTCTTGCGTGTCTTGATCCTCTGAGGCGTTTGGTGAGGTAAAAGTGGTGGAACGTCGCAGGAAGAATCACCAAAATTGGATAGGACATTGTCTATTCTCATCATCTCAGCTTCAACCAGAGGGCTGACGGGGAGCAAACAATCCTCCTCCATAACCTCACTGTGAGGCTCTGACAAACCAAGACAAACAAACACACATTAACCATCTTTAATTCACAAATTACCACTTGCAAAAACAGACACAAAAGCCCCAATAGCAACCATTCAACAATTTCCTTAACCCTGAAACCTTTGTTATTAGGTCACATAAAACATCACGCAGTAACCTCACCATGAGACAAGATGATAACACCAGGCCATACTGATAATTTCATTAGATGCAATTAGTTGATGCAAACCACAATTCATTTTGTCATTCAACAGGAATATGACAGACATAGCATTGGTATCAGTAAAATCCTAAATTCCCAGCCCCTATGCCTGTTATGAAGCTGCTTATTACTACTGCCTAAATACTCAAGAATGAATACATATAAGCACCGTGTTTTTTCAGGTTCCCTGTGGCATGAGAACCTGAACAGTTACACTATTATGACAGACATAAAGCCACCGTGTTTCAGAACATTTTCTAACCTTGGTGATTTTCCTGTCCCATCCCTGCAGGGTTAGGGCTGTTAGAGAAGCTAGAGTCAGGGGAGTGATGGTGATGAGCTTCTTCCTTTTTAGTGTCTAAAGCCTTAGGACTTGACTCCTTATCTCTAAAGACTATAAACACAAAACAATGAAATAAATGGTTTAATCATAACCAACTTCGCTTACAAAGCTATAAAATGAAGTATGAAGTTGGAGGAGTTTAAATGACAAGCCTAAAGTCTCACCTGAGATCTCCTGTTTTGAGGGGATGTTTTCTCTCTGTCTGACAACTTCAGAGGGTCGACCACTACGGGTGGCGATCACCTTGGTCTTGTCAGACAAAGTCTGCCTCCTCTTGGTTTTTTGAGGGACATACAGGCTGTCCTCTGACTCAGAAGATGGTGATGACGAGCTGGACTCATCCTGTTTGGAAGCAACAGATGACACTTCAGTTTGGGCCTGTCCTGCTTCAGGAGCCTCTCCGCTGGCGGGTGTGGACGACTGATTGTCCTCTGCCTTTGCCTTGAAGGGTGTGATGTGAACCTTCTCTTCACAGTCAAAGTCAAATGTGTCATTAAATCCCAGTGAGGTGTTGAGCTTATTGCTCTGTGGAGGAGGTGCTGTTTTGGAACGTGTGGCTGAACGGTCCCGACTCTTGGAGCGGGCTCTGGGTTTGGGATTCTCCCATGGTTTCTTTAATTGGGCACGCTCTGGTCTGCGGCCTCTCTCAGGTTTCCGTGCAGCCGGTTCTGGTTTGGTGCGGGGCTGCTGCTGGACTTGTTTCTTATTGGGCTGCCGTTGGTTGTTCTTTTTAGGTGGGACAGGTTCAGGAGTAGAGTGCTGAAATTCCTCAGTGTCAATGGGATCTGCCATTTCTGGTTCTGTTCCTTGCTGTGGATTTGGATTTTTATCGTCACTGCAAACAGGACTTGCTACTAAAGCCCCCAGGCCTGCGATGGGGTCCCCCTCACTGATTAAACTCTGTTCCTGCACACGCTCAGATCTCCTCCTGCTTCTTGTATCTGCGTGCCGACGGCGTACACCCACTGTAGGTGGCAAGGTAACATGCTTGTCACATCCATGTTGACCATTGTTTTCTGAGGGCTCAGGCTCTGTGAAGAAACAGACAAAAATCTACCTTATAAATTACACCAACTCAATTTTGGGATTACGATAAATGCAATAGTTAATTGAAATACTATAAACTGTACATGACAGCGGTTATGTAAGAATCTGAAAATGAAATTTAAATTTGGTTGTGGATCAGTCTGAGAATAACTTATTATAATTATTATTATAATTATTATAATTATTTTCATTATCTATTTAGTAAAAACTTATAGCCTGGAAAGAATGCTAATCAATTTCTTCTGAAATTAACAAACAAAATGTGTATTTCTACTCTTTTCTTGCTTACTTTTATGTTTCCATTTCTAGCTGATTATGAAGTATGAAGATTATAGTCACATTCTGAAATCTAAAAACTTTGTCAAACTTTACCATTCAAAATTCATAGCTTCAAGTCAGTGATATAAAAATACTCAGTTGTGAGCTAATAGTTACTATGACTTATCCTTAACATTGACTTGGATTATTACTATATAATGTGTGTGTGTGAGTGTGTGTGTGTGTGTGTGTGTGTGTGTGTGTGTGTGTGTGTGTGTGTGTGTGTGTATACCTGCAGAAATTGGTGAGGCTTTGCTCACAATGGGATCCTCAACATTCTGGATGATCTGCTTTCTCCTGGAAATCGAAAGGAAACAAATACTCAAAGTCATAAAACGCAGGATAAAGGATGTGATCAAATTTTATGTGATAAATTGTTGATTAAAAAAGCTACCTTGCTAAATTCACATGGTGCTGAGGTTCTACCGGGATGTTTGCAGGCTTAGTCTGAATCAGCACACAAAGAAATAAAATATTTTCCTTTTTTACAATAACACACATTACTTTAAAATCATTTTTATTTTTTTGGAAAACCATAAGAAAATCCAGAAGCCCCTCAAATGTGAAACATGGACTGGATATGAACAAAAGCAGATGACAGGTCTCCAAACTGTACCTCTGAAACACTTGCTGCCAGAGCTTCCTGCTCCTTGAGCTTCCTCTTGAGCAGAAGGAGGTGAAGGAACAGAGCCTGTTGCTCTCTTTTCAGCTGCAGGATCACTGCATTGGCTTGCCTCACTTTTTCCTTCTCAGCTTGCAGGGCTACGGCCAGAGACTTGTTGTTCTGCTGAACACCCTTCAGAATGGTGTGTGTGGAGTTAGCCCCTGGGAGAAAACATTTTTGTTTGTTTGATAAATTCCCATCTTCATATCAACATCTCATACATCTTGCAAGTACATCCTTCAATCGATGAATATATTTTGATGCAAGTGCATATTGTGGAAAAGTACGGAACTTCAATAAAACTGTTGCCGTGCAAGTTATGCTTTCATTTCCTCACCACTGCTTTTGTTTATCATTCTGGATCGTCCTCTGTTGGGAGCAGAGGCACTGGCCAGCCGTTTGTTCCTCTTTTCCTTCATCTTCTCCTTGATGTCTTCCAGACTCTGCTGGAAGGACTTCTTCTGGACCCGTTCTTTCACCATGGCTCAGGATCTTTGATCAGTTCAAAGTGTTTTATGTTGTCCAGCTGATCAACAGCGCAGCATGATGATGATAAACTTTAATGATGACCTAAGCTAACCTGCTAGCTAAGTTAGCACGCTAGTTGACGTTAACGTTAGTTAGTCCGACAGGATTCAGTAGCTTCAGTAATATGTTATTTATGAAAGCAACTTACCAGCATGTGTATATCGCCAAACTAGTAGGAGTATAAATTATCGCGTCAAAATGCGTTAATTTTTTTATTTAGGCAGCAAAATAGTCCATTATGTCTCAGTTTATTCGACTTTCTCAGCGAGTTGATGTTCGAATGTTGAGCCACGGCTGCTGATTGGTAGGGACGTGAGACGACGTCACTTCCTCCAAGTGAAAAAGCCCTTTAGCTAGATGGCGCTAATGTACAGCAGAAGATTAAACCACATTTCCCTGCAGAGGAGGTGTACCTGATTTAGCATTCGTCATTCGTCTGTTCTTCTGAGACTAAACAGTAGACTACCACTCTGCAAACCAAATATCTAATTATAATTCTCGGTGTTTCAGTCAGACTCTATTCATTTTTTTTCCTGTCTGTCTGTTTGTTTGTAGCTAACAAACAAAGCAAAGTGGAGAATATGCACCACTGGGAAATGGAGGTAAAGAACATTTCTTTAAAAATGGAAATAAAATTAATACTCATCAAGGGTCAGGCTCATTCAGCCCCTCCAAAATGACTAATTGAGTATTTATAATTGACTGCTAGAGATAAGAGCTTGAGCGGTGCTCTGTAAAGTGCTCTGCTGCATGGATGGAGCTGATAATTGTGTTAATCTAAAAGCCCATAGACAGGCAGTTTGAGTTATATTCCTTGAGGTTTTTCTTAAACTCTCATAGCTCTTTCATACTTAGATAACACAGTAGCACAGAAGGCAAGTTCATTATTAGATGAATAGCCAACAAAATTTTAATTTGAACTAGTAAGTCTTACATTATGCTCCAGTGTCCAGCCTCTAATCTTTTACTGTTTTTTTTTTTTTTTAAATATAGGACATAAACACATATACATATGCCTTCATGCATACACACAACTTTCTTTCTTAAAACCATGCTTCAATGTTTTAAGTGCCCATTCCTACCCTTCTCAGGTTTTGCTCAATAAATGTTCCATAAATATCATCATGATCTCATTTACTTTCCCAAGTCAAAGTCAAACACGCGTGTCTTACTTGGCAGGATGCAGGGAAGAAACTTGCACCTTTCCTGCATGGCACTGTAGCTAATGTAACATCCATTTGAACCTTTTGTCAGTGAGGATCCAAGAAAGTGTCCATAACAGCCAACTGAATGGCATATTGAGGCTGCAAAAAGGGCTTTGGCAAAGCATGGGTGTTGTCAGTGTCACTCTCTGAAAACAAATGACTTCAGCAGGGTGCCTCAGCTGTAAAACAGGCCTGTACTTTCAGGCAAGACGCTTGAGTAAAGCATGCGGACAGTTCTTGATTTGGCTTATTTTTCTCACAGATGTTCTCAATGGGATTATTTCCATATTGTTTATTTAAGGACGTAGCAGTTAAGCTTTATTACAAACGAAATAAATAAAAAAATGTATTACAGTTGAAAATCCCACATAAACTCTTGCTAACATTGTAAGTTCTTTTTAGTAATAGACATGGCCTTTAAGTATGGGTAAGAGGTGTTGTAGGTAGGGGTGCTCTGTTACTAAGTGAACCATACAAACCTGAAATGACTCACTGTTTTAATAATAAGATCACTTCTGTTTACATAAAAGGTGTATTATTCTTGCTAAAAGCAAGTAAATGTTACAGCTGTTCCCTCACAGCAGGGAAATAGTGAGTGGTGTGTTTTGTGTGCAAGAGTGTTTTTGTGAGTCTGTCTGTATTAAAAAGAAAAAGATAGACATAAAGGGAGGGAGAGAAACACAGAACGTATGACAGAAAGAAAGCCAGAGGGACTCCACAGGTTTCAGCTCAGCTTGCTTTAATGGACAAATCCATCACACAGTCATTTCCTACCACCCCTGACTATCCATGTGTCAGATGCCTGGAGAGAAACTTATTATCACAGGTACAGGAAAGGGACAGAAAAAGGAGGGGCTGAAAATAAAATTGAGTGAGTGTTGTGGCAGCCAGATAAATTAAGACACAGTAAAAATACAAAGAACAGATTACTATGGATGTCAACACAGATGAAGACATTGCTTTTTTTGGTGTGGAAGTAGCTAGTGCAAATGTATTCATCTGTGATGCACTGCTATCATTATCAAGAGATCACAAACTCATCTCTGTCCAGTCAGATCTCTAGCTCCTCCATCCTTGTCCAGAAACTTTGGCTGGCCAATGAAAAGATCATCTGCTTTTCTGCCAGATGAAAAGTATTAGCTCTAATCTGTGCACTCACCTCAGCTGCAGCCAAAATACACAGCCCTACTGTTTAATATGGAAAATATGCGTATGGTGCCATACTCACAATTTATGGTAATGAAATCATAACACAGGTTGTGTAATCAACCCCAAAAGCAAAGACAGAACTCTAAGAGAGAGGCAGCTCGGGATATCAGGTTATAGCTTGTCTTATAGATCTTAGATTGATGCGAAACTGTAGGACAGATAACCAGCTTTGCCACCTACATCTGTAGAATGTTTTTTTTTAGCTTAGTTTATTTGGCATTACAAGAGGGAGAATGTCATAGCACAGTGATGTGAAGATAGCAAAGACACTGGTGCCAGGTGCCTAAGTGACATTATACCAACAATATACCAACATAATTAAAACCTATTTCATCATCATCAATAAACTCACTCCAATTTTAACCAGTGTGGTGAGCTTACTCCTTCAACAGATATAAGCTTGAATTGAAACCTCATTTTGAATTTGCAATAGTAACTGATTTTAATGTGCAAAGGTAACCTATCGTGCACAACAGAACCCACAAGAGCAGGTACCAAGGCACGAGTCTGTGACACAAGCCGGTGGTGGGGTATGGTCAACAGATCAACAATCAGAGTTAGATTTTAAAGTCTCTTGTCCAAAAAAGTGCCTCAAATGCCCCTTCAAGCCTACAGTAGAACACAATTTATCATTTAATGAACAAAATGACCATATTTAGAGGAGATGATGGGTCCAATGGCACAGTGTTTACTACAACTGTACCATCCTTTGTATTCATTTAATATTGCAAAATTATTCAAACATGACAGTTTTCCATATATAGATGTGAGGATGTCTAGTGTCTGACTGCACTGCTAACAAACTAAATTGAGGGAGCACTGCTTTACCAGCGAATCTCTTTGAACCCAGATGACAGCAGCTCTGGGCCACAGACACACAATCGGTTCACTGTGGGTTGCATCTTGGTCATTATGTCTTACAGCCTGCTCTTCAACACCCTGCTGAGCCATTTACTTCACAGCCAACATCCCCTCCGTTTACTGATCTGTTGCTCCATGCCATACTGCTGCACTGCCTCCACTGGACCGGAAAGCCTCACAGGGACTAAACAAATTCTGTCTGGTACTGCAAGAGCAACAATAGCTACTTAGGAGCAAACTGGTTGGTTGAATTGATGGCTGTGTCTGAACTTTCAACTTTTGCTCCCTGGACAGCTGTGGAAGCATGCTGGCCGAGACAGATGGTGCTTGTGCCACAGCTCCCCTCTGCCCACTCACCTTTTGTCTGCCCACTAGAGCTGGAGAAACACAGCTCTCACAGAGCAGCGTGTACAGCTATTGGGGTGTGGGACTGCCAACCTTTAGATGTACAATACTTAGAACAGTTTAAGATGGAGGGATTGCTGTTTATCAAATGGCCAAAGACCGTGAGGTCTGTGAATGATTCAGTCATAACAGTGACAATAGCCTAGTATATTTTTTTGAATCATATGAGTATTTTTCAATCAGATCCCTGTAAATAAATATCATACTTATGTGACACAAATAGATCTTACTAGACATATTTGCTTTTTCACCAAGATTAAGATGAGAAGACTGACACAAATTTCACATCTTTGTGGTAAATATGTAATTGGAACCAGCAGCTTATAGCATCAAGGTTTACCTCAGTTTATTTTTATTTAACTTAAACTTTATTTATACAGCACTTATTCGTATGCTGATGTTTAAAACGTATTTTGTAAAGAAAGTTTTGGCTTGAGAATATAGATTGCAGAAGTATTTTATGTTTTATTTTCCAGTCGAGTTTAATAAAATCCTTTTTTTCCATCTCTCATTTTTGTTGGTCATAGTCTCATTGCAATTACCCATGACCACCTTTCTTTTATGATTTGAATTAAAATGCAATGTGCAGAAGTCCAAATGCTGCATCTTCATGCCAAAAGCTTATTATAGTCTTTTTTTTTCTACGTGAACAGCAAGTAAAACGGCCCTCACATGGCATGCACAGTTCTACTTTGCGCCTTTGTACTCTCTCCAGGTAGCAGAGAATAAAAAATTCCCTGGATGCCAAGTCAGGCTTTTGTGTTGCTGACATATGTTTATGTGTGCATGTGCGCATGCATGCCACAAATTTGATAGAGGAGTGAGAGACAGAATTCCAGTGGAGAGAGTGAACGTAATTGTGAGATAACGAAAGAAAAAAGACAAAAGGCGAAGGAGAGAAGGCAGTGAAGGCTGGCAAGGGAATGAGCCAGGGAGTTAGGGGCCAGAGGAGGTCTGGATTCTGACAGCCTGTGGAGAATTGAGCATCCCACACACAGATGTTCACAATCACTACCCCAGACAATTAATAATAATAATAATGACCGCTGTGACAACTGGGAGATTTGGGAGGCAGTGATTGATTGGATGATAATTCTGTGAATTGGCTGGTGGAATTATTTACTTTGGAGTGGCTGCGGGAGACAGAAGCAGAAAATATCTAACTAATTAATCCAGTTTGGTGTCAGCTGTCTGATGAAAGACCAAAACAAGAAGAGAAGTCATAGAAAGTTGAAAAAGCAGCAATAACGCAGCCTCTGACCTGATGAACTGAGTTCAGTCTATGAGAAAATGACTATTAAAAATGACTATCATTTAGATAATGTCAGCATGGAATCTCATCAGCAATCACCCAGATTTAGACACAAAAACAGTCCTGAGACAGAATCTAAAAGCCTGCATGAAGTGTATCCACACCATAAACCTACTGTAGCTCCTCAGATCAGTGACTGTACTGTAGCAGCAGCACACCCTCTCTCTATACCTCTAGGCTTTTAAAATGAACTTCCTCTAAAACATGAGCTTACCAAAATGAGCTACACATTGCTTTAGGCGGCAGTGTAGTAAACCTCATCAAAAAGACAGACAATAAAGTCAGAGAGAACATTCCTGGTTTGATTTATCTCAGAGAATGAAGCTGGAGGGGATGCAGGGGGGACAAAGGTTTATCTGTACTCTTAAGTAATAAATAGTCCGAAAAAAGCCTTCAAAGTTTCCCGAAGCTAAATAAAGTCGACGGATGTGCCCTTTTCATTATGTTTTTAGGCAAATACCTGAACACAGACCAAGGAAAGAGTGTCTTTGCGTGCTGCTAAGTAGCAGTAGAGGATGAAATGGGCTTAGGTCAGAGTCTGAATACAGAGAGTTATGGGTTTGGGAGGCGGTGATGCCTGACTGATCTTGGCACATCTACATTTCTGTCGGCGTCTAGGTGAACACGTACACAAGGAGCTGAAAGGACAAGACGACTGTTCTACTACTTCTACATCCTTTCAGCTACAGAAACCATTCAAATATTTAAATGTTCTGCTCTTTAAGAATATTTTGCTCGTACCCTTTCTACTGATTAAATATTCAGCTTTTTTCAAGAAATTTTCACGATTGAAATTAATGGATTGAATCTTCAAATCCTCTTCAACCTACTCTGCATTATCACAGTCTAAGTTTGCCTGCTTTTGCAACTCCTCTCCAGATTTTTACATTAGTGTCTATGTGGCAGAATGTTCACAGCGACCTCACACACAGAGTGCGGTTAAGCAGCTCAACTCTTCTATAAATTTCTCTTTAACTTGTTCTCAATCCCCAAATTTTCACTGTCACACATAATATTCTGCCAGAACGGAGGCAAATTTGTCTTCTTTCACACATGGAGGTATTTAAGCAGTAGGACTTTTCTGCCTCTAAGCAACAAGATACCTCTTCAATTGCTCCATAGACTTCAATGTTAAATGACCTTTCCACTCTTCAGCAAAAGCACAAATGTAGGTACTTTTTAAACTGTGATATAGCAGTTATTTCTGACATTATCTACATAGAAAAGTCAACACCTTCAGAAATGTCTCTTGAACTCATGGTGAAGAAATGTCAGCAGTATGAAGTGAAGTGTCTCAAGTGGTCTCCAGTGGGGTTCGCTGTGTGCTACCAGTAGTTCTGTCTAACATTATGCTATTTCTACCGCCACACAGACACACAGACACACACACACACACACACACACACACACACACACACACACACACACACACACACACACTAATATTCAGGGAATTTGTGCTTACATTCAGCTTTTTTTTCTAACTTTTCTTCTTATATATATATATATAGCTTTTTTAAGGACATTTTTACAGTTGAAGTGCATGGACAGAATCTTCAAATGTCTTTAAATCTACTCCACTTTCAACTACTTCTGCATACTTTAAGCTACAGGCACCATTTATCACTTTCAGATTTCAGCTTCCTGGTATTTTCAGCTTTTGGCTTTTTCATCTTTCAGCTTTTTCATTTTTCAGGCAATGCATTTTAGCCATTTCCAGCCTTGCTTGGAAAATTTATTTCAGCTTTCTAGTTTATTTGATAAACGCGTATTTTGAAGCATTAAATTTAAGTTTAGACATATTTTCTTCAATGATCCATTGGGGCTGCTTTCACACTCCAAAAGGTAATAAATAATTGTTTGGAATCAAATATGAGTATCCACAGCCATTTTTTATTGGAAAATAATAAACATCTTGAGTCAAGCATGCTGATTGGCATTCATACTTTCAGTCATATATGCATATCTGTACACGCAAACACACAGCGTTATAGTCATCATGGAAGTTCACCATTCTGCATCTTTCTTAAATCTATGTTAAACTGCAAAGTCCATTTTAAGAGGGACTTTCTTGAATGTTATACAGATTATCTATAAATCTATAAAAGTTAATGGAATAGAGCAAAAACGCTGTAAAAAGTTGTACTTCTGTGATGGCTACATCTGTGCATGCACTCACACATTCACACACACGCTCATATCACAGCTCATTTGCTGCTTTGTATTTCCTCCATCCCAACCTGTCGTATGGTTCTGGCCCCAGCAAACAGTCTTCAGTCTTGGTCCATGACACCCACAGTATCTGTTGGCATGTGGAGTACAGCAAGCCTGTCTTATATCACATCTTGTTCAGGTCTCAGGTCTGCGTTCAGCTGTAGTTCAGAGCTGATTGAGACGTTGGCGGGGTCAGTAGGGAGAAAACAGAACTGGTGTGTGTGTTGAACAGATGGGTCCAGGGGCTGGATGCAGCAGCGCCTGGGGGAGGGGCTGACTCTGAAACAGGGCAGGGCTCGAGTTTGAAGCAGGCCGGAGAGGGAAGGGGGGCAGCGTTGCCATGGCAGCAGCAGCAGCAGCAACGGAAAGTTGACGCTGTAGGAGACACGAGGCCAGAGGTTTGGTCAGGTCTTGGTTCTTCCGTAGAGCCAGCCGAATCTGAGGAGGAAACACAGGCAAACAAACTGTAATCAAGATTTTTTTTTCTCTGAAAAGGAAATGGATCTTAAGTACGAGTTTAGAGGAGAGACCAGAGGAGGACAAGGAGATGGCCAATAGATGTATAAGCTGTCACAGTTATCACCAAACAATCTTATCAAGAATCTGCTCTTTTCTCCAAAGTAACATTACTTTGGAGAAAAGAGAAGATTCTTGATACTCCCGTTTTACTCAAGAAGCATCTGTTTCCTTTCAGCGTCACGGGAGTAAAACATTTCAGACTTAAGATTCTTCAACCCCTATCACTGACGATTTGTCTCATTGGCAGTAGGGAGTGGAGCTTCCTGGAAAAGGCTCTAGAGAATCAGCTCATGTACACAAACACACTGATGAGGGTGAAAATAAATCAAGCAGCAGCAGAGTACTCACTGCCTGGAAACTCTGGTGACGCTGGGTAGGAGTGTAGGGGCTGAACTTAGGCTTGGCTGGTTTACCTGCTGCTCTGTCCTTGTGTCTCCTGCTGCTGATGTGCTGGAGGGGAGGAGAGGGACAGATAGAGAAACTCACAGATAAATAAGCCCTGACAGACACAGGCAGCAGCATAAAGACGGAGCAGACAAAGAAAGAAGCTGACAGTCGCCTTTGCTTGGAAATTTGAATAATCAGTGAAGAGGAAATTAAAGGAAGCCTAATCAAAGTTCCTATGCTGAGGATTCAGGCAGAATGTTGATATCGTGTTGGCTCTGACTTTGAGATTCAACATATTCATGAGGGGTGGGTTTGGAAATCTTTTTGATTTGATTGACAAACGCAAACAGATGGCTTCGGCCAGTGCGACACACAATCGGCAGTGAACTGCTAAATATTCATGAGCACCTGGCCAAAGTTAACTTTCAGATATGGGGACCAACACTATGCATTCATATCACGAGCAGAGACGCGAACATCATATATTCAGGTGTTCAGTGAAACAGACTAAGCTCAGTGTCTTTGTGCTCATTATGTTGAAGGATCTGTGATTTTTAACCCACTTAAAGCGACAGGTGTGAGATGTTCACACCTATCACCTGCTTTACTGAGAGAATGGCAAATTTGTGTGACAGTTGACTTTTCATAGCTTTACAGGCCCAAAAAACGAACTGTCACCTGCCCACTGCTCACCCTACTTAACCCGTGATGCAACTATGGTTAGTTAGCGAGTTACTCATGTTCTTGTTTGTGTCATGCACATACAAGCCCACACAAACTTGCAAATGTTTTCCGTAATGTTCAATGTTACGACTATAGAGAGTGAAATTCGTCTCTGTGTTTATCAGAACAACAACGAACCTACCTAAGCTTTATTTTTCATTTGGCATTCTTAGCAACAAACCTGTTTGAGCTGAGTCTCGGAGTTCACGTGCACATCGCAGATCTCACAGTGGAAAGTTTTGTTCTGGAGTCCAGTTGACGACTCAGACGGCACGGCCAGCTTGGCCTTCACCCCCGTCCTCGGGAACGACTTGATGGCCCCATCGCCACTTCTAGCCTCGAGCATTGTCTTGTGCTTAGTGCCTGTGCAGATATAAAGCCATATCAACAGAGTATATCAACACTGCACAAATTGGACAGAGGGATTGACTTCTGCAATACAGTAGAGTTTCTCACCACTGTTGTGGGCCTGCAGCTGCGAGGCAGAGTTGACAGCCACCTTGCAGAGGGAGCAGTAGAGAAGACGTATAGCTTTCTCTTCTTCCGTCTCTTCCTCGGGAGCAACCCCCACGTCTCCATCTCTTTGTGTCTCTCTCTCTGTTGTCCTCGGGCTGGGTGACAGCGAGGTTTCCGAGGGCGCTTTCACAGTTTCAGTGGGGCCGCTGCTCAGCGGTGCCGCCTCGGAGGTAGAGTTTGGGGCTGAGGGTTCTGAAATAAACCCAGAATAAAACAGACATGACATTAAAAAGACAGAGTGCAAAAAGCAGTGTGCAGAGCAAGAGAGCAGACAGAGAGGGAGACGGAGACTGAGGAAGTTGGATGATTGGGGGGGGGGGGCAAACATTTTTCCACTTCTATGAAATTCCTGAATTCTTTCAGCTTGCAGAAATACTAATTTTATGACTTGCTCGAAGAAAGAGATAAAAACTCACCAGGCTACAGGTGATTATGAGCTCTATCAACCTCTGTAATCGCACTAATAATCAATGATTTCCCCTAGGATCTGTCTCCCAGCACTAAGACGCACAGTTTTGTATAGAGATGATTTGGCTCTATTATCTTTTGTGAGACTGAATTGTGGAGGTTCCCTGGAGGAGCGTGTGCTGATTTAAGGATTCACTCTTTGCTAATAATGATTAGCTCTGCCTAGCCGAGAAAGTGTCTGTTTGTTACCATTGATTCCCCACTCTGAGAGGCCAACGAGGCTGTTTGCTGCAGTAATATTCAGAGAGCGCTCCTGCCGTCTCATCCACTTCCCTCAAACTAACTCTGAACTGGAAGTGATCACTCGTTCTTCCTCTCAAACAAACAATTCTCATATCAGCGTTGTCATGAAAAATTCTTCAATCTTCTTGCTCTTTAGCTCGCAGCAAGATGTATTATTTTCATTTCTCAACACCCACACATATGCAGAAGTAGCTCATCAGCACTGGCACATGTATATACGCTGGAAAGCAGTCGGCGCTTTGACACACCTCCACACTTGAGCTGACACATTTCCAGGCACACATGTCCTGTAGGTGCCGGCACAAGCACAAGTACTGTACCGCGACCCACAGATCATATGCAAAGTATTTGCGGTGTGCTTTTGATCTCAGGAGGCCACTGAACGAGGTCAGTAAATGTAGACATGAAGAAGGAGTAGAGGATAATGCTCAACCTTTAATCTCTTCACTGTAAAACCCAGAGCAGCAGGAGGTTTATCACATCAAAGAGTTAAAGTCATGACTGGGAAAAGAAGGTTTGAGCTGTGCGTTCGTATATCTAACGCTGTCATACATTTGATGTCTGAATACACACACACACACACACACACACACACACACACACACACACACACACACACACAGGGGAAGCATGCGTGCCTGCAAAGACACACACCTCCTGATGTTGTTTCAGAGCTGGAGGGCTGTGAGCAGGGTGACGAGAGGATTTGCGATGTGGATTCCTTGGCGACTGGTTCAGAGGTCCTGATCTTTGAATCTGGGGCGTCCAGAGCTTTCAGCCTTTTTGCATGTTTGGTGCCACTGTAATGGGAGGAAGCCTGCACCTGTGTGCACAACAGCAAACAAGAAGGTATAAACCACCTTGCACACAATTATTTAGTTATGTAAACCTGACAATGATTTTACTTTAAGTGACAAAACTTGACTTGAATGTGATCAAAATGTAGCTCCAGCACAGTTTTAGAGGCTGCTCTCGTTCCCACATTAATTGACAGGTGTTTTAATACACAGACAAACACCAGGCAAAAAGTCGATCAAAGTTTGTAATGTTCCTGATGTAAGTGCTTTCTTACATCAGTTGCAATTGTAAATATTGAAGTAAAACAGCCTCTTGCTTTTCTTTGTATTTTTTCTGACAGTGATTTCTGTGCTACAGTTTCTCAAACATTCATTGTTGTTTGAAATATGAATGGTGATATTGTATTGCAGTGCAGCACATGATACAGTAGTCCTTATGAATCATTCTGTAATAAGTGCAATGGGAAAAATAATGTTCTAAACAGATCAAATATAGAGAGGTGTGCACATTTCACCCAGCTCCAACCCTTCAGAACCAGTACAACAGCCAAATACAAGGGCAGGTCTCCTCAGCCATTCAACTGTCATGCAAGGGTGTGTGTGAGAAATAAAAACACCCTGACAGAAAAACAATTTAAAGTGTGCTTCCCACACTACACCACCCACTTCAGAGTTGAACCTCAGTCGGCAGACTCCGCAGGAACTGGGCTTCCTCTTCAGCGGCGAAGTGAGCCCGAAGCCTGGGCCAATCACAGCTTTATGGACGTGATCCATCTGCAGCAAAGCAGAAGTGTAACGTTAAGGTCATGACTGCTTTAGGATTGCGAAAGACAAGTCACCTAAGCTGTAAATGATATGCTGTCTGCAAGCGAATGTGTTCCTTTCAGAAAAGCAAATATCTATAATATCTCAGGTTAGAGGTGGGGGGTTGTAAGAAGCAGCTGAATGGGGCAGTAGTCAATCTGGCACCCAGTCAGGTGCATGGACACAATATCAAACACACAGCTGGTGCAACACACATTACACATACAAATGTGCACACGGACACACAGCAACATTTACAGTCATTTACTAGAGGCAGCAGGAAGATATTCAGACTGTGGAAACGACCTGACCCAGACTAAACCATAACATGGTTAAAGTGACACTGCACCATGTTAGAACCTCAGTTCTAGCTCAGTCATTGGCTAGGTTGATGCTGCATTTCCTAAACAAAAAGCAACGAAGCTAACTAGCAGGACGCAGGTTCAGATGGACAGCAGGGAAGTAGATGATGTAGCAGATGTAAGTTGAAAAAGTCTTTCTGCAGTGAAAATCCGTTCGGACCACCATGAAACAAACTTGACCACATCCCCTGCTCTCCATAACAGACAAACTACAAATCTTTTACAGTCATCTTTAAAACCTACAGGGGGTGAGTGTTTCCTAGCCCAGCCCTGTACTAAGAAGACTCCCTGAGACTGACCCTGCAGACGCTCTTTCCACTAGAACAGCGTGAAATGAAGGTGGGGTTTTGAAACATTCCTTGCAAAGTGTGATCAATTACCATTACCATCCAGAGAAAACAAAGCTGTGTAGTTCTAAAATCATGTGTTTGTGTTGTGGTGTTTGATTGCCCAGTACGGCGAGCAATGAAAAAAAAAAAAAAAAAACACTAATCATGAAATTACCTCTCCACCTGCAGACTAGTTCTCTTTATGAGTGTAAGAAAAGGTAATAAACCTCCCTACGTTTTTGCATGTGTATGTGTGTGTCTGTGTACATAATACTGACCACACAGTGCTGTGCACCTCTGGACATTACCTACTGGAGGTTTTAATGAGCACATATACACAGCGTAATAAAACCCAACTGGCCTGCACGGACCAAAGCAAACCTATTACCTGTGTTGAAATGTAGGGAGTCATATAAGCAGCCACAACCAGGGAGGCTTTATGGAAATGTGGCTGGAGGTGACGTAAGAATTTATGTGTTGTTATGGGTCTGCCAGCTCGTTCTGTAAGCCCTGGGAAAGATGTAGCACTGCACTGGAGATAGTGCCTGTTTCTTTAGTGCCAAAGATGAATTCTTTGCCTTTCAAAAGTGAAAAATGCAACAGGGGCTCTCTCTTTCCCTCTGTTTGTGTGTGTGTGTGTGTGTATGTGTGTGTGTGTGTGTTTGTGTGTGTGTGTGCGCACGAGTGCGTGCGTTCTTGCTCATTTTCTTTGATCATCACTCCAGGCGGCTGCACTGGAATGCATGTCTTCACTCATTGGTCTCTGATCTCCCTCTGTTTCCCTGCAGCTGTTTGTGCATATGAAACTCAAACAGACAAATATAAAAACAAATGCAGCACTTTTGTGTAACGTGTAAAATGCAAATCATGAAATTATAAAAAAATAAAAAATAAAAAAAAATCTTAATGAGATATTTGGAATAACCATGACGTGTTATGTATGGTATAGATTGTATAATGTAACACATGAATAACAACACGGCCACATTAATGAATAAGGAGGTGAGCGTAGTTTCGTGTTTGTCTGAATGAGTCTGAGCCGTTTAAGATCAGTAAAAGCTTGTCTCATCCCCTCCTCCATCCTCAGCCCCAAGGCTCCTGTATCACCATCTGACCTCCCATCACACATTCCTCCCTTCACCCCTCCATCTGCTCCCCTCTGAACCCTCTGCCTCTCCCTTCGCCTCCGTCTGATCAAAGTCACCTCTCTGCCTCCCCGTAGACTCACTCTCTTACCCCTTTCTCCCACTCCACACACTCTGCGATGGACTAGCACCTGTGACAAAGTCATTTCGCCCTTCCCACTCACTGGCCGTTCTCTCTGTGTTCCGTACGCACACATACTACATCACCTGCTGAAACAACTCCTGCTTATTGTGCCATTAAAAGCAATGAAAGCAGCATGTTTTTAGTGGATGGTACAGCAAATAAAGACATCCACCACAGAGCATCACTTGTAATCAGCACATTCCATCTAGAAACTTCCTCACACAAAGCGGTGGTGATGTGTCAGACATACTCAGCTCCAGGGAGTGAGTTATGACTGAAACATATGGTCGAGTGAAGTAAAGCAGACTTTTACCTGGAGCACAGTCAAGAGTCTCAACATTTATAATGACGAATCTTCCTGGATTTACATTTTGTACCAGCGTGAGAGCTATGTATGAATGCGTGACGTCAAGCACCTAAAACAGGGTGGGTTATGATGAATGAGCTGCTGCTTTTGGTTCTTTGTCATTTAAATTATTATTTGCCTGGAAACAAACACACTTTTTGTTTCCATTTTCAGAAAAAAAAAAAAAAAAGTGCCAAACTAGCCAGTGAAGTCCCAGTTTGCAGCACTAGATCCCTGGCTCACGACAAACATCCACACACACACATGCGTGCAACCCTGTAACCATGACAACCCACAAGTGGGCACTAAACAAACTCTTTACAGAGGCCAACACACATTATATCTACATTCACAAGAGGATGCAGGGTTACACACAAACACACACACACACACACGCACGCACGCACACACACACACTTTGAAAACACACACATAGAAACACACCAGAAAAAACTCAGGCAGCAGCAGGAGTTCAGCTGTGTGGCCACTTACTTAACACCCACAGGTTCAAATTAGAGGGAGAAGATTCCCTTTACACTGTGAGTTCCTTTTCAGTTTGCTGACATAATATGCTTTTTCTTTTTTTTTGTATTTTCAATGGTACCACAGGTTTCCAGTCAACAATACTTACAATACTTAAAAACTCAAAAAGAAACCAAGGAACACGTCATCCTGACCTCTAAGGTGTCATTCATGTAACAACAACAACAACAACAACAACAATGAATCAATTAATCAATTAGTCACTCAAACAGAAAATTAATCATAAACTATTTTGATAACAATTTAATCCAGTCATTTCTTTTTAAAGCAAACGTACCCAAAATATATTGGTTCCAGTTTCTCCTTTTTCCAGTGCAGAGTAATTTGGGGTTTGGGACTGTTGATAAGGTAAAACAAGACATTTGAATAAGTAACATCGTGCTTTGGGAAATTACAAATATATATATAAATATAAATATAAATATATATTATAGATTAAATGATTAAAAGATTATTCAAGAAAATAATGAGCAGATTAACCGATAATAACAATAACCATCAGAGGTAGAGGGGACTTACAGTTTATACTCATATACTTGTACATATATATATATAATTAATCAAAGACCCAATAAAATGAAACAAAAGAGAGAGACAGCAGTTTTCAATAGGTGAGAGTGGATGTGACTCAGCAGGGAGAAGGTGATGGAACAACAACAAGCTGTGCTCACTCTGACTTTAGAGCGAAGGTCGTCCACCGGGAGAAAGCGCAAGAGACTAACAATTTCATCAAGATTTTTTTTTTTTTTTTTTATTTCAACTATTTGTGATGCAGGACGAGAAGGGTCAGTGGAGAAAAGGGATGGAGAGATGAGGAGCTGAAAAGCATGAGAGAAGATGAGGGATGGGGAAGCTGACAGCAGGAGACTAAGTGGAAAATACATACAAAGAGAGGTCTGAAGTGAAGAGGGCGACGGTGCAAGAGCAATGCAAGAAATGGATGGGATGGCTGGAGAGAAGAGGAGAGCAGGGTGAAAGGAAAGGAGAGAGGGCCGAGACCCGGACCGATGCCTGACTTCTCCTCAGGTGGTTACTTTGGCAAAGAGAATGAGGTTACACACACATACAGCCCTCACACACAAATTTACTACACTGCACACTGCAACAGTCCAGCAAATATACATGCCACTCGCTCCTTTTAAACCCTCAATTTGTCTCTCTGTATATCTCTTCTAGGCGTCTAAGAGCAGATCACAGATTAGAGATGAGACCAAAGCGAAGAAAAGGGAGGAACAAAAGGAAAATTGTCAGTTTTGCTTCAGAGTGGCTATTTGGCAAGACTCAGTGATGGGCTTATTAGTGGTTTGCAGCCTCTTCACTTCATATTGGGTTTGGTATTAACAAAAGTGTGAGGACAAAAAAGAAAAAAAGTCTCAGCCTTATAAGCTCAACACAAACACACACACAAAAAAAGACGTGTACGAGACAGTTGTGTGATGTCAGTGAGTGTACACCTCAGCTGTGTAGTCTGGCTACATCACATGATGTAGTGAAATGATTTCACACATCATACAGCCAGGAGTATATGAAGACATACAGCACAATTCCCCTGAAAACCAGACGTCAGCCCTCAGCTCCGCCTGACACATCGACTCTCCTCAGGGTTTGCACTTGGCCAGCTTTGGTTGTCTCCACCTTCACCCTTCACAAGCACTGGGGCAGAGACAGCTCTGAGAAAAGCTCTGCGTGAGGAATACCAAGGAACCGGCTCCACCCCCCGGGTTGTGTGGAAATGTCACAGCTCTCTGCATCAGAGGTGATATATTTGGAAAGATGTAGGCAGCGCGCTTATACATCTGTGTATTGAAAAATAACTGCACGCAGGCAGAGTCCTCCACCACTCCTCCACTTGCAGCACTTTTTTTTTTTTTAAACAGGCAGTGGGTGAGATTGTGGTTGCCATGACAACTACAATGACTGACAGTACTCACATCAGTGAATCCAGGCAGCAGGTGGAAGGGGAGGAGGGGCTTCGGGTCGGGGGAGGGCTGGGTCCTGCACAGCGTGGGACGGGCCAGTGGCGGCACAACGCTGTGACACACATTACCTAGGAGACAGCATGGCAGGGAGGAGACAGGTAGACAGATAAATAATGACTCAATAGAGATGAGGTGTTTCTTTTCAGGGAGACCCAGACGAAGACCTGCTGTGCTCAAAGTTTTGTACTCAAAAATTGATTGTATTGTTTGTTTAAAATTGTCAGAGCAAAGAGTTCGGATACATTTCCTTCAGTCTTTCCTCTCTTTTCGTCACCTTCCAACTTCACTGCTGTGTGTATGATGTTTTTTATTTATAGCAGCTTTTAATTGTCTCAAACTAACAGGCACATTTACATTAATGCTGTTGAAAGCCAGTGTTTTAGATTAAAGTGCATTGTCCCCTATAAATAAACAAGATTACGTGTCTTGAATTAACTAAATGAATTTAATACAAAGAAAATTCACTAATCCATACTGACAGTGACTGAAATAAGGTAAAGCTTCACTCACAGGAAACACCACTATCTAATGTTAGTCTGAAACACCCACTCATCCACATAAGCAGTAATATAAAATGTGACATCTGTATGACAAGCAGACACAGAAGGTAAGCGCATACACTTACTCCATACAGTAAAGTAGAGTGCTGAGGTACTTGTACTTGAGTGTTTCTCTTGTGTCTTATCTCTAACTCATTGTTATAGATTAAACAGTTAAATCCTGTTTACGCATAAATCCATCGGCAATAATAATCCTATAATAAAATATACACACCAGTTTAACATGTAGACCTTTATGTAGATGTACTTATGTAAAGAATCTGTAGACTTCTTCTTCCAACACTGATGCACAAATAGAAGAATAAGAATATACCGGGTAGAAAAGTATGGATTCATCCACCATGTTTCTAAAAGCATAACACAATAGGGCTACAACAAATAATTACTTTCAGTATCAATTAATCATTCTGTCGATAAGAACAAACACAAAATACTACAAAAGTGTGTATTATAAATTTCCAGAAATGTCTTATTTTGTCTGACAAAGAGCCTAAAGTCCAGACATGCAGTTTATTGTCATAGTTCATTTAAAGAACAGGAAATATTCACACTAGATAAACTTGAACCATTAAATCTTTTGGAACTTTTGATTAACAATCGTTAGTCAAATATTGACTCACTGATTCTAATGACTAATCATTGCAGCTCTAGAACTCAGAATGAGAATGACCTGTTAAGGACCTTCAGATAGTCTCTGGTGTACTCAGGGGTGTGCTTACACACACGCACACATACACACACACACATACACACACACACACACAAACACACACACACACACAGAGAAACTGAAGGTTAATCAAATAATCTGCACAGGTGCCAAATTAGAGCTACAGGTATGGGCAGGGTGCATGTATACACACACACACACACACACCCAAACCCATTATTATATCAAAATTAAACACACATGCAAAACATGTTGATACACGTCCACACAAACATGTACACTCACACACTTGCAACCTGATGCACACACATGGGTCTGTGGCCATTACTGAAAGTGCTGTGTGATAAGCGTCTTGTTTGTGTTGCTGAGTCCTGATTGTGAAGCTTGTTTTCTATAGTTTGCATGTTCTCTGAGCCTGATTACAGTTTGATTCAGGACCAGCCCGCGTGCGTAATCATCATAATCAAAATCACAACACACCCATCCGCCCTGCCATTAGTCTGATTGCCCTTAACTAGCAAGTCATGTGTGTGCGTGTGCGTGCGTGTGTGTGTGACCTGAATATTTGCATTTGCAAGAAATGACTTGAAAGAATTATAGATTCAAGAGACACGTGGAAGACACACACACACACACACACACACAAACAAACACACACACACACACACACACACACACACACACACACACACACGATCTTAGATGGTCAGTCACTTTTTTAAAAATAAAAGCCGTTTATCAGCATTACTTGTGATTTCCAATACTTCCATTTATCCATCAAATAATAATTTTAGTTTTTCCTACAGTTTATGACCCTTTATTCAACAGTATAAATATGCATAATAATTCTTAGTAAAGTATATTTTCTTTCTCTAGCGTTGGCGATCTTTTCTGATATTACATTTCTACATCAACTCTCTGCTATTGAATAATTCCCCCGTCTGTTATTTTTCACGAGGATCAAACTAAAACAAAATGATCCAGGCTTCATATTGTAAAAGATGCAGTGAATATGCTGCTTTCTCTCGCCGGCTCTGTCTGTTCCGCTGTGCAGGTGACTGACTTCAATAAGCTCACATCCATTTCAACATAGCAACAAGTGACTCCGCTGCGTTATCAACAACAACCAAAGAAAAAAAAAAAAACTCTTTGAGATTAAAAGGCATAACACACCGTTTACATACCAAAATACATGGCGGCACCAAGTGAAATCCGATTGTTCAGTGTTTGATCAAAGTATCTTTCATCCCCAGGCAGACTCTGCGTCTTCTCCTCCACAGCCTGTCTTTCCTCTCTACCTCTCTCCTGCGGCGCCGACGCTGCTCTTTCCCATCTGGATTCCCTCCTCCTCCTCCTCCTCCTCCTCCTCCTCCTCCTCCTCCTGCTGCTCTTCTTCCTCATCTCCTCACGATTCGTCTACAAGTCCACCTCTGAGTGTATCTACATCTCGCAGGAATCTGTTTTTGATTCAGGAGCCTAAATAGACGGAAATTAACTTGATGAATGTACAGTACCACCCTGGATTAGTGAAGCCCTCAATACCAACACACACACACACACACACACACACACACACACACACACACACACACACACAGGGAGAGGCGCATTTGGGTTTGATACAGCACAGTGTAACTTGATATAACACCACCAAACAGAAGCAAGGGAGTCTCATCTTTATCAGAGTAACTTATTTTCAGCTTCAGGTGTATGAAAAATAAAACTGCTCCTGAGAAAGATTGAGGGGAAATCCTTCCCTTCCAGGTCACAGTGCGACTTCTCGAGTGCAGGCTTCCCCTCCTCGGCTGCTGTCTTTTGGAGGGAGCCTTGTGTTCCTCGTACGCTCCTGTAACTGGTTTCCATCCTCACTCCTTTTCCTCTCAGGCCCATGGTATTTTTAGCCGCATCCCGGAGCTTACACTGCGTAGAGAGGAAACTACAACACAACACAGCCAAATAACATCAGGCGTGAATGTTGGCTACACAGGCTTTTTAATGCAGGTTTGTGCATTTATGCATCCACTCACTCACACTTAAAAAGGTATGTTCACACATGTCTTTGCATTCTGGCACACACATTTCAGTTGGCAGAGTGACCTTGGTTCAACTTTCTTGTCCTCAAGCCCAAGCATGTTTTCCCGCTCTATGTCAGCAAAGTGGACAACAACATGTGTTTTCCCACAACACCAAACTCCAGAGAGAATTGGCTCAGGAAGGCTGTCAATTCAACAACTGTTGTCCTCAGAAAAAACAAAACTAAAAAGAAAAGATGCACGCGCGCACGCACGCACGCACGCACGCACACACACACACACACACACACACACACAGCCCCTGTGTGCTCTTGTGCTTGAACTAACAAGCCTTTTTATTAGTGATGCACATGAAATTGAAACATTTCTGATTAGAAAGCTGAGACCTCACTACAAAGACCTGCATAACAAAAAGTGAAATGAAATAGCACAAAGCCTGGCTTGCAGACAGGCTCCGCTCAGGGTCAATCAGGGAAATGACTCACAGGAGTAAAAACAGCATATGTGAAGTGCACCTATGTAAATAACCAGAGCATAGGCATGCTCAAGGCACATCTCCTGGCCGAGCCATTTTATCTGGACTGTACCTCCATCCACACACTGCATGGAACAAAAGCTGAGAAGGAGGAGAAAAATACACACATGGAAATATCTACTCATAAACCCAATTTAACGCCCATTTTGTCACTTACTGTATTGCCAGACGTTTTGTGTTTCTCTGAGAAAGAGCAGAGCATTTTTAAGGGTTGGGTGGTATTATTGCCTTATTTTTTTTTTTCCCCCTCCGTCCTTTGGAAGGAGCAGCTGAGAAGTTTCTGCAAGAGTCACACACACACACAGTTTGGAAGCTCAGGGTTTCATATTCTAGTTTCAGCCAGATGCCTTCTGTCGTCAAGTGTAAGAGCTGTGCCAAGGTAAGAAATCACCATTGAAGTGGTGGTGTGGTGTGAAGCTTGGTTCTGATTGGTAAGATGTTGGGTCAGCTGTTAAATATTTCTAGGTCAGTGGATTTGTGGTCAGGGCAGCTACATAAAAACCAGGCAAAAGTCAAGTATTATTACATTGGGTACATTGCTTCATTATGCTAATATGGCTGAAAAAGCCACCATTCACTGACTAAAACATGATCTGCCTCCTACTCTGCAGATGTCACCGCTTAAGTACAACTGTACACTCAGCAGAAAGCTCACGTGTCACAATGGAGATGATATGTTAATGTTAGTCCTGTTTTACACAGTGTCTGCTCTCAGGTTTCTGCTCAAAGGAGCACTCAAATAATAGTTCAATGCATCACTTTACACCTGCAGCCGTTTAGCATCACAGACTCACAGACAAACACTGTGGCTGTCATGGCAACTGAGGTATGTAATATTATGTTAAGTGGACCAACACTGAGGCTCTCGGCTCTGTTTGTCGCTGGCAACCTGTTTAATTGCATGCTGGAAAGGAATCTTGTGACCCCAGCTGGGCCTTGAATATGGACAGCCAAGCTCAACAGGCTCCATTATGAAATTAAAGCCTTTTAAAGGAGATAATTGACTAAAGTATATGGGGAGGTGATACAGCTAAACATAAGAAGGCATACAAATGTTATGGGAAGTGTTTTTTTTTTTTTAAACACGTTTTAATCTCATAATAAGCTGAGCTGAGACTAAACAGCTCAAGTCTTCAAGCAGGGGTGATAAACACACTCTTAACATTTTGTCTGCAGTCGCCTCCAGGCAATAATCCACCTCTCAGCTCGTTTCCAGCTCCCTCTCCACTGCGCATTTTGGGGAGCAGAGAGTCTGAACACACAGCCACCCATCAGCTCACCTCTCCCTTTGATTGGTCGCCATAACAACATCACCATGGTAATCAGCGTGCATTGACTTTGATTCTATTTATGTGATGATGTCAGTTGACGTGGAAAATCTCAAATTTGTGTTCTCCGCTGACACGCTCTGACAGATGCAGCGTGATGGGGGAATGTAGGCTGTCACACATTCTTGGGTTTGGACTTTGGTTTTGTGTTTGCGTGCGCAGATGCAGGCACACACCCACACAGTTTTGACACAGTAACGACTCACTGACTGTCAGGGACAGGTGCATGTGCAAACACCTTTGTATTCTTTTAATATACCCACATATTGTTGCTATAGGATGAAAACCATGGAAGTGAGCTACCATGAAAGGCGCTGGTCTGACCTACAGGAGCAATTTGGTTCAGTGAATCTTGCTCATTGACACTTAGACAGGTAGTCAGGAGGAGCCAGGGATTGAACTGCCAACCCTTAAATAAGTGGACAATCTGTCTTGCCTCATCAGCCACAGTCACCCCCCCCAAAAAAAATTCCCCATCTCACACTTCTCAAATCTCAAATTCACATTGAGAAATACAGATAAATCAAGGACGAGAGAGTAGAGATGCTTTTTGAGATCTTGTGTATGTGAAAGGAAGTTGTCGTCACTTGTTAGGCTCATGTGGGTTTGTGGCACCAACACATAAATAATCAAACAGACACAGGAAGCAGAAATAAACAGCAGAAAAACAGTTCTGAAGAGCCATGTTGGAAAAAGTCAGGAAGTCTGTGAAATCAGGAATCGGGGTGGAGATGAGAAACAGAGAAACAACAGGAATGATGGATTCTATAAGTATGGGTTTTAGAGAAGCTTCATGGGGTTCAAAGGTCATAAGAACACAAATGGTCACAATTAAACCCGTACAGATGTGATTCTGCAACTGTAAATTCTTGGAGGACAAGATTCAAAGTGCTGGAGGAGCAGGAATCATAAACGGGAGATAAACAGCTCCATTTTTGGGTCAAAGGTGCCATACCGCTCATCCGTTTAGCAGCTACGAGTCCTGGTTTCTAACACACTTTTTTTTACAGGCTACACATGTCTAGTAGCATGTGGGTAATGGCCACCACATGTATCTGCTAAATCCAATTCTTTCCAACAACTCTGAGCTTTGCCTCAAAGGCGAGGTCAGAAAGACACAGATCCAGGGAGAATTACTCACTTCATTGTTCACTCCTCTCGTTCTGACATGACGAATAAAGAGCTCGTCATTTTTTTTTTTTTTTTATTTCATGATTTTTTTTTTTGCAAATATCACCCTCACCTCTAGGCACAGGACAGAGGGAGATTTACAGATTTCATGACTAGTCTTTCAACCTGTGCAGCCCGCTCAGCCTGCGTGGATTATTACACCAGATGCCTTTACCCAGCCTATAAAAATATCCTCATTCACAGGAAATAATTAAACATTTACTACCCGGTGCAGAGACTTCCCTCTCGTATTTTCATAAGAGAAACTTAATAAAAGCATTTGTGGTCATTTCACCGTCGCAAAATGATCTCCAGCAGAGAAATCTTGCTTGGGGATGCTGCACACACACATGCACACACACTCACAAACCATAGTAAAAGCTTCTTATGCACATCTGTGAGCCAGAGATAGAGCACTATCTGTCCAGAATGTCATTAACCACCACTGCTGTAGATTTATACTCTCTTAGTCGTGCCATGTGAGCCTGTCCAATTACACCCATAGTCTGGAGATCATCTGTGCACACACACACACGAGCACACGCACGCACGCACGCACGCACACACACACACACACACACACACACACACACACCATGACATAATGCCTGTGAATGAATTCAATATTTGTGGGAAAAGTGTAAATTAATTTCCTACTTCATAGGCATGCTGATTAGCTTCTGAAGAGGGCATCAGAGGTTGCTGCCATGGCGACAACACTACAGCACCACATGAGTTTAATGCCATGATGATTAATGTAATGAATAGTATCGGAAGAGATGGTAGTGTGAGATGTACTGGAGTTAATAAGGAAATGAAAGGGCGAACAAATGCACTACAGAGTCCTGATGGTTGATATTCAGCTTTCAACATCAGCACTGCCACCTAAAGGCCGACAGCAGACAGGACGCCTTAGACTCATGATAGTGCAGCAGTTTTCCCGACATTTCTTTAGTGTGAGCCTCTTAAAGATCAGGCAATTTTAAGACATATAAAAAAATGCCAAAATGGTGCATCCAGGGCTTTGAATTTCCACATCACACTTTTGTACTCATATACATGTTATATATAATATATAATGTTGGATCACGATTTGCTTTAAACTAGTTGTGATGACACCAAGTCAAGAGAAAAAGTCCCACCCTCAACGAATTAATGAGAAAACAGCCCTGCACTGTAAAACAGGGCACATACTCTGCATCATTCTGCACAGTGAAGGTCTGAGTGGAGGGAGACTTTAATATGAAGCAGTGTCGACTAGAAACTCCCCCACAGCGTGCACGACTCTGATCTGTTAGAAGTTTGATCAAAAATTAATTTTCTGTTTTCAGACAGTTTCATTTGAATAATTTTTGGAGGTCTTGGGACATAAACCACACAGTAAATCTCTAAAGTTATGCAGCAGAACTGTACTTCCCCCCCCCTCCCCAGTAATCATCTCATGACCGCTTAGATTCAGAGCACCACTGCTGTATACTGTCTGACTCTGATTTCACATCATCCCTCTCTCCTATTCCCTGATTGAGTTCAGATTATCTGTCTAATGCAGATAACATATTCATGTTTCTGGGTGGTAATTACATGCAGACAGACTATCATAAATAATTTATTCCAAGTCAATCCCAGTGCATTCCTGTATAAAAGCAATACAACTTTACAACTCCTGTTTAAAAACATGAAACGGAGAGATAAGAAAATAAACTGCATAACTATCTATAGTAGAAGCGCCAATTAGCCACCACAAGAAATACAGTGTATAAAGACACAAATATGGAATTTCTCTGAGTTATAAACTGTTATATACAGCTTTTATATATATGGAGGTTTGTACATTGACTCCTCAAGCAGGTACCTCGCTCTTCAAATCGTGTGTGACAGATGTCAGGCTTAAGCGTGAACGATATTCGACCGTGATGTTGCTTTGGCGTGGACAGAGCAGGTGTTCACGGGGGCTGTGGTCTGTTAGGAGCTGCCGCAGCAGCCTCTGCGCTCCTCTTGTGCCTCACTGGTCGGTCCGAGGGGGTTGGATATAGTAACAGCACTAATGGAGCCCCGGGTCACCTCTCTGCTGGCCACCTTCTTATGGATCGCTGGAAATAATGGAGACACATCAGTAGGTAAGTGAAAGAAAACTGAGGATGTGTGTTTTGACAAAGTTACTGAACCCCCTCTTACCAGCGAGGACTTCATGGAAAGCGACTTCGACATTGGTGGAGTCCAAAGCTGATGTTTCCATAAACATAAGACCTTTCTTGTCTGGATTGGGCCAAAGGTCAGGAGCAAACAAAGCAAAGATCAGTCAACAAAAACTGGCATTTTCAAGGAGCAAACTTTACAGTACTGAGCATTAAACATACTTTTCCTTGTCAGAGAAATTGGTAAAAGAAGGTGCAGATATGCTTTTATAAAAACTCAGTTATATAAAGGGACATCATGACTCAGCAACATTCAAAAACAGGGATAATATCTTTGAACTGACCTGCGAAGTCCTTGGCTTCCTCTGAGGGCACGGTCCTGAGGGTCTCCAGGTCTCTCTTATTTCCAACCAGCATGACCACGATGTGAGGGTCTGCATGGTCGTACAGCTCTTTCAGCCAGCGCTCTGCGCTCTCATAAGTCAAGTGCTTGCTAATGTCATAGACCAACAATGCTCCAACTGCTCCCCTGTAATACCTGAATCCACCAGGTGAGAGAGGCCAAACATACATGAGCTGGAGCTTGTATTTTCACAGTGAGCTGTTATTATTGAAAAATGTGTGATGTGGGTGAACGTCTGGAATCAGTGTTACTTAAACTGGCACGTGATTATTCTTACCTCTTTATTATGTGTATATTACTCATTTCTATATGTGTGTGTGTGTGTGTGTGTGTGTGTGTGTGTACCCACGCTGAGGTGATAGCCCTGTAGCGCTCCAGCCCGGCTGTGTCCCAGATTTGAGCTTTGATGGTGAAGTTGTCCAGCTGAATGGTCCGTGTGCTGAACTCCACACCGATGGTTGTACGACTGTCGTGACTGAACTCATTCTTGGTGAACCGAGACAGGAGGTTGCTTTTTCCGACCCCAGACTCCCCTATCAAAACCACTAAACAGGCAGGAGACAGGAGAAAGAGAAATACAGTCATTATAAGTGCTCTGTTTGAAGAGCCAGAGTTTTTATGACACATTAATGACAGAATTATAAATGCTCGCTGGTCAAAACGATAGGCTTCTGTAATGAATCAGATATGCTTCATCTGATGTAACACGTGCAGACTTTCTGTCACCCTCACCAGACTCCAGACACCATGACATCACATACACGTGGCAGATCTACCCTTTGGTTGACTTTACTTTGGAATGAATGGAATGGAAATGTATAGGCACTTTATTTTAATCAAAGAAAATAAACATACAACCCACGCTAACTGTTTCTGAGTGAGGCAGGAAATGCGAGACCATGTGTTTCTCCAACAGGTCAAAGGTCAAATGGTTTACAGCCAAATGGACAGAAAGCTATCACTTCCTTGTTTCTTTCTCATACATCGGAAATTACAGCAGGCAGCTACAGGCAGAGCTGTACCTGACAACTTAAACATCTACGGATATACAACTTTACACACTACTTTATCTCCTCCTACACAATCACAGCTCAAGTAAACACGACTCACCTTTAAAGACAAAATTGTACGAGTCATCAGACCCCATGTTGCGTTCAGTCGCCTGTTTCCCCTCAGTAAATATCCTGAAGCCACTTTCAATATTGGGTCCCAAAGTAGAGAAGAGCAAAAACAAAACAGACAGAAAAACAAATACAGCCTCACTCCTCTTTCTCTCTCTCCACACTGGAGAGAGAGTGTAAAGGTGAAAATGGAGGAGGAGAAGGGAACAGGTTCAGCTGTACCTACCCGCTTCCTTCCTTATCTGTGCATAGGGGTAGCTCCTGATTGAGGACAGACAGACAGGCAGGAGCACTGTGTCCTGCCGTTCCCTCATCAGCTGACGCCTGAGGGAGGGCTTGCCGGAGGGAGGCGAGCAGGTGGAACAGGTAGAACCACTCGCGGGTAGTCATCAGGAACAGACTCCACCCTCCTCTATGCTCTCATTTCACTCAAGTGACTCTGTTCATTTGTATGACAGTAAACCTGACCTAACAGGTGGATGAGTGTGTCGGAACATGTCACCAACTTGTCACTGTTGTCTGATGACTACAGGGATGAAGGTGGAGACCGTGATTTGACCTAATGTTCTAGTCTTACTTTGATTGGACGTGGTTTTAATGCCGCTGTGAAACACAGCCCAAAAACAGATACATAAATACAGTTACAAACAACAACATTCACAGGCTCTCATGGTACCACTGAAGAATTTAACATCAGAGATCTTAAAATACTGCATCATTAACACTTGCAGCCTCGTCTGATACATTATTGGGTAACGCTTTACTTTACATGTTCATAATTACCTTGTAATTTATCGGACATTAACTGGAATGAACTATGTAATTTGATAAACTCCAGGGAAGACAGAGCCAGTATTCAGAGGTAGGTGTCTGAGCTCAGCTGGCTGTGTGGAGTTGGGTGGTTTCCAGAGTAACTGCCTTAAAAGAAGGAAAAAAAATAGTCATTTATTGGTCATTTATTATTGGAAATTTGAAAAATGTGTTAATTTTCCCTGTTGATAAATTTTTACCTTTTTTCACATTCAAGTTACTCACAATTATTTTTCCAATCTACATCATGCCTATGAATTTAGGGAAACCTATCAGTTCCTCTCTACGAAATTATTGGGAAATAAGGTATCTGCTAAATAAAGTGTTACCAATAATTGTTCCACACAAGCTGTGTTTAACACACCTTTCAATGTGACCAATTTTTCCCCAAAGACAGATCACTTACATACCGCTTTTCAAACTGCAACATTTTTATAATCTAACAACAAACAAAAACAGAGCAAGAATCTAAGGGTTGTACAGGAATTTAAATGCCAGAAAATCAAAAGGCCATAATCAACCGACACAGGGCGGAGACTGTTTTTGACCATGTTTTATTTTTTTAGTACAGTACTGTTAAAAGTTAGTTCCAACATGTTCAATTGGGAGATGGGTTTTCTTTTCAGCTGAGGTCAACAGACAAAGCAAAGCTATCAAAGCAGTTGCCAAGGTTACCACAACTACAATGCTGAGATTTTCAAAAGGAAAAAGAATAAGACAACCTAGAACTTGATTTTAGAAACGTATGGTGCCACCATATCAGAATTGGTTGTAAAGCCTTTCCATGATTTACTCATTTATTTTTTTTAACTCACATGATTTCCACATTTATTTTATGCGAGACAAATCATAATTATCTCTAGGTACTAACTGCACCTCGAAAAAAAAAAAAAGAAAAAGAAAATAAAATGAAGAATCAGATTAAAATGAAAGAAAGCTTGTTTGTTTCATTCATATTCATTCTAACAGTGTCCTCTGCTTCAGAGCTGCTGCAATGTGATATTTGATTATGGTTACAGTTCTGGATGATGCTGTGTGGAATTCATTGGTGGTTTCTAATTAACCCGCCGAGTGAGGGTGTAATTTGCTGACAATGCTCTTATAGGGCAGGGGAGGACAGAAGGCACAGCAGTGGTGCCTCAGAAGGAAAAGACACTGTGAACCCGAGAGTGGGCACTTTTATCTGGAATGACAAATTACAAGTTTAGGGAAGTGTGGAGGGCGTCATTTTCTGAAGCGTTTGCAATAAATAGTGAAAATTGTTGGGCAAAAACAGCTATTTATGTAAAATCTGGAGAACAGGGAAAGAGGGAGGAATGAGATTGAATTCCTGTATGGACAGGATGTTCTGTCTGTATACCAGAAGATCTTCATGTACTGATTTGTGAGTTAAATGCTAACAAACTGTCTCATGATGGCCACGTATGAAACAGAGCCAACAGCCAATCACATCATGTGGGTTTAATCTGTGTTGTGTAAATGTCTGTTTGTGACACTCCACTCCAGTTTTATGTGAAGAAAACAATGAATGAAGAAATGGTTGGGAATCCCTTTTCAGGAGAGGTTTTCGCCCCTTCTCTCTGCACCAGAACACCCCTCAAGGTGAGAGTGGTTCAGTCCGGCTCTACAGCAGCACTCTGGGACAGAGATCTGAGTGGATGACGCCAAAAAGAGAAAGTATGGGGACTAGGGAATGATCTGAGAACAGATGTAGAATGAGGGTCTTACAGATCCTGCCCGAGTTTATTCTGTAAAGTTTGGGACCATACACTTTAATTTCTCTTGGTTCTCTGTAGATGCTGGGTGTGTGTATGAGTTAGGTATGTGTGTATGCACGTGTCTGTGTGTCAGTATGCACTGTATGTCTTTACGAGGGCTGTGAGCCCAGCAGTCTCTCGATAGCGGCGTTGATGTCTCCTCCAGTAGCGATGAGGGCCTGCAGGTTGGCCTCGCGGTTGATGAAGCCCATCGCGTTCAGCTGGTCCAGCTGGGACTGGAACCGCACCTCTGGGGTCTGGGTCTACAGGGAAAACATTAACAGAAGATTTTAAAAATAAAAAATCATCATAGAGGTGTGAAGGGTGCAATTCCATAGCATGTGTGCAGGTGTGTACCGTTGCACTTCCTCCTCCACTTCCTCCAGCAAACATCTGGAGCATCTGTTGCATCAGCTGCTGCTGGGCGGTGTTCGTTCCTGCACTGCTGGGTGAAGAGGCCGGGTTCTCTGTGGGCATGCCCCCTCCTGTTGGTATGCCAGGAATTCCACCTGACATCAAACTAGGGCCAAAAGAAAATCAGGAGTTGAAAAAAATATCACTTTTAAAAAATGCAACATGTGTGAATCTGTCTGTGTGCGCATACCTGGGCATGAGGCCCGGTGCTTCTGTCTGCAGTGTCTGTAGGCCCTGTTGGATCTGCATTAGAGCCTGCATGGCCCGGGGGTTGGTCATAACTGACAGGGCTTCTGGGTTCTGCATCTGCAACCAAACAGGAAAAGTAGCAAAGAATCAAGCAATTGATCAATTGATCAATTCATCGTCCAACTAAAGCATCAAAAAAGTAAAAGCACAATCAAAGACTGTAGTTGCCAAATGTCTGCGCGTTTTTGAGAAAATGACCAGAGGTTTATCTAAAATATCTGAACTGGTAACAAAACCTTTATGGTAGATATCTACAATCCTTGAGACAAAAATGCTCAGCATGTACAGATACATATCTATTTCACATCACCCAGATTATGGCTTCTTACGATATATTGCCCCCTATGGGCCAATCAGTGCCATTCTTTGTCATGGTACCAGGACTATTTTTGTGCCCTTTTAGAAGGATCTTAAGATCAATACTAAAGCCTGAGATATTGGACTGAAATGTGTGCGGTACCTGCTGCAGAAAGATGGGCAGCTGAGCTCTGAACTGTTCCTGCAGCTGTGGGTTTCCAGCAAACAAGGGATTATTCATCAAAACCTGGTAGAGAGAGAGAAAGATCGGTCAGGGTAATTTGCCATTCCACATCAGGCTATGCTTCTTACGCACTACAGCTGATATTTAAATGATATGAATTATAGCACAATTAGGAAAATTTCAAACAAATGAGCCCCTTTCTTTCTTTCTGCTTGTGCAGAACGCCACCATAAACTTCTTCTGGTTTACCATGCAGTCCGCATTGTTTATTAAAAGCAAATAAGTCAGAGCCATGTTATTTACTCTTTCTTACAGTTTGCTGCAAATGCAAGCGAGCTTAATAGACAATCCGCTCTGTTCTCTGTGGGCTTATCAGTCTAATGCACAACAGGCCTAGCCAGATCCCTCTATTTACAATTCATTACAAACTGAAGAGTTCAATACAAACAATCAAATCCACATGTGGTAGGCAATCTGAATAACAAAGAGTTCTATGACCAGATTTTAATCTAGAATTTCAGGGTTTGTAATATGACAATCGGTGTGTTTCCTCTGCGGTGGTGGCTGTGTGAATGTGTGTGTACATTCATCTTTCCACTCCTTACCTGGGAGGCCAACTCTGGGTTTTGAGCCAGTGACTGCATCATACTGCGCATGTAGGGAGCAGACAGCATGTTCTGCATCAGCTGGGGGTTTTCTGAGATCTGCTGCAGTAGACTCTGCATGCCCGGGCTGTTGAACATGCCTGCAACACACAGAAATGTCAGTTGATGTGAATGTGTATAGTAAATAAAGTAACTGATTATCTTTCAAGTACACAACAGATATATTGAGAATCACAGCCTGCTCTGTCTTACCATTGCCCAGACTGCCAGGATTGATGCCCAGAGGGTTGGACACACTAGGGTTGGTGCCCCCAGTGGTGCTAGTGCTTCCTGTGGTGCCCCCTCCACTCTCAGAGGGATTAGAAGAATTTGGTGGGCCCCACGGATTGGGCAGGGGCTCCCGGTTCTCTGTCCGTGAAGGCTGGGCACCAGACTCAGAGCTGCCACCTAGAGCTGAGAACGGGTTGCTACCAAACTACAGGGAAAGAGATCAGACACATTTAAAAACAAAACAGTCATCAAAACATAATGTAGTTAGCCACTTAACAAAAAAATAATCACAAAAGGTTACAGAATGTGTGAAAACAAATCCTAAAAAGGTTTCAATATAGTGCACACAATGAAAGATTTGATCAGTAAACATTCCTCCCAGCTACCTGTTCCCTGGCAGCACTGAACATGGGTTCCTGGATGTCTGTGTACATCCTTCGCAGGGCATTGTAACCTCCCGGGATGCTCTCCAAGTTGCTCAAAGCCCGGTCCTGGTTCCGCATCATTTCCTGCATCATGGCCGGGTTCCTGGCCAACTCCATAGTCTGGGAGGTGAGATAAAAGGGGAGAGGAGGTTTTCAAAACAGAGCTAGCAAAATGCTGAATAAAAAGACCCAATGGCTCATTGGGTCATAACCTACTGTTATAATGTCTGTGCTAACAATATAAGTGCCATTCAGCCCTCAATATTTCCTTCACCTGTCTCATGAGCTCAGGGTTGTTGAGCATGTGGGAGATCTCAGGGTTGCGCTCCATCAGCTGTTGCATCTGAGGGTTGGCCATGATCATCTGCCTCATCAGGTCTGGGTTGGACATCATGTTCTGCACCAGCGGGTTCTCCATGATCTGAGAAAGCATCTCTGGGTTGGACATGAGCTGCCTCTGCATCTGCTGCTGCAGTTCCATGAAGTTAGCTGAGCCCATGCCCAGTCCAGCCAGACCGGCCAGGTCACCAAAGCCAGCTGAGGGAGGCCAGATGGGTGGGTGATGATTAAACGCGATTAAACACATCTTTGTGGTGCTGAACTGATAAAGGGCAATTGAACGTAAAATAGTTACACACAGATGGACTCACTCAGTATGTTGGGCGTTTGTGTGGGTGGTGGGGCGGAGCCAGTAGAGCCTGCTGTAGAGGAGGGGTTGGCGCCTGGACTAGAGGTGGATGTACTGCCTGCTTGAGTGGAGGTTGAGCTAGAGGCTGAGGTGCTACCACCATCTCCTGCCCTGCAAAAGTAATTTGTAGGGAGAAATTCAGAACATATGCAAGCCAATAGTTTGGTTGTAAGTTAAACATAAATGCAACTACAAATGCAGTTCACTGATTTCCACACCAAGATTACATTGCAAAGCTAATGAATTGTACAGGTCAGCTAAAAAATGTTCTGTAGAACCAACAAGTTTTGTTTAATAATTACTTGTGAGCTGTCTTTATGACTAGGTGAACTGTCAGGCCATCCTTGATGCCATGTTGGCTGAGGCTGTCGCCATCCTTCAAGATCTTCCCTGCAAAAATCAGAACCAACTGGTCCTGTTTGGCTTTGAACCGCCTCGAGATTTCTTCTTTGAACTGTAAGAGAGCAAAAAATAAAAAACAAAAATTAGCTATTAGACAGAAAATGGGAAATCAAGAGAGGGGAAAAAGGTGAGGAAGAAACTGGAAAGGAAAAGGGTATTAATTAGAATGACATGGTTACACTTCAGTAGTGCTGCTCTAATCTGTTTCTGTTCTGTTGCAACCTTCAAGCCTTAAAGATCGAATTTCCGAGAAAGTCCTCTGTACTTATCCTATTATCAGTGGTCTCGAAATCTACCAAATCACTGTTACTGTCTGACTACTGTATGAACCATAATTCACAAAGAGAACGGTCTCATCCTGAAGGAGCCTGCAGTACCATTCCATCTTTAATTTTCACTGTTAATAATACATTTCACTCATTTTAACACTGAGCCTCAATAACCACCTGTAGTGCTGCTATTTGCACGCAGGAACAGTTAACAATACAATTGACAGAATAAGACTTTTATTATTGATTGATTGACTTTATTTTCCACCTCAGTGGAAATTTGTCTTTGGCTTCTTTTAAAGAAAGTACAATAAATACATACAATCCGCACATGCACACCATTAAAAATGGGCAAGTAGCAGCAGGTTAAATAAATGAATTAATCAACTGAGACATATGAGAGAGAACAGACTGATCCATGTCATGCGTAACTTAATGATGCAAGTAACATTACTATTATTTATCAATTTTATACCAGTGTATGCTGGAACACCTGGCTAAAACTGACAGAGTATAATACAACAGTCCTGCAATACATCGTACCTTCATGACGGTTATAGTGTTCAGTTTTTATTGAAACTCTTTTAGAGGTGTTATTTCAACTGTTTGGTCACTTTGGTGGATGTAGTCTGTGATGCTGCTGGACTGTACTGAATTATACAGAGGGGTGTGTCTGTTATTTAGCCTTTCCTCACTGATATAAATGCAGTGGGGAAAAAATAATAGAAACACCCGTCAGTATAACACAATACAATTCTACAGCACCACAAACTATAGCCTCCAAAATGGCCATAAAGTTGAATCAACGCCTTTCTAAAACAGTTTCAACACAAAGTGAATATTATTGCCTTCATGAAGGGAGGGTTTATTGAAGTTATGGGAGGACTGCTGTATTAGACTGTATTAGTTTTAGCTAGGTGTATCTACTAAACTGCCAGCAGGGTGTATATAAAACATTCACCTCAAAGACTGCAGAATATTCTGATTCTGCACATCACATATAAAGCCATGTGTAGTTAAGGAGGAGACACATGCTTAGAAATCAGAGACACAAGTCCAATGTTTGAACACTGAACCATGACACACATACCATTAAACAAAAATGGCTACTGAGGATCAAACGGTAATGACAGAAGCTCGACTACACGGCATACTATGTTACAGAAACTATGATTTCATTCTGCCTCCACGATTGCACTATGCTCTCATTGTAACACGTCTCCAAGCAAACAGCAGCTCTGAGAGTGCTGTATATTCCCAGGAAAGCTGAATGACTCAGTGGCAGCAGGGAGAATGTTCTAGAGTGAAAGCGAGCTCTGGTATCTTTTAAATCTGCTGAGCTGAGATGGGAAATGAAAGCGACACGGCACATCACCCACCCAAAACCACTTCTTTGGTTCTAACAGGCCATTATTGCCGAGGCACAGCTAAAGCGCAGCCCGTCAGCTGACACTTGTTTGGCTACATAGTTAGCTAACGTTGCCTTTGCTAACGATAACTAGCTAGATGTTAGCCATTAGCCGGCTAGCCGGTTAGCCATCTCAAATAATCACGTAGTTATATCTCTCTATTGGGTGTTAACGACGCTAATAACGCCGAACAGTTGTTAACCTAAGCAGTATTACTTTCACTACACATAACCTCTTTAATTTCACACACTCTCGGTTAGCCGGTAAGAGTGACGACAAATGCTAACATGGCTAACTAGCTTCCTAGCTGAAGTTGTGGGCAGGGGCATGACGTTAGAGCACGCACCAGAAAGCTCCGTGCCTGCTAAATCAACAAACCTGAGTGACAGAGGCATCTTCTGCGATGGCGATTTCTTCTTTGTCTTTAGGGGTTTTCACTGTGACCTTAATAATAGTTCCCTCCGAGGCTTCAGGTTTATTATTGTTGTTATTACCAGGATCTGCGGCGCCTTGGTCAGCCATCTTTACTCCACCAATGGAACAGCTCGGGTCTGGCGTCAGCTTCCGGGTCATAAGAGGTCAAACCTTTTTCCAGAACGAATCTCACACAGGTTCACATGTATGCCTGGTCACCTCAAGTATAGCACTAAAATAAATTCATCCCCTGAAATTTGCAGCACTGATACAGGTTTTGGTTGTTGTCTGTAGAAGAGGTGGCCTGCTGATCATGTGTCTAAAAGTTGTGGTTGTGTTACTCAAATGGAAACAGTAGTTGGTTTCACTTTACAGATGGTCAGTAAAGTTGTTTGAATATTTATTCTACCCAATAATAATGACAAGCAGACTATATGAAAATGTTGTGAACATGTGAGGTAGTGAAAAAAATAATTAGTCACTTAATCGCAACTTAATCAACAACAATTCTGTTAATGAATGAATTGTTTAAGTTATTTGACAAGTAAAATTGCTAAACATTTAGTTTCCTGTTTCTCAGATATAAGGATTTGATGTGTTTCCCTTTTTTTGAATCATTGTAAACTGAATGTCTTTTACAGCATGCTTCATATTCAAGCTAAGGTTTGCTGTAACAGGCATGTTGTCAAGCTTGATTAATCAATTAATTATCTGATTTGTCCAGGAACTTAAAGGTAAAAAAAAATCAACTGGAGTGCATTTGATTAATTGCCACTGTCAATCATTTATTTCCATCCGTGGCTGAATCTGAAGAGACAATTCTGACGAGGGTTTCACAACGGTCAGGCTCCTTGCTCAGAGTTTAGGGGCAGTTCGCGAACAGATCAAACCTGCAACTGGCCAGAGTCTTTGGGGAACCAATAGCTGGTCTAATATTAGACACTAAATACTATAACACAGTGAGAATGTGGAAATAATCATGTTAATTCAGCCTGTCTGATCGATGTTGACCTGTTCAGGAGTCATCCAGAGGCACTCGACGCCTCTGTTGCCTCTGGCTTGGGCCAGAGGTGCCACCAGCAGTTGTTCATGGACATGCTTAGCCTGACATTGTGCTCTCTTACCTTTTATCTTGCTCATTTCAGTCACTTCAGCAGGGGTCAGTTCTCTAAACTTTGGGCCATACAGCCTACAGTATCAGCCATTTCTCATTCATTTATCTTACCACAGACTCAGGGACTCAAACATCCCCTCATTTATCCTCATGCGTACACCAAACACATGCCAACAAACAGAATGTCCAGCAGAAATTATTCCTACTCCCTGACTTCTTTCGTTACAAGAGTATAGTTCAATTTAAACTGTGGCTGTGTCTTTAATTTTTGGCCACTAAATAAATATTTTGTCTATTGAATACCCTTTTTTTAAAAAACTTTTTGTAAGATTATGTGTGTTAAAGAGATCAAGGGCGAGCGCAAGCATGCATCTGTATTTTTTGCATGTGTTTCTGTGAGTTACATTAGTTTCATAAAATGTTCTATTTCTAAACATTTATCCCAATCTAGTCTGTAATGCAGACCTCACAATATAAAAACAGAAAAAGATATTGGATTTTAGCTAAGACAGTCCTATAAGAGGGAGAAAGAGATACTGCCTGTATAGAGCGCTCCCTCTATATGTGTCCCTCCATGCCTCCACAGTCATGACAGCCCTGAAAGAAAAGTGTCTGTTTCAGCATGTTGCTTTGACGCAGACAGTCCTGCATACCTTTGCATATCCCCAGTTCTAGAGCACACCATTTACAAACAAACAAAACCCAAAAAAAAGAAACATGGACCTCCACCCCTTTTCCAAGGCCCCACACACACACTCACACACACACTCAAATGTACAGGGTCACATGAACTGCGGCCCCTGTAGTGTCTCATTCAAGTTCCACACAGGGAGACTGATGGCTGCAAAGGATTTTGCTTTCATCGACAGAAAAAAACGAGGGGGCAACTTTTTGGTTGTAGTATTGTCTATGACTCTCTCTCTTTCCAATCAAGTGAGCAACAGCTCTCTCTCTTTTCCCCTCCACCCGTCTCTATCTTTACCTCTGGAAGGTGGGCAGTAGAGAGGGTGCATTTCCAGAAACAAGGTAAGGGTTCATATTTCAGGCTGGTTTTTGTGTGCGGATGTGAGAGCGGGACATTTACATTTATGATGACTGTGATTGGATAGAGGCTGGTAGAATCAGATAAAACCTCATTACTGCTGAACAAACACTGGTGTGGATCTGGAGGGGGGACCACAACTATCTGCATCTTCATAAAGAATAGCGTGTACTGTGGTTTTGCTTTACACTCGTTCAACTAATAGTGATGTTTCCACTAAAGAAGAGGTAAATATGTTTGATAAATAGTTTGAGGAAATCCACTCCGCTTCATTTTTTAATTTTAGAGTAAATCAGGGGGTTAAAACAGTTTAAATGTATTTCATACATGTTCATATACAGAGCAATATTTGCAGTTTCAATGTTTGTTTCATGTTTTGCTGGTTTTCCTTTTTGTGGAGTGGCTTTCTGATTGGCTGGCACCAAACAGCCCCAAATATTTAATTTGTTGACGAGATTAACTACAACATCGCCATTTTTCCAGATCCTCTGAAGTTTTGGCAGAATATGTATGAATATTGTTGCATTTTCTAAGATACCTAAGGTTATATCATTGCACATGCACAATGCAACAATAGGAAATTATCTTAATACATACAGTGTGTTATATATTTAATTTCTTTAGTTGCAGCTCTTGAGACAATGTGTTACATTTTCTCCACACATGTGTAAGTCTGTGTGTGCACATGTGTATGTAGTGCATCAATAGCAAACGATGATTTTACAATATCAGTAGCGCGCCTAAATGTTATTACTTCTCCCACAGTTGCTCTGCGGCGGCCCCATTATCTCAGCTCAAGATGTACAGCTTCATGGGAGGGGGCCTGTTCTGTGCTATCGTGGGTAATATCCTATTGGTGGTCTCCACTGCAACTGACTACTGGATGCAGTACCGTCTCTCTGGAAACTATGCCCACCAGGGTCTGTGGAGGTACTGCATGTCCAACAAGTGTTACATGCAGACTGACAGCATAGGTAAGAGTTTTTGTTTGTTTGTTTTTTTTTTGTATTCCCATGGGACGGCCAAGATAACAATTAAGACGAATCAAAAGCACATGCAGGGCTGTGTTTCTGTCAGGGGAGTGGGTAGTTTTATTTTACCCATGACCTTGCACTGTAGTTGTATAACTGCAGAGGCTCATGCTTGACAATCTTGACTTTGGACCCCTGCCCGCCATTTCACTCGAAGTCCTTGCATATTTCACAATCATCTGATGCAAGAGCTGTGCCTTCTCTTGAAAGTGTGAGAGCCTCTGTCTGGTGCAGCGTAGCTACTGTCCCATCTTGTTCTTCTATTCCGGTTCAACGGTTGGCTTGTGAATGCCAAGAGTAAAATGTTTTCTTAGAATTATGGGATGGACAAACAATTAAATTGCTTATATGATGGCAAAATAATGTACTGGTTAGTGTGCCTGAGCTAAAAATTTGAATCATATCTGGAGAGATAATCACATTCCCCTACATGGATCAATGAATTGACACATTAAAAGGCAAAAATCACTGACTCTTTGGACTGACAGTAAAAATGATCTTGACAGATGTCATGTCAGTATTAATCAATCAATCATCAAGAATGTTTGTAAATACATTTTGACGTAGTAAAGATGACGTAATTAATTGATAATTGATGATTTCTGTCTCTTTCCTTGCAGCTTACTGGAATGCCACCAGAGCTTTCATGATCCTCTCAGGGATGTCGTGCTTTGCAGGCATCATCGCTGGCATCATGTCCTTTGCACACTTCTCCTCCTTTGAAAGGTTCAACCGCTCCTTTGCTGCAGGAATCATGTTTTTTGTCTCCAGTGAGTTGTCTTTCTTTAGACCTGATGCACACACAGAATCACACGTAGCTTCAGTAGAAGTGACAAACACTTTCCTCTGTCCCTCTCAGCTTTCTTTGTTCTGCTGGGTATGGCCATCTATACTGGAGTGACGATCAACTTCCTGGGAAGGCGCTTCGGTGACTGGCGCTTCTCCTGGTCCTACATACTGGGCTGGGTGGCCATGCTTATGACCTTCTTTGCAGGTGAGGAGGGCCGTGTAATCTGAGATTATCTATAGTCCTGTTGATGCAGTATGAATGAAATGTTAGTATATAACAGAGTGAACATCACCAAACACACTGCCTCTGTCTGTTGCAGGTATTTTCTACATATGTGCCTACAGAATGTGTGAATGCAGGAGAGGAACTGGCCCACGCTAGAGGGAGACAAACAGTGTGTTTTTTTTTTGTGTTTTTTTTAAAAAGGGGACTATGGCACTTTGAATAGAAGAAAAGCATTAGGTTATACACTAAAGCAGTTTTGACTGATCTGCTGAAGAGATGATGGCTGATGCTGCGCCTGGAGGCCTTTGACGTTCTGCTTAACATGGTTTTTCTAAAAGTCACTTTCTCGCAATGTGGATTTTTTAGGAATATCCATGATGATAGTACAGAGGAAAAGGAAACTTAATTAAACTAATCATGTGCCTAATTATTGTAATGTGATATTGGTATTATTTAACTTCCTCTACCAGGGCTTTTTTTTTTTTCATCTTTCTGTAATTTGGTACATTCAATAAAACTGGTCCTCAAACGTTAGTGTGATTCTTGCAGTTGTACTGACAGGCCGCCAGAAGATGGCAGCACCAAAGCACTCCACCAGAGCAGGGAGCTTCTTGATGGGGGACATAGACATGGCATTACAGAGTGACTCAGGATTAAATATGTGATAAAACAGCAAGATACAGAGAAACACTTTGTAGTAGTAGTAGGTGAAATATATTGTGAGAATATAGAAATATTGGTCTACACAGCAGAGAACAATACATTAAAGATATACTGTCCATATGTTTCTCTCAGGACTCCCCCTGAAGCTGTGTGCTTTGGCCCTGACGAGGGCCGACGAGTATGTTCTTTATTGTGTTGTTGTTCATGGGAAAATTTTTCAGCATCCAGGGCGCCAGTATGATTTTCCACAACATGTTTGTTGACATCCCCTCAGTGCAATGAAGTACAGACAGTACATGGAAAAATGGTAGGAGGCTCTGTGTGTGTGTGTGTGTGTGTGTGTGTGTGTGTGTGTGTGTGTGTGTATGTGTGTGTGTGTGTGTGTGTGACAGCAGAACATAACCTGAGAACAAGATCATGTTCTTGGAACGGGGGAACCAGGGTGGGGTCTCCAGCCGCTGATTGTTCCATCCCCCTCTGTCTTTAATAACTGCTTCCTGCTGCTTCTTGGTGTGCACCGGGTCCTCACCATCAGCTGCGAGGAAAAGAGCAGTAGCTGCTGAGGTAATGAATGCTTTGGCTACTTGGTGACGCAGAAACAATGAGAGAAATGTAAACAGTCACTGGACAGATCCCATGATCCAAGTTTCCATACTTGGTCCCTTTAAAACAAGGGGGTAAATACTGAGGAGGTGATATTTCCATTCATCACTTCACACATGCATTAAGAACACATGAGAACATAATGAGTCATTTGTACGAGTGTGATACTGTGAATCGTTATAGAAAAAGATTGTAGTATTAATAGTTTCTGGGTTAAAGTACTGGTCTTTTTATTTACTGAGAAAATCACATTGCACATAAATCTCCAAAACATTTTAAATATTATTTTGTCCAAAATAAGGGAAGAAAATCACCAGTCATGTATTTTAACTGCAATTTGTTTTACCTCAAACACCATGTACTTTACAGAAAAAAAAAAAATAGTAATGGCATCACTGCAGAGAAAAGCTAGCTGCATTTTCTCCCTCATTCTGTTGTATATGTGCAATATGATGAAACAGGTGAAAAAGGTGAGTTTGCACTGAAACTGTCTCAGCTGCAAGCAAGCTTCTCTACCGCTAAGAAAAATACAAATTTAAGACTGAATGTGAGCAGAAAGTCCTAAACTTTGTTGTAAATGTTTCTCATTTGCCTATTACCAACAGAAACTGGCCAGGCCAGTGTACTTGAAGTTGAAGTGTAACTTAAGTTGAGCAATGCACATACTCAAAGCCCATTAAAAAGTTTCATAGGTGAGTGATTCGGTGCAGGCATGCAAGGTTAAGGTCACGTGACAGGTCTGCTCGCCCGTCTGTTCGCCACAGTGTTTGTTGGACATGCTGTCGGTGAGAACACCTGGTAGTTTTCACTGACAGCACCTGTTGATATATGTGGCAGTCTGCTCAATATGGCTAATTTTACAGACCTGCAATTTCTCTCACTTCAAACAGGAGGGTGCCCTCTCTCCAGGTTAGAACACTGTCTCTCTCGGAGGCAGCTGTTCAGCCAGGTGTTTATGTGGGACACAGAGGCACAGATATATAAAACACACACACACACACACACACACACACACACACACACACACACACACACACACACAGTCAAAGCAGAATTAATGTTGAGGGAAGTGGTGGATATTGTATTTTATGGAGTATTGTGCTGAAACTTGAGATGAGACTGTTTTAAGGAATTTGATTATTTCATTGAATCAGTTTTGGAGACACACATACAAAATACAGCATAAATTTTATGCTATGAGCAAGAATTTGTACACAAGCAAATAGACACTGTCACTGGTGTGCCTGATTGAGATGTGTTATACGTATGTGTATACGTTTCTGTCTATGAGTGAATACGTAAAGTTTTTATCACTGTGTCATACACACTGTACAACTATTCCCTGCCGGCAGTAACGTACAAGACACCACACATTTATAAAAGCCAAATACAAAACGCTGAGTGCAGATTTTCAAAGTAAGAAAAAAGTTCAAATATGGAAAACCCAACTTGAGCAACTTTCACAATCCATTCTTCAGACCTTCACTGTCTACAGCAAATTTCACAAATCACTGACAAAAACATTTATTATTTGCACTAAATAATAGGGAGTAATTTAGATTAGTATATACTGTATGTCTTTAACTGGTTCAATGTGGCACATACACACGTACTGTATATATCTATGATGGATCATGCAGACTCTTTGGCCTGGTCTTCCACTGACTGACGGCCCGAGTTATTGCGCTTAGTGATGGAAGATTACGCTGACACAGCAGGACCTTAGAAAAACTGTCCTCATCCCACCCAGCCACGTCCTATGGGGGCTTCTCCCCGATCACCACGCAGCCAGTCTCTCCCATTGTGGCTCACTGATCCCAAATGTTCCCAAAAATCACACACCTTCTCTACCATCTAATCTGCATACTATAACAGACATTTTTTCACTGATAATATCGTCTGCTTTCAATGCAAGATAACAACACAAGCTATCATTTATCAATCAGACAGTGTTGTTTTTGGAAAGACTTTATTGTGCTGCACAAGTAAACACTAATGTGAGACAGAGAGATAATAAAACATTGCACAGGAAAACGAGGAAGAATAAAAGAATATAATTTACACATCTTGTCATAAATAAAGTCTACACATCAGTGACTATGAAGTGGTTCATTTTACATAAAATACACAACTTGTGAGTGGATGTCTGCTGCAACTCCTGGGTGTTTTTAGAGGAGAGGTTGTGTAGTTGGAGAAAACTGTTTGGCTGAAGGTAACATCAGTTTGAATGGGACAGATGTGGGTTCAGCAGAGAATCTCTAGGTGTTATTGGTCCTATCTGAACCTTTATGTAAAAATAGTCATAATTAACGTGGCACATATGTTGTTCATGAACATTTACTTGAATGCTTTACAAGGTTTTTTTTTTTGTTTTCTCTACATATTCGTTGTCCTGTATAGCATTCAGGTCCAAGCTCACAATGAACCTGATGACCGTTGATCCAACATAATGTAAGCTAAATAAACGAACACTGACAACAGGATGTCTCTCCACAATGAAAACAAAATGATTCCAGCTTTGGTCAGATCCCACTACTTTCTTCTGCACGAAAAAACTTCACATGATACACACCAGTTACAGTCTGTAACTATCCCTCCCTTTGTCAACAGCATCTCAAGGAGAAGATGATCTTTGCAAACAGACAAAAAATTATCATCTTAGTCCTAACGTGCATTTAGGGAACGTGGCCCTGGTTTGTCTCACAAACACTGAAGTCATTCTTCTCACATTGATGCTGCTCTTGAGCAGGAAGGTCATGAAATATCTTGTATAGACCTTGTGTAACTTCACTGGACACATTTCTGCAAACATCTTGCCAATGAGAACTGAATCACAGTAGAATAAACCAGTCTACTAACTAGTTTTGTCCATTGATCTTTTTCACCTCTTGTAAAGGAACTCTAGCAACTTGCCCACAAATGAAAATAGAATTGAAGAACTCCTCCTCAGGCCAAAGAGGTCAGTTTCACATTGTTTTCTGTGTATTGTCATTCATTGTAAACCATGTTGTGCATCTCTTGTCGATGTGCTGCTCTTGATCCTTCCCTGCCTTCGCTTATAACACACTGAAAGCAAAGATTCAGATTCATGAGAAATATACAGCAACTGCTAATCCATCTGTAGCCCCTTCACCACATTGCACATTGTGTGTCCATCCGGACATTTCTCTCTGCTTTTATGTCTATCTACCTATCCATGCCTGAAGGAGATGACAAACAAGATCACAAGACCTGATGATATAGAAATAGAAAAACCTTTTGAAGTTACAGTTGAAGGACACCAGGATGTAATTTAAGGTAAGCGGTAATAATACACCATGTTTTCCTTTTCAAGTGAGGCTGTCCTCGAAAAAAGGTCTGAAAATCGCTCAATCAGCACGCAATCAGTTGGAATAAAGACATCGCACAGCGCTGTGACACTGCAGCAAAGACAGACGCAGGGCTGATAAGTTGGAACCAGTTCAATTTCCTGCAGAGCACAATAAAAATAAAAAAATAAAAATGAGAACATACCGAGCGAAACAGCTTATCTGCAACCTGTGTGACTTGAACCGGTGTTTTTCAGCGTTAGTTAGAAGTGGCTTTACGTGTTTATTACATACGAAATGCATCAAACTAAGACAAGTATTGCAGCACAGACTGAATATAGCAGCAGCCCCCCCGCCTTAACCCC